>NW_023416311.1:51248321-51710821 GCF_014176215.1 Rousettus aegyptiacus | reverse complement strand
CGATAAATGTATTCTAGGAAGAAGGATGTTTTAAAAGTTTTTACCTAGAGTGTGACAGTCTGATTTCTAGTTTATATGGGTGACTAAACTATGGATAGCATTCATACATTCCATGGATGCAAGGGAGATGAGGACTGTGGAGCAGTTGGGGAACTGGAACCATCAGGGATAAAATCTGATGTGAAGAGGTTTCCCTGGTAAAGTGATGAGGAAGGAGTTGGTAGTTGGTTTAGGAGTGAGTGAAGTGTAGCACAGATGAAGAACTGAACTATGTAAATTCAGTGTGAGGTATCTGTGAGATCAATCAAGTGCATATGTCTAGTGGGAAAGAAGTTTCCAGCCTGGTGACTTCACCTTGGAATTTATCAGTAAATACATAATAATAAAAATTTTGTCACTGAATGGAATCAGCCAGAACAAGTGCGAACAGAGAGAAAGTTAACTCTTGTTTGGGTTCCAGGGCAACATGAGAAGCCTAATAAAAGGCTGAGAAGAAATACAACTACAGTACTGAAAGGTACTGGTTTTATCCTGATATTTTTTCAAGTAAAGACTCTGAGCTTCAGAAAAATGCAACTTGCCCAAAATATTATAGCTAGAAATTACCTGAGCCAAGATTCGATCCCTAATTTTTTTTTTAACTCTAAAAGTTCTTTCCAGTGTATTGTAAACCCACCACCCTATAAGAACTATAATGTTCTTACAGGTAAAGACTATGTGTTCTACTTCCAAAAAGCCTCCATAATATGTGCTTTAAGGAATGTGTGATTTTATTCTATAAAAGCCATACTGAATTAAGATAATTGTTTTTTCCTATATTTTTAACTAGATGTATCCTTTAGGTATGTTATTTTTTGATAATTTTTTCATACATTTTGATATTAACAGTGAAGTTTAAGAATCTATGTCTTATGGAAGCACATTTAATTAAATGATTAAATATAAATTTTAATACAATGACTTTCATTCTTCCAAAATAAGAACAAAATTATATAGAATTCTGATATCTGAGAAATTTAACTATTCACTTATAAAATCAAATGAGGCTTTTTTTCTATTTTTAAAACACAACAGGAGATTTCAGTAGTGGGTAGTCCTTGCCCTTGTTAATACAATTTTTTTCAAGAGATTGTATTGTACTGAAGAAATATATGAACCACTAGTCTTACCAGAAATTTACCATAATCAAGATATCACTCCTTACCTGCCTCTCCAATGAAGAAATGAAGAAATTTTGCTTTAGCAAGCAACACATACAAATTTACATTAAAAGCAAATTCAAATCCAACACAAAAATTCAGGTTTGCTGACAGTGACAGAAGATGCTGTATTCTTTGCTATGTAATGCACCGAAACTTAAGTATTTTAAAACAACGTAATAAGAATTTAAAGTAGAACCTTAAAATGATCTTATCACATCCTTTTCCATTTATGAATTTACTTTAAACACTCCTTTTCTCTAATTACTTAGAGATATAAATAATCAAAGAAAACAACAGAATCATCACCAAAGCATTATGAAATTTTAGAGAGATCTATTATTTAGAGAGATCTATTATAGATTCAAGAAAATTATGGAGTAATCCACATCTACATAGAAAGTAATTTATGTAATAAGTAATGTCATTTTGAAAGGCATTTTCTATTTGGAGCAATATAATGTAATTTTCTTAGAATTTTAAGTATTACTTTGTAGTACCTACATGTTTCCTAATTTTCATGCATATTTTAAATTTGTTCATTTTTTTCCCATATTTACTGATAACCTACAATGTGCCAAACATTGTGATAGTTTTTGTAGGTAAATAGTAAAGAAGACTCACCTCCAGTTTCACAATTGCACATCCTCTACTAAATGTAAACAGCTACTATAATATTGTCGAAAAATGGGCTCTCCAGTTGCAGATGCTAAGACAGAATTTGGGGTGCAAGTATTTATTAGGGACCAACATCTGTGAAATAAAGGGCAGGGGGTATTAGGATTTGGCAGTGGAAGAAGTTGAACAACAATACAAGACCATCAAAGCTATGGCCAACTTAGTAGAGAGTTTTGGCGCTATTATTGACTATCAAAGCATACTATGTAAAGTGACATGACCAGGCCTTTATACTTCTGCCTCAATCAGTCACCAGATGCAGGGTAAACAAAAAAGCATGTAACAGTGGGGAAGGGTGTTGTCTGTACCCAGGCAGCTATTGAGGATCTGACACATGGAAACTGTCTGTGAAGGTAATCCTGGGTCCTGGACAGCAAGCTTTAATTAAATGGGAGTGTGAGCTGCAAATCTTCATATCTACCACATTCTATTATAAAAACATTCAGTGAATTATTGGCAGTGAAGGTAAAGGGGCCATTGTCATTTTCATCTTTTGCTCCTGAAGTCATGTAGTCTTCCTATTGCAAGTGCAGAGACAAATAAAAGTTTTCAATTCAATGCATATACTACATACTAAATATGACGCCATGCCATTACAGCATATAGCCACCAGGCTGCCCCCCTCCCCGGTTGGGTCTTCAGTAAACCTTTTTAAAGCTCTATCATGCTGGCAGCTTAGGTGTTATGGAAACGGCAGGCACATTTCTGTCCTTTGCATAAAGTGGGTTACTTGATTGACATGATATTTCATGGGATCCGATGCCACTCACTAAAACACTCTGTAAGCCCACAAATAATAGTACTGCCTGAGAACTTGTGGGCAAGAAAGGCAAACCTGTACCCAGAATATGTATCTATTCTTGTGAGGTACCACTAGCCCTTCCGAGATGTAAGGAAAACAATTTAGTTAACTTGACACCAAATGGCCAGTTTGTCTTCTCAAGAAATGAATCCTACCAAGGACTTGACATTGTTATCTGATACTGACTTCTGGTAGTGAAGTTGGTGCTATTTGTGTTATGCAAAGTCTTTATATGATTACTACCATAGCCATTTAATGCATGTGTTCATTGTGCTAGCACTGGATAATCGGATGACAGACACAAATTGAAGCCGTCCTGCTTGTCCATTTTGTCCACTTGTATGTTTAGAGCTGCTTCAGCGGTAGATGTTTTCTGATGTTCATAAACATGTGATACAAAGATCTTCCTACATCGTGCCCACTCTCATATGTCCATCCATATGCTTACACTCCAGACTTTCTTGTCCTCAGTCTCCTAAGTTGATTAACTCCTTTTCCTTGGTGCAAAATTATCTGAATAAATGGTTGGGCCTGTATAGCCATTCCTCAATTAAGTCACCAGAAAAGCCGTCCCTGGGAAAGATATAACCTCAGGCAAAGGAACTTTCTGCAGCTAAGTCATAACTTGAAGAAGCTCACAAATGAAGGCTGTGTGCTGACCACACTCCCTGAAACCTAATGGCAAGTCCTTCTTTAAAGGAGTTGTGGACAGTATATTTCTATATGTACCACAAATATAATGTGACAATAGCTTCCCTAACATAAAGCATGAAGCATTTGAGGAGATAAAAGGAAGAGTGCCTCAAAGACATCTCACGATCAAATTATTTGGCAGGTAACATAGATTATCTAGATGAATTAATGATAGATTTTTATTTTATAGTTTAATGAAAAATTTCCTCTTTCCTTCTTCTCTACCTATTCTAGGTTCACAAGGGGGGAAATTCTAGTTATTTAGTTGTATACAGAGGCAAGGGTGGTCAGAGTTCCTCACAGAAGTAAAAAAAAAAAAAAAAAGTGAACAGATATTTGAAAATCAAATAAAAGAACAGAAACTAGGTGCATGCCTGGGGATAGAGAGAGGATATGTGAGTGAGTTGTTAAGACAGTGGGAGAAGCATTCATGCAAAGGCCTAAGAATGAATGGGTATGGTGAATGAGAGAACTATAAATTGTTTATTATAGAATGAACAGCATATGAGAAGCAAGGAATAGTGGGAGATATGGTTGGAGAAATAATCAGAGAACACATTTTAAATTTGTAACATGCTGTGGAATTTAAACTTTATGGTGGGGGTGCTAGGAAATACATCCGAGTTTTTAAGTGGAGTAGTGATATGCTCACATTTTATTTGTGTTTCAGAAAGATCACTGAAACTGAGGTTTGAAAACAGATTCCAAACATTGACAGCCTCATAGGATCTCCCTTCAGTAAAAAGACCCACTATATTTCTGAAAGGTAACAATTCACCATTCAAACATCCAATTACCTATGCTTCCAAATTTGCTGTAATAAAAAATGACCTTGAAAAATTTTCTGATGAGGCCACCATGCAGAGGAAATCTGTTATAGTCCAGAAGGTTTTATAGTAGAGTTATTCCATTTATGTTCAAAATCAGATTTGGTGGCTAAAACCAATTAAAATATTATGACATCTATGATAAATGCAGAATTTGATTCTGTCTAAAGCTTTAAGTAGAAAGGAACCAAACCTGGTCAAATTCCAAAATTCTAGACCTAATAATAGAATATATTATTCAAGAAATCATGCAAATTGACTAAAAGTAATGACCAAATTATGCAGTTTAATAATACTTAGGCTGGTTAAAAAATTTTAACATATAGAATAAAGTTTTAATATAATAATCTTGCTGCAAAGAATAGAAAAAGAGCTCCTGTTTTTATTTCCATTATGTATATTGTTTTCCCAAAGGATAATACTTTCATTTTGTATTAAGATAAGCTACAATACATGGATTTTTTTTCACTCTGTCAGTCCTTGAGATTATTATTCCAGTACCCAAATACTCATATCAGATCAATTTAGCAAGGAATAAAAACCTTCAATATAGCTAAAAGCTATTCTGTAGTTCAGGAGGGAGGGCCTAAGTTTTATAGGGCTGGATGTGAAAGAACAATGAGCAAGGAGGCAGGCAATAACATGCGAAATTAAAAGACAATAGGATTAAGAATACATAAAGTAAAAGATGTGAACATGTAAATTTCAGTCAAGTATTAGCAAAAGAAATAAACTCTGCTTGCATGATTATTACGATTAGAGACAGTCGATTTGTATGTATTTAACTACAGATGCTCGCTTTAGTCCACCTATAAAAGATTCTTGTAGATGAGAAATAATGCAATATAGGAACACTATACAGAGGAAATGAAAAATTTACCATGCCATACGTGGCAATCCATAATGGAAAAATATGACTAGTAAATGCTCATGTATCTGAGACCATTTTGAGATATGATCTCATTTTTTATTCCACAATGAATTAGCTTTTCCCATCCAATTAGAAATTTTCCTCTTCAGTCAATATTTAATTTTCTTTCATATTTTCCAAAGCATAGGGGTTTCCTCTTTCTTATTCATTTAGAACTGAGATTCCGGGATGCTTTGCCAGCTAAATAAGCAAAATGCATACATCTGAACAGTCACTGAGCAAGAGCACAGATCACACTAAGGAATAATGAGAACATTCCTTCAACTGTTTTATCATTACTATCTTATTTATGTAGGTCAATGAAGAGAAGAACTTATAGGATCATTTCTGTAATTTTCCAAACAGCTAAAAATGAGACCATTAGAAAATTCTTTCACTTTAGTTGTTGATTCTTATCTATCTGTTTAATATGACTTAGATCCCTTTGTGTCAGAAAAGCACTTTTGTAATTCCAAGGACAGTTTTCATCATATCATTGTTTCTCTGATCACTTCTTTAAAATATTCTATACCTAAAACTAATTCTTATGATAAGTTTAAATAAGTATCAAGGCACTTTTTATACAGGTTTGGTATGATGATTCATACAGACCCACTCTCTTACTCATTCTAGTTTCCTCAGTATGGGTTCTCAACATGGGCCATTAAAGAATTCAAGAGTTAATCACAGTGACTAACCAAATCAGATTGTCCAAATAATTTTTGGAACAAGTAGAATTTATAGCTATATGTGGTCGTTAACCATTTCTTGTGAATTAAAATCCTTCTATTTAGCACAATCAGGTTTTAATTTATATTTCATGAATAGCTACTAATGCCCTGCCAAGAAAAATGAAGCTTAATATATATGTATAATATGTTTATGTATATTTTTACAATTTCCTACATGAAACCAAGTGCCTGTAATAATGTTGAGTCACAGACATTTTTTCTTCATTCCATAAAAAGTATTAAAAATCTTGAAAAACATTGTGCTGTTGAATTGTTGTGCAATGGGCATATTCTACCTTTATGCCTTCCAGTGTGATAGCCACTAGCCAGACATGGTTATTGTACACTAAAAGTTTGTCTGAAAAGTTTAAAACTTTATATTTAAATTTAAATAATAGCCAATTGTATCTGATGACTACCATATTAGACAGAGAAGATCTATTACAGTAAGAAAGTTATTGTGCTAACATTTTCACAATATTGGTAGAAAATAATTAAGTATAATTCTGAAGCACAGTGTGAAAAGTATAATATTAGTATAATGTTATACACAGGGTAGCTAAAGGAACACAGAAAATCTCTAATTCAGATTAGAATAAATGGCAGACATCAAGGAAAGTGTTTACAAAGGAGAATAAAGCAATTGTCATGAAGAACGAGCAAGAGTTAGAGCCAAGAAGACCCTTGGCTGCATTTGAAAAAAAGATAAATTATAATAATCATGGCTATACCCATTTTCAAAAATAGATTGTTCTAGTCACTGTGATTGGTGTCCGTGTTTCTTCCTTCCAATGTTAGACTTCTGTGTGCAATTATCAGGAGATCTCACAGCAAAGATTAAAGAGTATCCACCAAAATATTAAATCAGTTCCCCATTGAATAAAAAAAAAAAAATACAGGTAAATATTTTGTAGTTTGGCAATCTCCCTTTTCCGTATGGTATCTGAAGAAATGTATTACCACAAGCAATATGTAACTGCCTACTTATAAAGTCCAGAAGAAGATTGTTGTTTCTTTCTGCCCTAACCATGCATTTTTAAAACAGGTCTAACTATTTTAGTGGAACTAAAAGGCAATATTAGGAAGCTGGTAACATACTCCTGCTTATGACAATGAAAAAAAATCCCTTACTTCCTTTCTCCCCTTGTTCTCACTTCCTGTTGTGCCCCAGGAGAACCTGACCTTCAACCTCTAATTTTTTAGTTCAACTTTTGACCTACCATCTCACCATTCATCCAACAGTTTATTAAGCTGATTCCAACTTCGGCTCTCAGTTCAGTACTGAGTTCTTATTCACTCTGTTGCTCCTCCTGCTCCTGACTACCTGGGGTTAATGCATTTTCCCTTCTCTTTTTGTGCTGGAAAAGCAAGTCCTCTGTGCTCTCTGACTGACACTCAGATTGATTTATCATAACCTTAAAGTTATTCTATGGCTCCCAGGGGTATCTGTTTAGTATGTGCTCAAAGATACCATTTAGAGCATACTTTACATTTTCTGATTCTAAAAAGGATTTGATTTTAAATTAGACACACATACACAAAGGACAGCATGGGATATTGCCTGTATAGTCATTTTCTGCTCTTCGAAAACAGATGTGCAAATTAAGGCCACAAATTCTTTGATGCTCCTCCTATCAAGTGGGTGGACTCTGTGACTGCTTTGACTAATAGACTATATGGGAAGTTTTGCTGTGCCTGTTTCTGGCTACAAGCCTTTAAAGACTAGCAGCTTCCACTTCATGTTTCCTGGAACATTCACTCTTGGAAATCAGCCACCATGCTGTGAGAAAGCCAAAGCTGCCTCACAGAGAGGACTAGCCTGGCTGAGTTCCCAGTCAGCAATCAGCATCAACTTGCTATTCCATGTGAGGAGCCTCCTCAACACCTAAACCTAATTTAGATGATGAAATCCTAGGTCCTGATCATGTACCTGACGCTGTATTGGGATGAAACTTTTGGGGTTTTTAGAGGGAGGGTAAGTGTATTTTGCATGTAGGAATCACATAAATACTTTTTGGACAGAGGTTAACTGTGACAGATTAAAGACGGTCAAATTTTTTATATTTCTCTGTTTAACAGTTGCAATCTGTATCCACTTGCCTTGAGTCTGAGGGCTCTATGACTACTTTGAGTGTGGCAGAAGTGGCACGTTAAGAGACTAGGATCTTCCACTTCCTGCCTCTTGGAATACTCACTCCTGCTGCGAGGCAACTAACAGCAAGCCCTTAGAAAGGTCCACGTGAGGAAGCATTGAGGCCCCAAGTCAACAGCCCCAACTGAGCTCCTAGCTATCAGTCAGCACAAATTTATGAGATATGTGAATAGATCTTTCAGCCCTATTGACACAATAGGTCATGGTCGATATAGAGCAGAGCACACTACAGAGACCACTCTATATTCTTTATCCACAGTCAAGAGCAGAATAAAATTCATTCATAGAAACTACTAAGCTTTGGCATTATTTGTTACATAGGAATCTATATTTGAAACACCAGAGTATCTTCATGCAAAATGTTTCTGCTCCCCCTGTGTGGAATACTCTTCACACAAATCTTCCCAGGGTAAGTTTATGTTCAGCATTTGGTACTCAGTTAAATACAACATCATAAGAAATGCATTCTAAGTCTTAGGAACCCTCATTCTCTCAAACTCATCACTCTGTCTTTTCACTGTTTATTTCTTTAATAAGTGTGTATTATCTGCATGTATCCACTCCCGCCCAAATTAGAATATAAGTTACATAAAGTAAGGAAATTTATTTGACTTGTTCTTTGCTATACCTTTCACCTAAAGCAGTACTTCAATATACATGTGCTAAATATATATTTTATTAAATAAATATGAATTATTAACTCTTCTACTAATTTCCCCAACAAAGAGGATCTGATTATGTGGTAATAGAAGTGAAGAACACTAGAAGCTGGTATATTCATCCTCTGTACCTCTGAATGCTTTTCTCACTGTTTCTCAAATACTAAACAACCAAATTAAGAAACTAGATTTTAACTGATTCAAATTTCAATAACCAGTCAACCACAATATTTTTAAACCTACAAGTCAAATATTCAGATAGCTGTAATGTTGGTTTAATCCATTACAAACCAATGCAATTTGAATTGGCCTGCTTAAATATGCAGTAATTAATTGGAGACATCGAAGTCCCTAATTCAACCAAAAGAAAGTGTCTGATATGTGGCCACAGTTGTGTTTTAAAATATTAAGGTTCTTATAATGCCCTCAAGGAAACTGACTTTCAAGATTTGGGGTAAGGTGACAGACCAGAGCAGGAGTCAGCACCCTGTTGACCTCACTGAATGTTGAATGTACAATATAGTACTCCTATACGACCCAAGCAAATGGCCAGACCTGTTTACTTAACACAAGTTATCCCCTCAGTTAAAGCAATCTGTTTTTCCTCCTAAAATATAAGTGTGTGTGTGTGTGTGTGTGTGTTAGTTCAAGAAAACTCCTATTAAAATTTGGGTTGCAAAAGTACTGAGTCAGGTCTTACACAGAAATACAAAGATGGAGGCCTCTTTGTCATTGAAATATTAGAGAACATTTCAAAACTGTTAAATCATGAGGAAGTATGACTCTGATAATTAGATCATGAATGGCAGAATAATTCCTGTGAGTGCTTGACATGCATTTTAAATTTGTCTGAGCACTGCTTTCCAAATGCATTAATTTTCTAGTATCTGTTAAAACACTTATTAAAAATTATTTATAATCTGCTTATTTGAGATTTCTTCTATTATCTGTGAATTCATTTTTTTTTCCTTTGACACAAAAATACCCTATGTAAAATTTCAAGGGAACCACATTATTACCTACCAGGGCCCTTAACAGAATCAGAGCAATCACACTAGTATTCCCCCAACTTCTACCTCTCAGACACTTTCAAATCCTGTCATCCAAATCATCATGGTGCTAATACATTCCCAAGCACTGAGGACTCAGAGGAGCACGATGCTTCAATGTGTTTATAGAATACATTTCATATAGACAGGCACGAAAGGAACAGTTTGCATAATTACCTGCCAAAAAGAATCCATCTGTCAGAAGAGTGGAAACTGGTATCAAACAAGTTCACATTAAAAAACAAAATCTCAATTTCCATTCTATGCACTTCATTTCCTTGAGCCTAATTATCAGTGTGCATATAAATGGGGAGAATACTTCTTCTTGGTTACAGTTCAAAATTCTGGTCTTGGCAAGAGACAACAATAGCTGCTCATTTCTTTGGGGGCTGTACCATACAGCTGAGAGCATCAGGGCTAAAAATGCCAGGCCAAATTCTGTTGCTGCCAATGTGAAGCTTTACTTTACTGCTTGTGGCAAATGCAGTATGTGTGAGAAACAGAAATATTGTCTCATTTCCTTAGTGTTAACTAATCTTGGCTGGGCTGCCAAGAAAGAAACACAGCCCAGTTTCCCTGAAAAGCATTCATTTTTGTACTTATTTTCTAATACATTTCTTAAATTTCTTCCCAGTTTTCTATGACAGAAACATCTATCTTCAGAGAGAAAAAGAAAATTGCAAAGACTCATTTAAAAGACTAAAACAAAATCCAAATATTAGACAAAAATACAAAAAGAAAACCAAATTATTTGCTTCATAAAATATTCTTAATGTAAAAATTATTTGTACACATTCTGCAAAAACTCAACTCTCAATTTTTAATATGGTTTTAATCAAACATAATTTTGAAAAAGTAAGGACTTATATAAAGAGGTTAATCTGTACTTTTTGAAATAGAAACTTTTTGAAATCATCATGCTGGAAAATATTTGAAATATATAATACTTGGAAAATATTTAAGTGCTGCAGCATAAATTCCTATTATATTATCAAAAACATCCTAAAATTGTAAAGAGAATTTTATTACTTGTGAATTAAAAATGATCTATTCATTCATTCATTCATTCATTCATTTACAGATGTTGAGTACCTGCTTTGTGTCAGGCACCAATCTAGGATTACGGTTGTAAAGGTAGACAAAACTGAGAAAATCTGTCTTCATGGTGCTTGTATTTAATAGAACAGATGTTTTTAAAATAAGGTACTGGTAGGAGTTTGCTTTATAGGAGACACTGCATTTTTTGAATAATGTTTTATACTTCCTAGAAAATTCTGTATGTCCTTCATGTCCACAATTAACCTTTTCTTCATCAACAATATAAAATAACTGAATTTTCAGCAGATTCCTAAATATTTCTTTTGATTTCCAGGTAGAATCTAATGGTTGAAGTAGGTAGTTGGAAAACCCATTTTATTCCTGCCACAACACTGTTATAATAAACATCCTTATAGCTATATAAGTGAGGCTTGTCTTTCCATAAGGTACATTCAGAGAAAAAATATGAATATGCACATTTTTATTTTAATGGATTCTGCCATAAATATTTCCAAGTACTGTAGAATTGATATTTTTACGAGCAATATAACATTTTTTTCTTTTCTGTTAATAGGTATTACTAATGAGATAAGCATATTAAATGCATCATATGTTGTATTAAAATGGTAGTAAGTCATTTATTATGAATATTTACCTGTTTCTAGAATTTGTGGCCACCTTACATTATAGATGTTAACTCAGTTACAAATATTAATTCTAATTAATATTAGTTATACTAACTTTATGGAGTATTTTATAGTGCACCCTATTTTTTAAAGGTATAGTCAAGTATGTCCATCTTTATTTTTCCATAGCTTCTGGGTTTTTGAATGGTTAAAATTCTTCCTAACCAATAGATGTTCATTTTAGCTCTTAGATTTTATTACAAAATACTTATTTTTTACATTTACATTGTTTCATCTAAAATTTATTTTTGTGAGTAATATTAGATAATAATTCTTATTTTTTTCCTGTGTAGAATGATAGCTTGACCATCACATTTGATAAATCAGCTATTATATTCCCACAAAATTAAAATACACCAGTGTCAAATATAACATTTCAATTATGTATATGCTGGAATCTATTTGTCCTTCACTTGGTTCCACTCTTTGCTTTTCTATTCCATACCAATATGATTTAAAAAAAAATTCTTATGCTTTTGATATTGTTTCAGTATCTTATAAGGCTAGCCTTCTATAACTATTCTTCTTTGTTATAATTGTCTTGAGTAGCCTCAAGTATATATTTTTCAAAAGGAACTTAAGATCATTTTAGCAAACTAAAAAAATATAACTCTATTGTGATTCCATGACAAATTACATTAAATTTATAATATAATTTAGAGAGAATTGACAATTTCATGTATTAATCTTCCTATCAAAAGCCTGGAATGTCATTCTATTATTCAGGTTTTACTTTACATTACTGAGTAAGATTGAGTAGTTTTCTGTATATAGTGTAATACTTCATAATACTTGATTTTAGTTCTACTTCATTATTCAATGTTTGCTTTTATGTCATTTTATTGTTATCATGGTTTTCCACTTCTATATTTTGGTGATTCATTCAATAGCTTAGAAATTGTCCGCCCCCCGCTTTGGGGAATTCTGCTTTCTACTGATAGATTAGCTTGTATTAACCTAACTTGGCCTTTTAAGAATAAGTATAAAAGCTGTATAAGAAATACCAAAAATAGTTCTTTCAAGGTAATAGAGTACAATTAAGAAAGCCAGAATTTTATAGGACAGAGATCCCAGAGAGAAGACAAAAGTGCTGAAAATATCCAGATATTTTTCTGCCACTTCTCTTTCCATGTATTTGTTTATTAATAACAGTAGGAAACTTAGTAAACAAACATAAACAGCTCAAAACTTATGGTGGTCTTATGGGGCCAGGGGGACAAATAATTGCAATTCGAGGCTATATAAAGTTCTCTAATGTTAGAGGAGAAAGACCCTGTAGAAAATGGAACTGCAAAAAACATGAGCCCAACATTCTGTGTTCCTTTTCTCTTTGAAGCATATTCATTTCTTAAAGTCATGGGACGAAGGCTAAGAAATTGAGGGAACATATGTTTGTGGTCTAAACTAGATATCAGCAGTCTACAACCCACAGGTTAAATTCAGACCAACATTTGTTAATGTAAATAAGTTTTTATTGGAACACAGACATACTTATTCATTTATGTCTCTCTATGGATACTTTTGTGCTTCAAAGGCAGAACTGAGTAGTAATGATATAGACCATATGACCAGAAAAGCATAAAATATTTACTATTTGGCTACTCACAGAAAAAGTTTGCTGACCCCTAGTATTGACCAAACACTTTCAATTATAAAAGGGAGTTTCTTTATACTTATGCTAGGAAAAGAAGCATAAACTAGGATTGCCCTAAACAAAAGCCAATAGGTAACTGGCTAACTTTCATAAAGACTAAAATATCCCATCCCTATTTTTACAAGGAAAAGTTGCTACTACTTCTAGCCATATTTTAGGAATAAAGTAAAAAGACTATAAAGGAAGACAGGATCTTGCAAAGCCTCCACAATTTTTCAAACACAATGCTGGCATTAAGTAAATTGTGTCCAGGATTATCAGGAGATTGAATAGAAATAACAAGTTCAAGAGAAAAAAAAAAATCAGACAAATGAAACAAACTCAGAAATGATAGAGATATTAGAGTTTCAAACAAGCATTTTTAAATTATTATGGTTAGTATGCTCAAGAGAAGATGGGGAAAAATACAGATTTGTATTAGAAAACTAGAATATATATAAAAATAGAGAATCTTTGGAAATTCTAAATCTGAGAAATATAGTAACTTAAACTAAACATTTAATAGATGGTTTTAAAAGAAGAATAGTGAACAGAAGACCAGTAAAATAGAAAATGGTATAGAAATAAATATTTAGGCAAATACAGAAAACAAAAGATTTAATGGTCTGCCATTCATATAATTAGATTTGCATTAGAAGAGAGAAATAATAGGGTAGAATGAAGAAATTTTCGCTATGAACTTTTCAAATTTGATCAAAATCAAGACATATTTTAAGTGCTTGTTCGACTTAAAATTGTATTTAAGTTAAATTATAACTGTTGCTTTTGCTTAAAATATCTTCCTCCTAAGAGCAGTCTTATTTAATTAAACTACCTCTTTTTTTCTGTTCTATCTTCTAGGGCCCTTACCAACAACACTATTTTATTTTGCCTGCTAATTAAGGCTCAATCCAAATACTGGAGTGAGGTGGAAGCGAACTGGAGAGAGGTGCAAAACACTGTATTCCTGGTCTAAGAGACAATAGTCAAGTTTTCAGCTCCACATCACTCCAATTTTCAGGGGCACAGAGAACTCAACATGCCAGGGCTGTTATCCCACAGTTCCTCCAGTTGGTCCTCCATGAATCCCTCCAGGAGAAAATAAGCAGCCTCTCCCCTTGTGGGGGATGAAATTCATTTATATAGGTAGGCCAGGTTCTCTATGGAATCCATCTAAACTTCCTTACCCTAAAGATCCTCCCACTTGGCCCGAAGTGATATCAAGCTCAGTGGGAAAAATAACAGTATCAACTCTCTCCCCTAGAACTCCAGTTAAGCCTGAGGCCTTGTTACCAGCCTCTAAGCCTCAGTGTAGCATGTGTATGACAGATGAGAGATACTGTGTTACTGGGTGGCAATTAGGATAACGACAGCAGGGCAATAAGTATTTAAGTTGCCATCTTTTCCTACTTTCCTAATCTTGCCTATTTCAAATGTATCCCCTCAAAAAGGCTTATTACTTCAGAAACTTTTTTTTCTACAAATATAACTCTGAAGGAAATTGCATACAACTGAAATAAAAGCCCAAAATAGACTCTTATTCTTAAATGGCAGTAAAGCAAACAGATCATTAGAGGAAACACCACTATAATAACTTTTCTTTTCATACACCGAATAGTTTTGTGCAGAACATAATTTTACTAATAGTATCTCCTTTTATATGTACTCTATAAAATCTATTGTAGAATCTATGCCAAAATAATTATGTTTATGCATTCTAAATTCAATAGAAAGTCATAAAAATAGAATCATTTTTTTCTGTTTAGCCATATATTTGTCAATAGATTTTTCCATATTTTTCAAGAGTTCACAGATAGCTATGAATTTATGACTCAAATGACCTGGTCAGATAGGTATAACATTTAACATCATGTGGAAGACTTTACAGAGATATGTTCAATATTCTCTAAGTAAAAAAATTTCTTTGCCTCCAATGATTATATCATAAATAAAAAATAAAACCTCAAGAGTCTAGAATTCTCCAAGTGCTAAATATATTGAATTACTAAGCTGCAATTTTTTTTCTTGTTTTCTGGATTTCAAATGACATTGCACTGGCAGCAAACAGATCTGAACCAAATTAACACTGAACCATGAAGAAAAATGAAGCTGACATTTGGTCAAGGGGGTCTTTTACAATGACCACAGTTTCTGTCCCCATTTCTAAACTTATTCTATTTTCAGAAGATTAAATGGATCTTCAATTCCTCATTAGTAAAAAAAGAGACTGGATTTAGGAAAATTCAAATGCTTGTGAAGAGAAATGTTAATTATAATTATCCATATTTATATAATAAATGTCATAAGAAAGCCTTAGAGTACTATGATTAAAAGTTTTTATTCTTTTAATTTAGCCATACAAAATTTATATGCAAGGTGGAAGGTAATAATCTGAGACAAATCTAAACTTGTGGACAGTATTGTTAGTGGAAGTTCCAACACTGCTTATTCCTGATTGCTCAGTCATGAGGAAGTACCACAGACTTGCCACCAACCATTGAGTTAATTATTACCAGTTTCAGTGTTAAAAAGAGCTCTGAGAAATAGTTCAAGAACCTAATTACACAAATGAAAAAATGGAAGACCAAAGAGATTAAACTATTTACTTACAGTCACATGGTAGAACTGAAAGAGATCTCAGGTTTCCAGATTTCTACTGACACGAATTCTTATGCCCATTTAGTGACCAGATAGTAACTAGTTAAATCAGTAGAAACACAGAAATAGCTAGAGTCTTCTCATGTTTGAGATATATACACACACACGCGCACACACACACACACACATATATACACACATATATATGTATATATATATATGCACACATATATATATATGTATATATGTATATAAGAGAATATATGTGAGAATGTATATAAAATCCCAATCACTTTTAAGATAGAGAAGATAACTATATTATCTGCAGGAGAAAGGGGAAAGCATCATTGAGAACTGTGGGGGATTTGAGAAACAAGAAATTGCTGGGTGAAAATAATGAATTTATTCTTTGACATGTTAAATATTAGGTGTCAACAGAACAGCATTTACTCTCGTGCACTGTGAGGAAGAAAAACAAATATATCTCAGTGTGTTAAAAGCAATGGATCTGACATGTTACAAGGTCTTTTGAATGAATTAACTTACTCCTTTACACAAAATGAAAGCTGGAAATCTGTCAGTAAACCTCAAAAACAGTGATAATATTGTGATATTGAGCAATGAAATGTAAGGTAGTTCTTAGGCGAGCATAAATTCTTATTCATTAAGAAAAAGTGTATTTTAAAAAGTAGATTGAAGATCAGTTCTAAATAATCATAATGACTCCAATACCATTTAAATTCTATAAATTTCTAAATGAATTTGACTTTCTAAGGGAGCTTGACATATGCAGCAACAATGCAGTAAGCAATTGTCAAAGAAGTTATAAGCTGTGCAATGGAATTTTCATAATTACTGTGAAACAGAAAACAATTTTCCTACTAAATGATAGAGTAGATATAGTTTGAAAAGAAGTCTCTAAATGATTTATGATGTGAAAGCATTTGTCTGTCAGAAAATGTGGTGAGCTAATTTTCCCATTTATGGCCAAAGAATGTGAAAATATGGCTCACATAATAACTTCAATCTTGAGTCATACAAAATTTTGCCTTAAAATTTTTATTTCTTTTGACTTCATGTGATTTTAGTTGATTTGAAATAAATAGATTTCAGGGACATTTATAAATTGACTATTTTTTTTCCAAAGTTAATTTACAAATCTGTAAGTGATTATTTAAAAACTGACTTTATATTACTACAATAGGTCTGGGGAAAGGTACAGAGATATATTATGTAAAAGTGGAACATTCTCCAGTAAGCTAGTCACATAGACAAGACAGGGAGTGATATCTTCAAGTGCCAGCTCCCAAAGAAAAAAAAAATAATATCACCACCAGGATGCAGATAACAGAACTGTCTACCAGGCCCTGTTTGCTATAGGATTTAAGAGTCCCCAAGAAACAACATTTTTGCACTAGACGATAACAGCCAACTTCTGCTTCTATAAACTGTTTAATGTATAACTAGGGTGTAGTTCTAGGAGATGTCCTGTGCAAAGATATACTAATGGCTAACTTCTGCTTCTGTAAACCTGCTTGTTTGTTTGATGTGGTTTTAGGCTTTATAAACTACCTCCTCTGAAAGCTCGGGGCTGACTCTCTAGTGGGGAGAGTCAGTTGCCGGCCAGGCCAGCTAATAAAGGCTCATAATTCATCTCAATTGGCTCCATGGGTCTTAGATTTGAACGCACCACAACAATTAGACATTATCCTGGCTCTCATGAAGTTTACATTCTCATTGGGAAGGCAAGATTTACCAAATTAGCAGTATATATTTACTATATTTACTAAGTCACAAAAAGAGTTCTTAAGTAATAGACTAAATTGAAAAAAATAATCTAGGAGCAGCATATTTAAAGATCACATAAACCAGACAGTAATTTAAAGTGGAAATGAAAGGCAATATAAAGATATTACAAATTTTGGGGTAGATAATGGACATATATTTTTCCCATTATCTATCAAGAGAAAATTAGTTTAGGGAAAAATTAAACTAGCAATAACATGTTACAAGAATTAAGGAAGGGAAAAAATAGAGGTACAGAGATTGTTAAGAAGCTGTTACTATAACCCCAAAATGAAAACAATTAGTCTCTTAATTATTTTTCTGGTTGTGAGAGCTAAGAGGAGATTTGTATGTTAACAATTTGTGGTGTTATAATTTACCTAGTTTCATTCATGTGAGATGTATAGTCACAATAATAATACGTAGTCAAAGGTAACTTTAAAACTTTTGTCTAGAATACTAAAAGGGTGACAGTGACAAATAGACTTGGGAAAATTAAGGAAGAATATTTATGTTACTGAAAGCAATTTTAGATTTAGACTATAAGGAAATGGCTAATATTAACCATTGTGGCATGAAACAATGATTACCTACTGTGAGGCATTTGAATGAATAAATTAGCAACTTTAGACACTTGTTTGCATCTTCCCAGAGAAATGAAATCCTGCTGAGCATCCATTTACTATCACAGCAAGAAAATCAAGAAGAGCAGACTGTTGAAGTCTAAAAATTTTGTGTGGCTTGCATTTCACAAGGCACACTGAATAAGAAGTAGATGTGTAGCCACAATAAATGTTACAATATAGTAGTATTTTCACCCCATTTCTTCAGATTTTATAGGAACTCCAGTCATGCCTATCAATTTCCACAGTTTTGCAAGCTCCTAGGTCTTTTACTTGTGCTCCAAAATCTAGTTCTCTTAAGCATAAGTCATATGACATCTATCATTTTCTCTAGTTACTTTCGGCTTTTAAAACTCCCAAACCCTCTGAAATGAATCATTGAAATTCTTGCCAATGTCCATCTAAGGGAGGGGTTTTTGCTAATAGGTTCTGAAGGTGTTGAGAGGACTGCTAATGCTGTCAAAGACCGTGCCAAGACTGCTAGCTGGTAATGTCTGAAAACAGACACCAGTGGAGACGGCCCTAGCTCCTGTGGCATTGAGGTGGCTGGCAACAACTGCTGCTCTCCTCCTCTCTGTGCGTCCTCCAGTTAGACTAACTTCCTTTTCTTATTTTTACTAGTATGTGAATAATAAATCCACAGAAATTAGACTGGGAAATGATCTTAGTGTTTTCAACTTAAAATAACTCTTCTCTTGACAATTTGGGGACAGACAGAGGGGAGGGGGTTTGGAGGGCTGAGAGAATGGGGTGAAAGTTTAAAGAAGTACAAATTAGTAGTTGATAGATGGACATGGGGATAGGGAGCACTGCATAGGAAATGCAGTTAGCATTAAATGAATTGGCTAGGTGGAAAACCAGAGGAGAGAAGGAGCAATTATGGGCATCGTTTTATAAATAATACAAATGTCTAACCATTATACTGTATACTTGAAACTAACAAAAAAAAAAAAAATAAAATAAAATAAAATAACTTCTTTCTTATCCAGACACACTGTCCTTAGACCACATAGGTGGGCTTTAGCACTGTTCCTTCAGTTTTACAGGTTAAATTTCTGATGAAAGTAGATTATTCAAGTATAAATAAAGGAACATAAATAAGAGAGATCAGAACTGGAGATGTAGATTTTGGAGTCAAATGCTGAGCAGTGAAAAGCAGGTGCTCTATCTGAAGGACTGCATATGAAACTGGGAGGAGGATGTGTCAAAAAATAATGGCTGGAGAAGAAAGTGGTAGCAGTGGAAGCAATGAGGGCCCAGTTAAGCTAAGAGCCATCTGGAAAATTGCCAGAGGTAGACAAAACTGTACATTTCAAATGGTATCCAAAGGAATCCCAGAAATAAAGAAAAAAACTTAACACTGTAGAGGAGGAAATCTATTGCCAGCTTAAGAAAGCTCTTCTTCCAACCACATAATTTCATCCCCAGCTGCTACTAATATCCTAAATCTCTTGTAAAAATGGATCCTGATAAAAAGGAAGCGAGTAGAGAATGGTATACGTGAAATGGACAGAGTGATTGCTAGAACATCATAGAGAAAATGGTTTGATGGTGAGAAAGAGCCTGTTGGAACAAGTCTGGTTTTAAGACAGTATGTCCATGTAATTATGTTTTAAAAAGTGATCACTTTAGACATGACTAAACAATTAATCATTTTAATGTATTTTCTGAGCATAATATATATCTCGAGATCTAATTGTGAATATTTGTCAGATACTGGAATGCTCCAAAAAATTTCAGAATATGGTTAATCTATGTTTTATAGACAACAATAAAGTCTTTGACTGCATGGATCATAAAAAGCTATGGGTTTCTCTGAAGGAAATGAGTGTGTCTCAGCACTTGATTGTACTGATGTGTAACCTGTATTGTTACACAATATAAACAGGGAGCTACTGTCAGAACAAAATATGGAAAGACGGAATGGTTAAGCATAGGTGTCAGACAAGATGCATTTTCTCTCCCTATTTATTTAATCTGTATGCAGAACATATATCACATGAAAAACTGGGCTAGACTCAGAGGAACGAGGGGTGAAAATTGGTGGAAGAAATATTAATAACTTAAGATATGCAAATGATACCATCTTAGTGACAGAAAGTAGAAATGATTTGAAACAACTTCTGATGAAAGTAAAAGAATAAAGTCCTAAAGCGAGACTGCATTTAAACATCAAGAAGACAACAATCATACAAAAGAGAGACACAACTTTAATATAGACAATAAAGACATTAAAATTTTTAAAGATTTTGCTTACCTTGGTTCAGTCATCAATTCAAGTGGAGTCTGCAGCTGACAAATCAAGAGAAAGTTGATATTCAAAAGAATAGCAAGAGAAAGTTGAAACTCAAAAGGACAGCAATGGAAAAATTAGGAATGATCATCAGGAGCAAAGATTTGTCATTAGAGTGCAAGGTTAAGATCATCCACACCCTCGTAGTCCAAAGAACTGTGTAGGGATGTGAGAGTTAGACAGTGAAAAATACCGAGAGAAAAAAAATGATTCACTGGAAATATGACGTTGGAGGAGAGCTCTGTCGATAACTTGGACAAGATGAACAAGTGGATCTAGAGCAAACTAAGCTTGGAAAATTATTGGAGGCAAATATGACTAAATTGAAGGTGTCCTAATAAAAGCACATCGTGACAAGGCAAGGTTATTTGGAAAATACGATAATGCTGGGGAAAAAAAAAGAAAGCATAAGAAAAAGAGGAAGACCAAATATGACACAGGTTGACTCCATAAAAGAAGCCATAAGCTGAGCAGTGCTGTTGAGGATAGGACTTTGTGGGTATAACTCATTCATTGGGTCACCAGGAGCTGACTCAACAGCATGTAACACACACAATATATATCTTCTTCATTTTTCATTGTCAGTACTCTAAGGCACATTCCAGAAGAAATGATATTCCAGTTGAATTCTTGTCAATAATGAGTGTAACATATGAGATACGTCTGCTCTTAAGTGTTCATTTTCAATAGATATCCTTTGTCATTCAGCTAGTAAGGAGAAGAAAACTTGTTCCTGCTTACAGCAGCTTTCCAAAAGTTTCTGATAATTCCTAATCCCACTGTAATTGATAATTACAGTTGTCAATTAACTGTAAAGTCATATCAATATGAGCTCTAAGGTCCCTTAAAATTGATATTTTTGAAAGGGAGATCCCTCAAGAATACAAAGGAAAAATTTAAAAATCCACAAGCCCAAATATTTGAATTAACAGAGAATAAAAATCCTAATTCTCGAAAAGGAATTTCAGGTTGATCAATATCAAATAAAAATTATTAGAATTAAGTTCTCAAAAATTCAAGTCTTCATAAAAGTATATGTACAATATTCCTAAAAATATAAACCAGTTCACTTTGTGATATTGTAAATTTTTAAATATTTATGTGTAAACAGTTTAAAATGGAAATTTGCCTGTTTTAAAGGAGTTATTGCCAAACTTGTGTCAGAGAATATAATACCTAAACTCGATCTTCATTTTGTACCCATTCCTTCTTGTCTCTCCCAAGGTCAATCTTTAAGAGAAGAGAGAGGTTGATATAAATGGATACATAGGATTTTTTCTACATGTTTCTGGGTCCTTCTTTAATTCCTCAAAATCTCTAGAACTCATATCACTATAAATTAAAGATTTAAAAAAACATATTATACTTTGAAGGATGTTTTCATCCAAATGCCATATATAAAATTCCTGTTGTACTTTAGGTAGACATTATATCTAGGTATTATATTTTGCTTTTATTTTTGATCATTTAGATTTTTCTTGTATTTCTTTAAAAAAGAAAGTAGACAGATTTCCATAAAAATAATGAAATGTTACCTATGTTACTTGGTGAGGAAAACTTTCCCTGAATCTAGTGAATAAACTCAGATTTATTTTCTGCCTTAAATGCCTACCATCTTTTCCTTCATGAACCCATGAGATTCTTATATCCAGGTGCAGTAATTTAGCCTGCTGCTTAGCTCAGGAGCTGTAGTGAAGCTAGGATTTTTACCTTTCATCGCACTTCTGGTGTCGGTTCATTTCTCATCTTTCTATATGCCCCATAGAGCAGATCTGAGTACAGAAAACTCTTTGAAGTCACTTGGAACTTTGTGCTCTGATGAAGCCTGAAGGACATGCAAAGTAAAAAACATGACCATGTTTGCAAAAAAGGTAAAAATTCCATCAGTTTACTAATGTGTTTCTTATACCTCAAGGTATATCTGTGTGTGTGTGTGTGTGTGTGTGTGTGTGTGCGCGTATCTGCAACAAATACCAGAGCAAAGAGAACTATAATTCTGCAAAAACATAACGCTTATATGGATATGCCTAGTACGCTTAAGCCAAATTATTTCACATGTGGAAAAACAGATTAAGCAAATAAGTGAGAAAAAAAATGCCTTCAGAGGCTCATATAGAAAGCATTTACTAGTACCATAACATCTAAACTAATATTTAATACACATATATTCCTCTTAACATAAGGCATTTTGAAACAGATTTTGAAGCAAAAACATAGTTGTGATACTCTGATGTTCTCAACTACATAGCCCAAATCTTAAAATTACAACAAATATAATGTCCATTTTCAACACAAGCATTCTCCAGCATGCCAGAAAATGAGCAGTGAATGAGTGTGCAGTTTTGGAGTTGGGGTGCAAACCCCACTTCTGCTTTGTGGGCCTTCATTGCCAGTTGGCCTCTGCCCATAGTGGGAGCCAGAGAGAAAATGCAATGCTGGAGGCCATTTGCATCCTTTGAGCTTTCTACCTACTTTCTGTTGTGCCTGTCAGCTCATCCCAACCCACTTTTTTACAGTTGGCACACAATTTATTCTAGTAGCTCCAGCAATTGAATCTACTTTTCATTTCTCTCACTACTTGAAGAATCAATCCTATAACAGGCCGTGAGAGACAACAGTACCTATTGGTCAGTGCCCGCTCCTGCAATGTGATTTTCGACTTTATTGGGGTCCCTTCCTCAAGCTACTAAATTGAAATAAGTTCAATTTCTTTCCTTTGATTAGCCAGCTCTAAGGATGTTAGCTGCTGCCTGCAATTGCTATCTTTATGGCCTCTTAAAACAGATTTTTACATTAAATTCTCTCACATTATAATGTTTAATTTAGTTTCTGTTTTCTGACTTGCCTCAGAGTGGAACACATATTTAGTTTAATCCACAGATATTTAGGGATTTTATAAAGGCAATCACATACTTGGAGTCTAAAGAATCTTCTGAGTGCAAACAGACAAACCAGACATGTAGGCATTCTAGATATGCCACTAAATGTAATCATAATTGCAATTCTGAGTAGTAATATTAACAATTAGAACAAGAATTCTTCCTAGTATCGACTTCACATACCTGGAGGCCAAGAATTACTGCTCCTTCTCCCTTCCCCCTCCCTCCCCCTCATTGCTAGTCAGGTTATAATATTGGGAATTAAACTCAACACAGCTAAGAGTTTAGTACAGAGGTACTAATTTTGTGAGAATCGTTAACATGCGACTGATCTTTCTAAAGTGCACATCTGATTATATCTGTTTTAAACCATTCAATGGTTGCCCAATTATATCAAATAAAGTTCAGACTTAGAAGATAGGTTTCTCTGAGAAACCCCAAAGTGTGAAGAAATGCTTCCTGAATGAATAGTTCTAGAAACTTTACTAACTTACTGATATCATAACACTCTAAATAACATTACAATTACTTGTATGCCTGTATGTATTGCCTTTTGGATTATAAATTCTATGAAATTAGACACTATGTTGTATTCATTGTATTCACCATTGCCAGTGATGAGTGCATTGTCTAGCACACAGGATAACCTCAATAAATGTATACTTAATTTCTACTATATGTACACACAAAGGAATGAATGGTAGCAGTACTAGAAAGAGTTCCTATTGTACTGGGTCAGCACCTCAGTTGTTAGGATGATTCACACTGTACCTTTAAGTGAGATAATTGAGAAGGAAGGAGGTATTATTTTCTCATCAGGAAAAACAAGTTTACTCTTACACAAGCAACAGAGAGGTCTAAGTAAGAGAAATATGTGATTCTTACATAGGACCTATAGGCATTTCCTTTTGGTACTCGCACTTATATATGTAGTAGTTTGACATGCTGGTGGGCTACTTGGAAAAGTTCAATTAAAAATTAAAAAAAAAAATTTAAAACAGACTTTTTATGTCATAATAAGGGAGATATTTATTTTTCAAAACCAGAGTGTCTTGTTTGAAAAGGTTTATGAACCATATAAAGTAGAGGATGCTTTCTAATACTGTGTCTGGTATCTTGTAGGTCGAAGATTTTTTAAATATTTAAAATAGGATAGAATCAAAGACATCTCAAAAATGTTCCTCTTGATTAAACTTGATATTGCTCACAAACTCAGTGGCTCCATAAAATGTCATTCAATACAGACAAAAACTTAGTTCAAAAATATATGGTAGACATTCCTCTATATTGATCTATCAACTTTCCCTATAGTGATTCCACTCATTTGCAAGATTTTAAAAAGCACTAATAGACTAGAGAATCCTTTGAGAATCTGATAAAAATTAACCAGCTCTCTCCTGGAAATGTGCATATGCATATACATTATTTATTGTTTATCACTTTGAGTTGCTGAGAGATCATCTAAAACCATCTATAGGCTCAAAGACTTCAGAGTCATATGTGAATAGTTGAAAATTCTAAATTTTATCTCAAAACTAACGCCTATGTAGATAACCCACAGCCACTTCATTCTAGCATGTCTAGAATGGAATTCTTTAACTTCTATTCATACCTACGTATGCCAGTTAATTTCCAGTCTCAGTGAATTATAACCACTATGCACCCAGTTTTGTAATCCAGAAACACAGGAGTTATACTTTGATGATTTTCTTTCAGTGCTCACATCCAATCAATCTACATGTCATGTTGATTCTATACACTTACTCTCAAATATGACTTGTTCTTTTATGCTCTTATCAATACCATAAATACCCGTTTTCTCCTATGCAAATTCCTCATCTCTAGAATTGTCCCCTCAAATCAATTCTTCATATAGCAGTCAAATTTAGCATTCTAAAATACAAAACTGATGATGATTACACAATTTTGGATCCATCGAAGGCTAATCATTGTCTTCAGGATGAGACTAAACACTTCAAGGTGGTTTAAAGACCTGTTATAGCCTCATTTCTTGAAAAATTTCCACAATTACTGTAAGCCCCTGCCACAGTACCCATATCTCAGATGTCCCCCCAGCTTGTGGACCCTTGTTTAGAATTACTTACGTGGAGTCACTTAGAAAATGCTGTTTACATAGGAAAAAAATCTTTTCATTTTAAGAGAAAAGTACAGAACAACCATCAGGAAATCTCGGTTCTAATCTTAAATTTGACAACTAGGGCAAGTTACATAACTTGTCTGGGACACATGTTCTCTGGGAGAAACAAGTGGAGTTGCTCCTTCACCTTTAGCAGTTAATAGTTTCCTTTTGTAATTCTTTTCTTCGAGATACAAATTTAGCCAAGTTAATGTATTGTCATCTAGTTTATTTATTTCAATGAGATTTACTAAAAATATTTGTTTAATATGAATATTTTAAAAGGACCAATCAAAACTAGAAATGATTCACTACCAAAATGTAAAATAGCTAGAACCCACTGAAAGAGAATAATATTCCTTGCAAGGAAATAAGAACCTAAGAGGAAAGTAGAATTTAAATAGGGGGTGTTAATTATCAAATGAGTGTCAAATGTCTAGAACAGATGTCACAGTCTAACAGAGTGATTGCTTAAAAATATAATATGCAGTCACATTGTTACATTTCCTAATCCATTCATGACCTCCCACTGTCACAGGATGTTCTTGGAATGATAAATAACACTCTTCATCATTTAACTCTCCTTGCTATCCAATCTCATTTCTTGTTATTCCTCAGTTTAAAATTCTAAGACTCTACACTCAGAACATTTTTCAGCATCTAAAATCGCTCTCCTAGTGTGATATATATATCTACAGAGAGAGATGTAGATAAAAATATAAATATATAGATATAGCTTCCTAGATTTTCTAGGCGTCTGTTACTGTCCATGGGATACTTGCCTCCATATCTCACCTCTGTAATTATTATTCATTCTTCAGGTCTCAGTTTGGTGTAAACTCCGCTGGGAGATGTTACTTGATTATCAGTACTTGAGGAATACATATTTTTCTCAATGCAGTGGACCTATCTACTAAAATAAGAATAAAGTCACCATTAGTTAAGCTTGTGAAAAAAAGTTGCTTCTTACAGCATTACCTTCAGTGACCATTTTTTTTTTTTTTCAAAAAGGTGGGATGCCTGTTCATAGAGAAATTGTTTGATAAATTACATTATATCAGTGCCATGAAATATTAACTGCCTTGAACAAAATTTTTAAAGAAATACTGCAGTTGACTTAGAAGAATTTCACGAGGTATTGTTGGGTGAAAGAAACAAGATTCATAGAAATTTCCATAATCTAGTATTTGTAAAGCAATGAACAAAACCAATGCATATGTGTGTGTGTGTTAAGTACATACATACATACATACATACATACATACATACATAAGGATATCTGTTAAAATATTTGTTACTTATGTTATTAAATAAGCATATATAGTATGTATGTATGTGAAGAGGAGGAAATGGTTATGTTTATTAAATAAGAA
The DNA here is from genome assembly GCF_014176215.1 of Rousettus aegyptiacus. Lineage (NCBI taxonomy): Eukaryota > Metazoa > Chordata > Mammalia > Chiroptera > Pteropodidae > Rousettus > Rousettus aegyptiacus. The sequence continues at coordinate 51,684,076 of NW_023416311.1, read as the reverse complement.
TGGTGAAGAATGAATAGTAAGCATATTTTCTAGGTTGGCAACTTAACTGTAACAGAAGCAGATAAGCAAGGATAGAGGTTGGAAAGGAGCCAAACAACAAATAAAGAAAAAGATTGTCCCCAAAGGGTATGTATAATATAATCGTATTTATTCCTTGTTCATAAATACTCTGTGCATTCTTATACATATAAAAACACATTTTAAAAATAAATACACTAAAGTCTGTCAGCCATATGAATGAATGCTTAAGTATGTTACCATAGAGTTAATAATATATTTGGCCCTGATTACCCCAAGTAGGTCTAAGCAATGATCACTGACATTTGTTTTCCAAAATCCTCAAAGACAGGAAAACAGTCTTGGTCCTACCTGATTTCCTTCAGAGTATCCAGTAAATTTAAACATCGTTGGGGATATGAAAGTTGTGCAGAGAGCAGGATAGTGTTCATGGACTTGATGCTTAGACTGCAGAGAAAAGGAAAAGGGAGAGGAAGGAGACTTGGGGGGCCAAGTGAATGTTATCTGTGTTGACTACTAGACTTGGCGCCTAAATAAATAAATAAATAAATAAATAAATAAATAAATAAATAAGACAGCTTTTCAGAATTAGGGGCATTTAAAGATCCAATAAAAGTAGCAAAAGAATATTGGCATATTACCCATTTTGAATTGTGTTTGCATCAAGCTATTTGCTTTAATCTGTGGTACTAATTTGGTACCCATTTTCACTATATAATTTGTGTTATAAGTAACATTTAAATCCAGATATCAATTGCATATGTCTACTTCATACTAGATAATAACATAGGTTATGTTTGTTTGTTTTTAATATAGGATATGACCACACCTATGAGCAGAGAAGAAAGTGATTTATGCGGGAGATGGCAAAAAGTGTTATAGATGGCTTCGTAGAATAAATAATATTTGAGCAGAGCATTATAGGAAATAAAAGTAGAGAAAATAGAGAGTCTATATATATACTTCTGCCCAGTAAGGGAGAGACCACTTATCTCCAATGTGCAGCAGAGGGCCTTGTGAATAACAGCCTTCAAGAAATTCTTGTTGAATAGTTAATTGAGTGAATGACTGCATAGATCAAGATAACATTCTAGTAATTCAAAATGTAGTATTTAGCTCAGTCAAACAAATTATTAGCAGATATTGATTGTAGCATAATGAATGATACATGAAAAAAAGAATAAGAAAGTGATTGGTCCTTTTTACAACCGCTCTACTAATTTCTTTTAGCCAAAACTGATGTAAGGAGGAGTGCAGCAAAAGATACTGGAAAAGAAGTTTGGGGTCACTTAAAGACTTCAAAAGTCATTCTAAAAATTTTACTTCATACTTTAGAAAGGTAATACAGGTGCAATGGAACTTTTTTTAAAATAGTGGATTGCTATCAAGACTTGCTGTTTTAGAACAGCAAGTGGCAGCAGTTAAGAATATTTATCAGATGAAGAATACAGGTGGCAAAGAGATTGAATAAATTATTGAAATAATACAGAATTGGGATGATAAGGATGTGAATCAAGGAATCAACAGTGGAATTGGGCCAGAAGAGACAAATGTAAGAGATAACTTGGAACAATCCTATAAAAGGTTTATAATAGAGGAAGAGTAAATTTGAGTATCATTATCATCCATTCACTTTGCTATTGGGTAACTTTGAAATGTTACCAAGACATCCAGATGCATGCGACTAATCAACAAATGGAAAAGCAGGCAGAGATTTTAAGCAAGAGGTATGTGCTAGACAGACAGACGTGAAGTTATAAAGAATATAGGTAATAATTTCAATTATGTAAGAGAATAAGATCACCCATGGAGAAAAAGCTTAGCACACACAAGTCTAGAAACAAAAAAGGTAATCTGAACTCCTGACAGGGCTCCTTAGAAATTTTCACTTTGTACTTCATCAGAGTTCTACCATGTTGTTTTATTTAGTACAAGTCTTATAAAAGGAATACATTAGTATCATTGTAAAAATTAATAAAGCAAAATCTCATTTAAATTGGAGTCAGGGGGCTAGAAGAGAGAACTCTCACACAGTGTCAGTCAATACACACCACGACCCCAGTAGAAAGAGTGGTACCTTGCATCTCTGACAGAAAGTGATACCACTTTACTACCTCATCAGGAGGAAGAAAAGATTCCTCCTTGCCCAATAACAGCTCATCAATGGGAGACTGCCGTAAGTAAGCCAATGAAAAGTCACTATATACTTCTTGGAACTTTCAGTTTCCTCCAATGGACTCTTCTTTCATTTACGACAGCCCCTCCTAAGTCATAAAAGAATTCTTCTCCTTTGTTTCTTTGGACTTGAATGTGTTTTCTAATTAATCCCATTGAACTGTGTACCCTGAATTGTAATTCTTTGTTGTTCCCAAATAAACTTATTTTGAAGAAATATCTATCTAATTGTTAAGGTCAACTCTATCTCTCTATCATCTATCTATCTATCTATCTATCTATCTATCTATCTATCTATCTATTTATCTATCTATATCATCTATCTATTTTTTAAACTTTACTTTATTAGCTTAAAGTATACAGTACATTGGTTAGGCATTTATACAGTTTATAAAATGATCCCTCTTATTGCTTTCTCCTCTGGCTCTCCACCTAGCCATTACATCTACCTATCTATTTTTATGTCACTTAATACTTGGTAAAAAAAAAAAAAAAAAAAAAAAAAACATAAAATAAAATAAAAGCTACAGTCTGTTCCTAAAATAGAAAAAATAAATTCCCTAACTGGCAACAATAATCATCCCTTTGCTCTGCTGTGTCCTTGCTGTTTTGTACCTTGATTCTAATTAACTAAATTTTAACTACAAATTTTCACAAACTACAATCCTACAGAAGTGCAGAATGAAATTAAAAGAACGAAGAATATGTTTCACTATTAAGCATATAAGGTACAGATTGCCATATAAGGTTATTCTACATTTTTATAAGCTTAAGATTGGATTATAAGATATTTTAAATTTATTTTAGAGACATTTTTTATAATGATTTAAATTACCTTCAGGAAAATGCCTCATTAAGAAGCTTTACAGATAGGGAATGAAGAGTATAAGTCCTATGCTCCTATTATGTTTTTAGTCTCCTGACAGTTTTTGTTTTGATCAAGTACAAGGTGAACAGTGAGAAGTGAACAGTCTGCACTCTGAAAAATTAATTGCAATATAGTTGAAGAAAAAAGGAATCAGAAAAGATGCCATTATACTTGGAAAATACGTATACACAGCCTTTGGCCTAAATATAGAGGAATGATATGTCAATCTCTGACTTAAATATCCCTGCCAGTTACCTCTATCTTTTCACAGTCATTTCAGAACATTGATTAAATTTAATTCCACATATTCTTACATTGTTTAGATTTATTTATTTGTTTGTTTGTTTGTTTGTTTTGCTTTAGGCGTTATCTCATCTGTTAGGAGTTGAGCTGAGAGAGAGAGAGAGAGAGAGAGAGAGAGAGAAAGCAGAGCTGTGAGGTGTCAGCAACCATTTAAAGCAACAAGCCAAAAAAGAAAGGAGTTAGGCCTTAAATCATTTATTGTGATAGTATAAGCTGGAGTCTAAAACTAGATAAAATGTCACTCCCTTGTTCCATTTTCCTCATGAAATGGGGCACCAGTCTAGGGTGAGATGGAACAGTATCAAACATGAGGCTTGTCTCACTGTTGAGGGACCCCCTAACAAAAAGGCTCTGATAGTTTTAAGTACTGAGGGAGAAGGGGGACATGAGGGGTAAGGCTAGGAGTGGAGAAGGACTGGGTACTGAATAAGAAGTGGGGAAAAGTATCTTCAAGGTTCTCCCCTTCGCCCCTCTAGGGAATACTCAGCTGGGGCACCTGAAGAACACCTCTACCAAGAGGCTTCAGACAAACAGAGAGGCTGTGCACACAGGCTGGTGTGGGGAGGGCAGCTTCCCATGAGCCCTGCGGGGTAGAGCCTTTTAGATGCCTATGATGAGAACTGAAAATCACACAGAGGTTTCTAACCAGAAGCCAGACTCCTCATCATCTCCGTTTCCTAGAATGATAATAATAAAAAAAATCATTCTTTGACTTCTTTGGTGTAAAACTAAGGGGTTATAATTGGACCATAGTTTTAATATATGTTGAATTGAGTCTAGCACATTGACTATTAGGTTGTACCTTTTCTTGAGCACTAAAAATTATATATTGTAAATAGTATATTTAATTTTCAGATATGACATGAAAATGCCAAGGTCACTTTTTATATCAATCAGGGTTAATGGATAAATGATTACAGAGCAGCTACCTTATCTATTCTAGTTTTGTTTAAGTTTTGTGCTTCTCATTTTTTCCAAGGGAAAAGTCGACTTCAAATAGAGTCTAAGAACTCCTATTTTAGCATACACTTAAGGCATGATATCAATCTGTGGACAACTTATATTATTGATTAGCAGTCTACTATTAAATTAAAGAAGCCTGAGTAAGGACAAGAGAGACTGCAAAAATGGTTGGATTGCTGACTTGTGTTGGCACATTTCCATGATTAATCTTTTTAGGCCTTCCCATGACAGTATTTACGATAAGGCTTTAAGTTCTAAGTAAGAGAACTGCACGATGGCAGCACAAACTGTAGCAAATATGGCATATTTTCTGTACCTTTGTTGTTGCATTGTATTTTCTTTCATTCTGTTAAAAGATAAACAGGTATATTACAAAGGTATATTACAACTTAAATCAGATAGTGCCACACTGGAAGTGGTTAGGAGCACTCCACTGATGAAAGCCAAGAAAAAACTTTCGTAAAGAAGAGGCAAAAGCAAAGCAAGAAAACTATATGATCGGCCATTGCTTAAGTGGTTGCATTATTTGGGAAAGCCTAGTAGATTTTGACTGGTTGTCCTTAGGTCCCATTTCTTAATCTTGAGGCATTTACAGGCTTTGGTCTTGATTTGCTTACCTAGGCTAAGATATTAGAACCACCTGCTAATGGCCTCCTTCTTAATTAACAGTCCAAATTAATATTTTTAATTTAAAATTAAATTTTACCTAAATTTTATTTATACCCTTTTACTATGATTTAGATGTTTCTAGCATAACCTCTATAGCTGAATTTTGTATAATTAGCACAATCTCAAAGTCTGGATCTTTTAACAGGAAAATTGATACCTTTAAAAATGTCATAATGTTGTGTTGCATCCTTCTACACTATTGTTTTTACTACTTTACTTTTTTGTTGTCACTTTGTTTTTTGGATTGTACCAGATTCTCTTCATTCCCTTTTCCTCCCCAACTCATTAATTTGGAAGTTCCACAATTCTTTTCAGTGCCACCAGTGTTTATCTTCTGATTTAATTTGAATATTTTATAAGACAGCATTTAGAGCAAAGGTGTATATGCTAACACCATCGGTGAGTGCAATCCCCGGGACCCAAGATTAAGAAAAAAGGAATGACAACGCAGAAGGAAGGAGTGGATGGATGGTTGAGCTGGCCTTGACAAGTGATGGAAGGGAGAATGTATCACTTCCCAAATTTTATTGTCAGAGGTTGTTCCATGAGGTGTCAAATCACCAGCAGGTCTCAGATGCCCACATGTGATGCTATGCAGGCCTCCAGATGAGGGTTAGAGGCAAGCAGCCTTGATACAAGGCAAGACACTGTGACCGCATATAGGAGGTATCCAGAGCTACTAATGCGGTGGTCGGTGGTCCTTCTTTCCCTTTCTTCATAACCTAGTACTCTCACTCCATCAGTATGTAGTAGCAGCTGCAGCAAACTGGCTGGACCACCTATGCCATTGTCAGAAATGCTTTGGCAGGAAAACAAGGCAGGTGCACAGACCTGGGGTGGTACTAAAACAAATTGTTACATCTTGCCATCCTAAAACATTCTACTTCACCAGTTTCACATTTAAATTAAGTAATAGCTTTGAGCCCAACACAAAAATGTTTAACTTCCTCAATATCCTCTTCCATGTTAATAAAAGTTTTAGAATATTTTTATTTTTTTCTCCCTATACTCCCCCACCAATCTATTTTAGAGAAGAATTTTTCCAATGTCTCTTTTGTTTGCCCAACATCTGTATTTCAAATTCCAAGCACATAATTATCCTGATATTAATGTATAGTCCTAATATTAATCCTAACATTAATGTTAATTTATAATTTAATTTCATTAATGCCCTCATATTCATTTCTGTTTTCTTCCTACTTCTACATCTCCTATTTTGTTCTGTTTCAGATTTAACTTGTTTGGAGCACTTTCTCAAAGACTTTATTTAAATTGGCTATATGAAGGTATACTCTCTCTGTGTTATTTCCTTTATACCATCTACATCTCTGAGATTTTTTTAATAAAGAGTTCACATTAACTTATTGAATTTTTAAAAATTATCCTCTTTTTCATTCTCCTTTTAGAACTTCAGTTATTCACACATGAGCTCTCTGGATTGGGCTTCGGAACCAGAGCTCCCAACTTCTTTCATTTCTTTTTCATAGCATCAGTGGCAAATGGAGTAGGCTGCTCATGGCAGCAATTTGAATACCCTGACCACTGGGTTTCCTTCACAGCTGACCCAGGGCCTGTGGCAAATCAATATTTACCATATGTGTACCCTATCAGCTGCTCAACAATCTTAAAAAGTCCAACAATTGGGAAATTCTGCTCTAAAGTTCTTTACTCATGATTTTTAAATATCATGTTTTGTTTGTTTGTTTGTTTTACTTTGGTGACATTTCTTCCTCAACAATGATCATACTCTCTTTTTGTTTGTATAGTGATTTCTTTTAATTTGCAAATCACATTTTCTGATTTAGGAAGGACTTTGGCGGCACTGACTATATGTTCCTCTCTTTGAATATTATTAATATTTTTCTGGAAATTCTCTTCTGTTTCCTTCATCACTTCTGCCTCAGCTGATTCCACTTATCTAGGATTTTTTTGGCTTGTTCTTCATCCCTCAAGTTACTTTGATTATGATTAGTACTTTTCTTTTGATTATTCACAACTGGTGTTCCCACAGTACTCATTCAGGTCGAACTACTGGCTTCTCTAAAGCAATGAATGGCAAACCAGCAAGTGGAGGGAGCCACATGCTTTTGTTCTGGTTGGCCAGGCAAGCTGTGAGCTCTCTGCTGAGACACAGAGAGAAGAGCTCTCCCACATCTCCAGCTTTTCCTTTGTAGTCAGCACACAGGCAGCTCTTTCCCAGTGGATTAGATCAATTCACCCCAGAGTGCAATCCCACTATACATCTACTAGGCCTGGAGAACTAGCGGGCATCTCTTATGACCACGTTTAGCAAGATCCATGCAAATATCTACAGCCCCTTGACAGAAGCTTAAAACATATCTATTTTACCTCAACTTTTGTCTCTGATGACAATGATCAGTTTAAGTTTTTCCAATGTAACCTCCTCTCTAGAGCACCGCTATCTTATAGTGTTTTATTTCAAGAATTCTTGTCCCTAATAACCATTAGTTTCTTTCCCATACAAGGATGATGAACACTCTTTCTATCAGTTCAAGGTCTCAAAAGAGAGTCTACATGTAAATAAATGAATTACATTGGGAAATGTATTATAGAAATCTGCATAAGAAACAGAGAAACTAACTTTTTGGGGATAGGCCAGAGAAATCTCTATTAATAAAATGGCATTGAAACTAGGTTATAAATAAAACTAGGATTTTTTAATATAATTAAATTATATCAATATTATTATTAGTGATAATATTAAATGATATATTTAGATGATAGAAAACTATAAAATGTAGATATCATCTACATAGCAAATAATGTGGCAAATAAAATCTGTCTCAGTGAAGGTGTATTTTATTTCATAATATACTTTAAAAAGTTACTACATTGCTATTCATTAACTAATATAGTAAATAATTCTACCATAAGTAACCAATCACTATAAAGCTGACTTATTCTCTCTAGATAAATGGAAATTTTTATAGTAGTCAGGAATAATCGAAATTACTCTCTCCGCATTTCTATATACACACAATGGTAATTATATAAATTATAATAATAAATATGCCAATAGATATCTTTCCATTTTAATATCCTGACTGATAAAAATTATGAATTGTTCCCATTTCTAAAGCATGTTGATAGTTCCTTAAATATTTTAATAACTTTTAATTTCTTGGCCTTGAGTAACTAACTACATTAACTTGGCAAACTTATTCTTATACTGAATAGATCAACAGATAAATTACAGATTAAATTCACGGAGTATATTTAATTGGTAGTTTCTCCTCTTATCATTTGGTGCTTGATACCTTTTCCATTCTGGAAATGACAATGTATTCCTGCAAACTTAATAGATGATCCTAGTCCCTCTTTAATACAATTGTGGTTCTGGATAAAGCGGGGAATGACCATGGTAAATATGAATGGGTAGTGATAACAGTGGCATAAGGTGACCTGATTTTGTATATGTTTATGGACCCATAAAATCTAGGATGTAGTTTCTTATGATTTTCATTATTATAGACTAGATAGGGGTGAAATTATCTTTAGTGTTCTGTTTCAGAGCATGAGGCATACTTTAAAAGCCATTCTTGTCAGCCTATAATGTAAACTAATCTTCTAATAAGACACTGTGTCCTTCCATACACTTCAGTGAAGTACATAGTGATTTGAGCATTAGTAGAAAATTATGATCTTTTCCTGAGGTGACTTTTTAACCCAAATAGTCCAAGTTCATCTTTATGTTTTACTGGTATGTATACTTCAAGGAGTAGAGAGTATTACACAAAGCATTACTGAGCCAAATTTCTATTATAAAATAAAAAACAATCTTCATGGTATATTCTTTGACTGTCTAGAGAGCTCATTTGAATGATGGGGGGTAAAGTAGCATCTGTCTCACCCAGAACACCTGTCTATGCTGTGCAAATACAATAAATAAGATTTTATATTTCCTTTTGTTTTCTTTTTCTTAAAAGTGAGCCCTTTGTGGTTTCTTGAAAACTATGACACCACCCCTCAATGTATGTGACAAGAAAAATAACTTGTACTTATATATTTTAATTTTGTCCTTTATGTTTTCATTATTTGAAGGAAATGTTGAATGAGTCACACATCACATGCAGTCATTTACATGACATTCAAACTTAGTTAACAGAAAATATAATACCTAAATAGCATTTAGGGAACAAAAAAATTAATTCCTAAATAACAATGGAATTAAATGTAAACAAGTTTTCCAAAGTGTTTGATATAATTTATTCTCTTCAATATTTTAACATGTTCTTTTAAGATTTTATGTGAACTATTAGTATTATTTAAAACTTGTTTTCTTAAGTACAGGAACTTTTGCCCAGGCCCTTTCTGTTTTATTAACAGATTCCTAGTTAAGAGTTTCTAAGTGATCGTTCCTAAGAGTTCCTAAATTAATTCTTTGGGGCTAATATGTCACAATATATATTAGATGATTTCTTGATCTGTTGAAGTTTCCATTTCTTCTACCAAGAACACAGAGAGCAGCATGAGGGGAAGAAAATGGCAATAATGTGTTCTTAAATAACTACGTAAAGCATTTATAAAAAATTTATAGTGACATTGACTGTTTATAGCTCTTTAACTTGAAAGGGATTTTCCCTCCTTAGGTTTTTATATTTTATTAAAAAGAATTCTCCTTCTTGCTCATTGACCTCTGTCTCTATGTGGTTGGACTCCTGAATAAATTGCTGAGTGTCTAATAATGATAAACTTACTTCAAAGCAACCTAATTGGTAGAGATTTTAGTATATATAACTGATTATAAATAATAAATAGATTATTTCGCTAAAATAACAGAACTTTTCTTCTTATAAAAATGCTGATACTCACATACAGTTATGAACTAGCTTTGGCTGGTTTAGATTATTCATTCTCTATACATTTGTCCATTTTAGGCAACATCAAAGCCCTATTATGGCTGCTCAATGAGTCTCCCACATCATGCTACAGTTGTTTAAGAAACTCATGCCAAAAGAAAAAAATACTATCTCTGCACAATCTATGCCAATGAAGCTTTGATAATCAGGCCAATCACCTAATTACAAGTTTGTATTTCTATTCCCACTGAGATGTGCCAATTAAAAGGATTCAACTTTAATTCCAAACAACGTATTATTCCTAATTACCTGATGCATGCACTGCCTGCTTTGAATTTTTAACCCTCTCTGTATTTGTGTGTGAGAGTATCCCTCTCTCTCTCTCTCTACACACACACACACACACACACACACACACACGCATACATATTTTTAATCCATAAAGTATAGTGAATTACAAAGTATATACATAACTTCAGCTATTGACCATGGTTTTTTTTTTTTTTTTAAAGAAGCTTGTTCTCCATGTTCAAAACAAGCATGTGTCATTACACAGGTAATTTAAATTATAAAAATAATAACCATGGATCATCAGTCCTGCAGAAATTACTCATTCTTCCATGTTAATAAAAAAAAAAAAAACACATAAAACTCTGTTTCAGTTCATGATTGATATCATTGCCTGAAGTAAATTAAGTCATTTGAAATACTAACAAGGTGATTCATGTGCATATTGATTACGTTCATTTCTTAGCATATTGCAAATTAAACCCATCACTGCAGTAAGTATTTGTGTGCTTTATTTGCACAGTAAAAACTGATTCGCAAGTCAAAGTCTAATGGACAACTATAAGAAATCTGTTATATTTCTAAAACAGTGCTTAATGAAGAACTTCTTTTCAAATCTCCATTGAATTCAAGGTTTGGTGAATTTTCCCTTTGGCTTAGAGATCCGAAAATGACAATGTTGAGGAAAGGAAAATGGTCAGTGAAAAGAGAGGCCAAGTTTCAACCAAAACATTAATGTTTTTTGGAGACCTAGAGTTAAAGTATAGGAAAAAATGGACTATGGGACAGAGAAGAATTAAGCCCCTAATCAAATGATATTGAGAAGCCAGTTTAAAAGAAAAACTGCACCCCTCCTTTTTCCAGCTTTAGACTTCAAAAAAGGAATTTCGAAATTGAATATACTACTCTCAAATGTGCTTAACATCCAAGCGTAATTAAATTTTACTTCTTTAAGACACTTGCCTTTCCTTTGTAAACCTTCCCACAATCCACACTTTATTACATATAGTTGAATATCATCTTATTAAATGATTGAATCCAAGTTAAAATTTAAAATAAATAGTGCTAGATAACAGAAGGGAACCAGAAATTGAGTAAATTAAAACACTGATTATTAAATTAGAACCAAAAAAAAACATGAGTAATAATTTGACAAGAAATACAACAGAGGGAATCAAATTCAGAAAAAGAAGAAGAAAAAAGAAATATGCCTCTTCCCACTGCAGATTCTCCCTCTAATAGATTTTGAAGAAACGCAAATCCTTCTATGCTCTATAAAATAGTATAACAGATAAAATCAGTAAACTTTATTTACTGATATAGAGACCTTCAAGATAAGATTTGTTATACTTATTCATTTTTACTTATTATTAAAGACTTAGGTTTACATGTCTTAGTACCAGAGCACTAAAGATAAAAGACGTGTAAAGGAAGTTCAGAGAAGTGTAACAGAAGTGATTAAGGGAATACAGGTTTTGACTTATGAAAGAAGATTAAAGAATCAAAGTCTCTATGACTGTGCAAAAGGACAACTAAAAGGTAAGATGATAAAAGCCTGCAAATATTTAAAATGTATAAGAACAGGGAGGACAAGGAATTATTGAGCATTTCACAAAGGAGATTATTAGAGTATAGAATGAACAAATGGATTGAGTTAAAATGAGAAAATTCGGGCTGCATATCATAAGGAAATAACTCTTTAAATGTGTAATACTTTTTAGACTCCAGAGAGAATGATGAGTTTACTGCTTATGAGGTGTTACTCTGCTCACCTTTTCTCTGCCGTACATATACACACTTAAAAGAAACATTCATAATTGGAAAAAGCAGCACAGGATTTTTCATTTAAATTTTTCATATCGCTTTTATCTAATTTCGTAGATTGCTATATTTACTACTTAATACATAAGAATTACAATTATGTGTCAACTAAAATTTGTTTCAGCCTATTGTGCAGGACAAACAGTAATACTAAGAAACAGATTTATAGAATTTGGGGGCTTAAAGAGAAGGCACATCTACTGCTAAAGAATCAACATCCTAACAAATGACTATCAAGCCTCTGAATAAACCTTCCCATAATCAGAACTTTTAAACTCTTTTTCATAATCAGATATTTTAATACCCTTCTTATTTTAAATCCTAAACTTATTTAAATTATGTATTTAAACTCTGAGGCTACCCATGTCATCTACAGACCTGTTACACAGGTCCTTCATTATGTGGAGCTCTGTTTCTGTCTCACTATACTTTAGAACCATAGATTCTAATTCCACTAATCCCACCCTTAAAGTTGTACAAAAATGCATTTGAAGGCAGCTACCATAACACACTCAGATACTCAGATAAAACATCACTATATCTTTTCATTATTTTTCACATCACATTATTTTGACACATTCTTCTATCTCATCATTGCTTGAATGTGTTTTTCTACTTGTTGAGGTCTCTTCTTAAATTTAATAGCTAGAACTAACCAAAATACTGAATTTATAGACATAAACAAGGATGAGGACCTCTATCAGTTCATATAAATTATTTCTGTTTACATTAATGGGAGAATATGGTAACATGAGGGTTAGGCTGTATGCTTCCAATGAGATAATTAGGACAAATTACAAGAAGATGGAAGAAAAGCATGAGATTTCCTTGAGTTTTAAATATTGTTATATGACATGACAGTCTTGCATTTTTCTACTTTATAACACCTCTCAAATGATAAAGGAGAAGTTGCATTTGGAGGTCATCTCTGTTTATTATCTCAGAAAGGCAGACAACTGGTGAGGAATTTGGGGAAGGCTACAGAAATGTTTTGTGACCAAATCAGTTTTTCTCTATAATTCCTAAGATGGTGAGAAGGAGAAGGTAGTCTCTCACTACTTGGAAGAGTACACACAGAACAGTTTAAATAAACTGACTGAACTGAAAGCTAATACAAATTATACGTAATATTTTATTATGTAATTTTTTCCTTGAATTTCAACAATCTTGTTGAAAATCTCTTTTATTGACACATATCTCTAAGAGTTCCACAACTTTCATTTACTACTCTGTTAATTAACTTAGGACAGCAAAACTGGGCCCAAAATGCCCCATTCTGAGGTAATTAATGGCTAACTAAAGTATCTACAATTTTGCTTAAATTCTGGCACTGATATTTATTCAATTTTTTCAATACAAATAGGGAGTCTTACTTCTGATAAATTTTATTTCATTAAATTTATATTATTCTTTCTCTACATTATTTCTGTATTCTGTCTCTAATACCAACAAAACAGTATCATCTTGAAATATAGTCTAACAGAATTTGGTAAACATGTTTTATAAATTTTCATTCAAATTATTCAGAAAAAGAGATGAGATAGAGATTCTTAGATAAAGCTTTACATAATTAGAAACTTTTTTTTCAGGTAGAATATTAGTTAAAAAATTTTAGATATCACTACTAATAATTGGTTATCGTTGATCAGGTACTAACATCTATCACATATAGGGATATTTACCTAATTATAGGATCTCATGAGATAATTCATTAAATGAAAAAAAATAATCATACAATGTTATTCATCCTTTGGACAAATATTTTTGATTAAATATTAAAACTAGTAACATTATATGGTAAATTAAAGAGATATATAAACATGGAGATCCACAGTTTGTGTGTGTGTGTGTGTGTGTGTGTGTGTGTGTGTGTGTGTGTGTCTGTATTTATACTAAACATATACAGATCCATACTTATTGATAGGTTAATTTATACAACCTCACAAAAAATTACCAATGTATCCAGACTTAAGTATTAAGCTTAGAGTTGTAAAATATTCAATTTTCACATGAGAGAATTCGTTAAGTAATTACTGCTGCATAATATAGGTTAAAAGTATAGAATTCAGGTCAGGTGTTTAGAATCCTTGTTCTGACTTCCATAATTAGTAGTTTAGGATGAATCACTGATTATCCTTGGCCTCAGTTTATTCACTAATAAAATGAGAAAAGTTCTTTGGATGGTTTCTAAATTCCCTTCCTTTTCATATGTTCTATGAGAGCTAAACTTATTTAAATTACTCATATTTTAAGTTCCATTCTTCTGAAAAAGACTGTTTTAAAAATATTATTACAGCATCATAAATATTTTAATGTAATTACTTCCATTTTAAAATAAGTTGTTCTTCTCAAATGCATTACCATTTCAGAGTCATGTAATAGTTTTTAAATTGAATATGGTGAATTTTAAGTGGTGTAATTTATTATCATTTCTCGAAACTTCAATACATCCTTTTTATATCCACAATGGTTTTTCTTTTTGTGTTTTTTTCTTCTGAAATGGACTTTGTAAGGCTCAAACTTTAAATCCTCTTGGCTTGAAAAACTGATATTTATCAAGTATTGAATTGCGTTATTCCACTAATATTATCTCAATTGCAAAAATGTTACACCATCTTGGCATCCTAAATTAAATGAGATGTATTTGCTTTAGCTGAAATCTCTCTTCAAGTAAATGACCGAGAAAAATGCATGAAATGTGGAATGGTATATGTAATGTAATCAAGAATTTCCCTTTGTTTAATCAACTCTATAGGCTTTGGAGAAATGCAAACTGACACTGGCTGATTCTTATTCACTCCCATGAATACTCTTTCCTGACACAGCATTTTGATGTTATTCATCACTGTGCTTTGTTGGTAGGCAGCTTAGTTTCTAGGTAACATAATAAAGTCCTTTTGGAAAAAAAAATAATGGTTTCAATCTAATCAACTTGCTTATATTCGTGTTGTTCTGCTCTACCTTAACACATAAACTTTAAACAGTATTCTTAAACAATACTAAGGAAGTAGATACCACTGCAGCTACCTGTGACATTCTAAGTGACTAATTATGCCTGACTAAAAACCTGTTGTTGAATGACATCAAAAAGACATTTGAATAGGAAGTCTCCAGCTAGTGTCCTCCCTCAGCAACAATGATTTGATAGCCATCCATGAACAAATGTAACTCTGTGGGAGCTTTAGATCTAGGTAGGAGACTGTGGAACCCCTGCGGAGCCTAAGACCAAGGAGGGCCATTTTGGGAAGGCAGGTCTATGCCCATGATAGAATCACTGACTGTGATCCCAGCTGCAAATGCAGAAACAGACTTCAGTTCCTGTTTAGCCTTACTCCTGTCACCAGCACCATCTGCCAAGGGACCCAGCAGGAATTATGCCTGCCAACCCATGCCCTAGGTAGTAGACCCTTGGTTCCAACTATAGACCCTGAAGAGGCCCAAGGCCTAGCTCCAGCCACTCTCAGCTGCCAGTCATACCCTCCTAGGGACCTGCTAGAAGACATGCTCATCCATACGTTCAAGAAGACCCTCTGACCACAGTCTGACGGCAGATCCTGTTATTTGGCTCCAGCTCCTCTCATCTACTGGCCAAGAACACTCCTACTCACCCAGGGCTCTCCCAGGAGACACATCTGTCTAAACCCTGAAGGTAGTCAAATTGCAGAACTTCAAGGAGCCTGTGACCTGGTATTATGAAGATACCTCCAAAAATTAAAAATAGAAGTACCATATAATCTAGCAATTCCACGTCTGGATATATATCAAGAAAATAATGAAATTGATCTCTCAGAAAAAAAAAAACCTGCACTCCCATGTGCATTGCAGAATTATTCACAATAACCAAGATCGTGTTTACAAAATGGTAATAAAATATTACATATAAAATACAATGAAATATTATATAGTATCTAATGAAATACAGTGTATAAAGAAATGTTATTCAGCCATAAGAATGAAATCATCCCATTAGTGACAGCATAGCTGAACCTGGAGGACAATGAGAAGTGAAGTAAGCCAGGCATGGAAAGACACACTGTATGATATCACTTACTTGTATAATAATAAAGTTTGAATTCAGAACCAGAGAGTGGAATGGTGGGTCTGAGCCTGGGGAGTGGATAAATGGGAATGGGCAGATGCTGGTCAAAATGTACAAACTTTCAGCCATAAATAAATAAGTTCTGGTACAGCACAGTGATTATAGTTAGTAATATTATATCTTATACTTGAAATTAGCAAATATACCTTAAGTGTTCTCACCACACAAAAAAGTGGTAACTATGTGAAGTAATGGATTATAAGTGAACATTTTACAATGTATATATAGACATTAAATCATCACATTGTCTATCTTTAAAAGAAAAAATATCACATTGTACAACCTAAAAAAATAAATAGCTGCTGAATATAAATAATAAATAATTTGTGTTAGTCACATAGTTTTAAGGCTGTTATCACCTGCACTTGTCTCTTACTGTCTATTTACTTATGTTTTGTTTTTCCTCAGAATAACTCTAGAATATAAAAGAAAGTTCTTTCTTTTAAAAAGATGTATCTCTGTTTAGCTCTGCTTACCTCTCTTACTCTACTTTATGAGATTATACAACTCGATTTTGAAAGCATTTCAAATGGACATTAATTTTGGAGAGGAAGTAAAAATAATTTTTAAAAAGTTTTAAAGGGAAGAATAAATGGAAGGTACTTGTAATATTAATATTAATAATACTGTTGCATTTTCCTTTCAAATATTTCCCTTGAAATTCTGTTGGTCTTCTAACTCATAAAATTACCATCATTATTAATTTTAGGAGTACAGAGTGCCTTACTGTCAAAATTACATCCAAATGATCTTTCATCAACCTATACTCAATTCACACAACATAAAAATGAGCATAGTGCTTATATTTATAAATGAAAATAAATAATGTTAAGAACAGCTTTCAGTTAAAATAATTGTGTACCAGAAAAAAAAAAACTTGCTACTTATAAACAATATATTTTTATAAGCTAAAAAGGTCAAATATTGTTCTATCAAGAACATCAACATTAGCTCTTACTACTAAATGTTTCTTTTCTGATAGCCTGCAAATAGCAAAAACTGGCCCTAGTTCTTTGTTTCACTGAATTTATCCCTGGATAGTTGAACAGAACACATATCCTTGACATAAAACATGAAGAATTTTGCATATATTTAAGATTGTTTCAGGTTGAGACAAAATTAACTTGGAAAGATTAGCCACTGTAAATTAACAATACTTTAGATAATGAAAATGAAAGTGATTATTTCCCATTATTCTGGAAGAAATAGGTTGTAACTACATAAGTCATGTCATGCCTGAATGCGGAACACAGTGAGGAAATAACAATTTTCAGATTGCTTTGATTAAGTCTTCTAGTCTCAAAACTAATTAAATAGGACTTCTGCCCTCATCTGAAGTATAATATATGAAAACATGTTGAAAGAGTCTAGAAATGTGTAATGCAAGAAATCTATACATTTCCACTTACTCACAAAACATAAAGCTATTTTTTTCCTGATAGGCTTTGTATAAAAAAATTAGCTATAAAAGAATGACCAAGGCCAAATTTAAACATTTTTAAATGTTAATCGAAGTGGATATTTGTCTGTGTATCAGTTTTCTATTGCTGCATAACAAATTACCAAAAACTTAGTTGTGCAAAACAACACACTTTTATTATGTCACAGTTCCTTTATCTAGGCACAATTTAACTGGCTCCTCTGACAGGGAGTCTCATTCAAGGTGTCCACTGGGGCTTCGTTTTCACCTGAAGACTTAAATTGAGATGAATCAACTTCCATGCTATGATCAATTACCCTGGATTCTTGCTGGTGATCATCCAGAGGCCATTCTCATCTCCTAGAGGTCATCCACAAGTCCCCTGCCATGTTGACTTTTTTCATGGGCAGTTTACAACAAGGCAGTTTACTTATTCAAAGCCATCAATAGAGTGGGAGCAAGACTGCTAGCAAGAAAGAATCTTATAAGATATAATGTAATCATGGGAATCACATTTTTTTTCCTCCATAGTCTCTATGAAAGAAGGAAGTCACAGGTTAAGGGCATTACACAAGGCACAAATACTAGAAAGCAGAAATCATTAGGAGATAAACTTAGAGACTGTTTGCAATTGCACTTAGAAAAATCATATATATATATTTCTATATTAAAGACAAGTAGATAAATTAGTAACTAAGAAGAAAGAGTTCATGAAATACAAAATGCTGGCTAAAGAGGCCATATGATACAATGCTGTTTTGGTCATATCATTTCTATTAAAGCATACCATTAGCTTTGATGAAACGGTCTATCATGGTCAGTGATTGTATCGTTAAATGTAGAAGCTAAGTCTAGTCATTCAATGTATTGATATAGAGAGATAGATAGATTGATCAATCAATAGATGATGGAAAGGAGAGAGAGAGAGAGATGGATAGCTGGATGGAGAGAGAGAGAAAGAGAGAGAGGCATATCTTCAGTGTCATGCTTTGGTAAACTTGTGCAATAATTGCCACCAATTTTTTCATGTCACCATGTGTCTTGGTATCCTTACCCCCTTGGAAATTTCCATCCTACACTGACCTGATACTTGGCCATGTGTCTTGCTTGGATCCAATAAAATAGAGGTAAATGTTTCACAAGCTGAACCTTTAATAGAAATTAAACATTGGGTTCTTGCTCTATCTCCATTCTTGCAATATGTCACCATTATAAAAATAAAGCTGGACTACCTCACTGGATGATGAGCAATTCATAACATACTTGCCTCCTTAACCCTAGCCAATATTCAGTCAACACTTAAAAGCAGACCTGACATGTAGCTGACTGCAGATATATCCCAAGTTAAACCATCATAAGAACTTCCCTGTTGAGCCCAACTCAAGTCGATGATGCACAGAATTAGGAGCTAAAAAATGTTGTTTAAGCCCACTAAGTTTTGTGGGTCTCAGTTAAACACTGAAATACAGGCAATAAATGTATCTGTTAATTATATCCAATAATTATAGACTCACACATTTATCTACACATATCATATCAATGTATGTGTGTATGTGTGAGTAAAATCCCATGTCCATAGATATTATTTGATACTGATGATATTTTAGAAGGAAGCTAAATAAAGTGAATATTTTCTTATAAGTATTCCTTATATTAATAAGCTATAATTTCATTTTTCCTTTGTTTAGCAATACAATGACCATTAGGACTATATCCAGCAAAGATAATTACTAAACGATAAAATATTTTAAAATAGTTTTTTTAATAAATTAAGATATTTCCTCTTTTTCTCAAAAGGGACTTGCTATTGCTTAATTACAGTGGGCAAGTCTCTAGCCAAACGAGTTCTAACAAGAATTACATTACTTCAGCCATTTTTAGGAACCAGGATATTACAGCTGCATTTACAGTGTGTGAGAAAACACAAATTTAATTAGCTATATTGTGGAAGGGGACGCAGATGGAGATATTTAAAAAGATGGACACATCAAAGAAAGAAAACTTGCTGTGGTTTTGTTTTTATGAGAACAGGGGCTAAAATATTCTCTACGCTGCCAAAAAGAAATTGCTACTTTATCCTTTTATATTGATTAATTAAAAGCAAGATGTTTGTGAGGATTTTTGAAGTATGTTCTTAAAATAGTGAGGAGGATTAAGAGTTTTGCATATCATAAAAACATTGTTCTATGCCATTTAACTGACTTTAGCATTTAAGGAAATCTATACTGATTCAATTTATTTTCTTTTATCTTTACTATTTTTAAAAAAACTTTTATATCCTATTTTAATCTTAATTGCTTCCCTTTGTCTACTCAATAAAATATCTAGATGAAAAGTGAAAATTTTAATTAACTATCTAGGTGTTTAAATAGTGAGCATATAAATGTAATAGCTAGCACGTAAACACTTAAAGACATCTGTTGCCCTAGTAATTCCTGTCATCCTATTTATTTAAGAAACAATAAATAACTTAAAACATCAAGTACTTAAAATATTCCCTACTTCTCAATCAATCAAATCCTAAAGATTGTTTCTTAAGTACCCCTTGAATCTATTTTTTCCTCTCCAGTTCTCTACCACTTATTTAGATCTGGCCCTCTTCGCTTTTTGCCCAGATTACTGCTTTGGCTTTAGTTGTCTCCCTACTTCATCCCTTGCTGTTTTCTGACCTTTGGGCGTCACGTTCCTGCAATATAAAATTACTAGTAGTTAGCTGAAAATGTGCATGGAGTTATTATTATTCACTATATGAGTACCTATCCATCTTCAAAAACTTGGAGTAGATATTTCCTCCAATTATATTAAATGATCCTAATGCTTTAGTAAATTCTGCTCTTTTCTGCATTTATATCCTATCCACATTTTTGTGTTTGTGTATTACATAAATTTTTATTGTGATGTAGGAGACTACTTTATTGATGATGATGAAAATCTTTCAAAAACCCCAGGTAAGCCTCAAGGGATTTTTTTTTTTTGGAAATAGACAAAAAAAAATTAATAAATTTATCTTTTCAAAGATGTTAAGTTCACATTTCTTGCATTTTGTCAATAAAACCATACATTTGGCATTTCCAGTGAATGCATGACGGCCACAATTTTCCTCAAAATCGTCTCCATCTTACTTTATGTAGTTTCATTTTACTTGCTCTCCAACCTCAGGCGTTCTATTACTTCTTTAGAAATTCTCCCTATTAAAGCAAAAAACAAACTCCTCTGAATTTCTCTTATTATGGCTTTTCTTTGATTATGACCATGAATGCTAGACCGCTGCTGTTAACCAAGTGACAGTAAAGTTCTTTACATTTATTAATTCAACAATGTGTGCTAAGTCACTCGACTTTATGTACCTTAAGAAGTTGCTTTTTAATCTCTTACTGCATAAATACTTGAAGGATAAAATACCATTTTCTTACTTTGAGATCAATTTTATGCAAGTTCATTCATTATCAAGTTCAGACTCATAAGAATTTTAAATTCTCAATAATTTTTCAGGTTATATTTTCTTCTCTGAACCCTAATTCATTTCTACCAGTTCCAACAGCTCCTATCTTCTCTTCATTGCTGCTCCATAACACAAAGGATAAGACAATTGTTTTGGTACTTCATATTTCTATTTTTTTAAATGAAATTTATGTTTTGATGCCCAAAATATGTAGTATATGTAAGAAAAGTGTTCTACATTTATCTTAATTTAACTCCATGGAATAATAAGGATTTATAATTTAATTGCTCTCTTAAATATTCCTTACCAATCTGAACTTAAGGTAAGAGATATAAGTTAGCAAAGAATCACAGAATTTTAAAGTTGAAAGAGATTATTATGTCCAAATCCTTCCATCTTACAGATGAAGAATCAGGTCTAAAAAGAATAACTGATTTTCCAATGGCCAAATATCCTTGGAGAGCCAGACTGGAAACTTCTGACTTCAGATTTGATTTACTATATGACTTCCCTTATTTAAACAAACAAACAAACAAACAAATAAATAAATGTGTGTGTACGTACATACACACACAAATAAATAAATAAATAAATAAATAAGTGTGTATACATACATACACACACATACACACACATATTATATATATATAATTTATACATACATATATATGTGTATATATAATATATAATTTTCATTTTAATCAATTTCATATATATCATATGATATTTCCTAGTTACCTTAAATCGTGTTTTTAGAAGAAACTTTGCTTCCAGTGAATTAAATACTAAAACCCAGACATCAGGGTTCAAACCTTGGGAGATTCTTCTCTGCTTTAAAAACTGTGTGTGAGCTATTTGTAAAACTGGGGATAGCTCTTTGCTCTACTTTCTGTACCTGGGAAGATCTTTCTTCTCCCCACTACCCTCTCTCAGCTGTCAGAGAGCAGTTGTGCTACATTCCATGAAGGATCACAATGCTTTCGAGGAATTTTTCTCATCTCATACTTATTCTACAGCATGAGATTTTCGGGACTGATAAAACAATACACTAAACACATGTGTGATCTGGAGTACAGTCCACATCCTTGATTCACTATAATCTCATTGATATTAAGAATGTAAAGTATTGATTAAACTGATTAAGCTACTTTGCTACACCAGTGTAAGAAAAGCATCTGAAATCTCTGGCATAGTATAATATTGTCTAACAAATGTGTGTAAAGTGAGAAAAATACAGCTCTTGATCTACGGAAATAATAGTTTGCCAATTTAGAATTTTTTGTTTGACTATATGAATTAAATTACTACAAAAATAAACACAGCCTCATTCTCATAGCAGGCATTATTAAATGTGCATTAACAAAATTAACAGAATATTAAAGAATCTCAATTTTCTCTTCAGTTCTTTTTTCTTTTTCTTTTTGGTGGAAATAAACAAGAGTGAAAACTTACTGGCTGCATAAAAATTCATGATGTTATTTCATCTAACCATACTTAGATGTCATAAATAATGGCTGCATGAAGAGGTGAAAGATAGAAAAAATACATAGCCAAATAACTTTTATAAAAGAAATTGAGTTTTATAAGATTATATACTTTTAACTATTTCCATTATCACTGTAAATTAATTTTCACAAAAACTCTTTGCATATATTTTTCAAAAAGTTATTTTCATTCTTCATTCTTTGCCATTAATTGACAGCTACAATTTTGAAATATCTAAGGTATCTTCAAATACCTCAAGTAATATAAAACACAGTGGACCCCACCACCTTTTTTAGAGTTGAGTGTTATTTTAAATAGTTTTTGTCGTCAGTTTGTTCTTGTGGCAAATGGAAAAATGTAGTATGTCAATTTTTTATTACTAAGTAATTTATTTCGAAAGTATTGTATTCCCTATACTCATCTCTTCTTATTCTAGTGGAAGACTTTGGCAAAAAAAAAAAAAAAAAAAAAAAAAAAAAAAAAAAAACACAAACAAAAACTAATTTTTTTCAATAGTTTATAAATCATTCATATGTAGTTTAAGGAGGCCAATAATAATTGTGCATCTTGACTTTATCCAATTCCACTAGTCACTATATAAATTCCTTCATGCCTTAAATTTTCAAGGTAAAATTTAAAATAAAAGTAAAAAATTTAAATGTCTTACATGTATTATACAAGTATCTATAGATGAGAGAGTGATTTTTGCCATACAAATGAAATACAAATTAAACACTATAATAACCACAGGCTACAAAACCAAAGTTTACGACTGACATACAATAATTTTTCAAATTGATAATATTAAGAGTTTGTGGTGTTATCTCTTTGTGAGCAAATTTACTTACATTTGAATAACTTAAGTATTTTAGCAAAACTTTTTCTTCCTTATTTGACTTGTCACATATGTCAAAAGATAATTGACCGTCATACCAGCAATGAATGAAATGCTACACCCAAAAGTCTGTGGCAGAGATTTTTTACCACATAAATGTATTATTTGACAAATGCAAATGGACAATGTATCTTTATTTATTTATTTGTTTATTTATTTATTTGCTTATTTATTCTCTTATTTATTTACTTAGTCTTCATCTATTCGCTCAGTATTCATGGTTTTAGTTTGTGGCTTTCAGAGTCACAGAGACATTAATTTCACTTATTTAATTTTCAGATTCTATTCTTATTTATATTAATGTGAATAAACTGATATTATAACTTAGTTTGAAATGAACAACCTGTCATAAGTTCTTTCAATCACCTTAAAATATTTTCCATTACAACATTTAGGGCAACATTTTCAGTAATCTGCTCATAATTTATATTCAGCTACATATTATGCTAAATAAAGGAAATGAAATCCTGGCAATAAATTCCAAGAAACTTATTGTATTATAATATAGAAATAGACACATAACAAACATATATGCTTACAAACTTAGAAATTATTATCTTAAAATTCTTTTTAACCAAGTAGGAAAACAGATATAGAGAGATGAAATATGACCAAAATCACCCCACTAGTAAATTCTTCTCTTCTCAAATTGTTTAAATTGACTGCTTTATCTCCAACCTTTAAATTCTTCTAGAAGTTAATACTTAGCTAGATAATGTTTTAATATGCTTTTGCATACAAAGGAATAAATGTTAATATTTCTACTAATTTAAACTACTCTAGAAAACCTTATACAATATTGCATTATTCATCATACTACATATTTGTAAATATGATGCATGCAAATTTGAACAATGAAAAGAGCCTCCTTTCCTAAGTATGTCAATTATGCATTGGTGTGTAAGCAGCTATTCAATGCTGTTTTTACCTGTACTCTTAATCCAACTAAGAATTGGCTGGAGAAGGTTCAGCTGTAACAACTGGAATGTCTGGGCCTCACTCCAGATATCTTTCATCCTCAAGGAGACTAGATCACGCTGGGCTTCCTCATATGGAATGCCTACATTACAAGAGAGTGTACAATCTCTCAACCAGCTCAGAAGTTGCACAGCATTATCTCTGCCTCATTCATTGGTGGAAATAAGACACAAGGCCATATTTAAAGAGGTAGAGATATAAGAAGCCACTTCTCAATGGAAAGAGCTGCAGTGACACATTGTGCTAGGGCTTTCAAACCAGGCCATAACTGGAACAACCACATTTGTTTTACAGCATGAATGCCAATATATTCACAAAACTATACTTTTACAAGTTTTTAT
Source organism: Rousettus aegyptiacus (assembly GCF_014176215.1). Lineage (NCBI taxonomy): Eukaryota > Metazoa > Chordata > Mammalia > Chiroptera > Pteropodidae > Rousettus > Rousettus aegyptiacus. Next base: position 51,659,491 of record NW_023416311.1, on the reverse strand, counting down.
AAGATATTTCTCTTAATTGTGAGATGCCCTCAAGACTTAAACTTAGCTCCTTGTATTCTTTTTCCATTTCTACTTCTTTTGAACCCTTACTATATTTTTTCTTGGCAATCTATAATGATAACTTATAAATGCATTCTATAATGTAAGTTAATGTCACTACATCACACTCTATCTAAAATTAGATTTATCTTCACAGAATTCCTATCTATCAATGCTACCTCTTTTTCAGGTTCCCTTTCGATCAATAACTCAGAATAGTGGTTTTACATATTAGCAAATGAACACAATTTTTTTCTAAACAAAATCTTATATAAAATGTCAGTAAGTAATTAGTATAAATTTATTTTTAGATAAAATTTATAACATTTACTTATTTCGATCAATGGTAAAATTGAAGGTGGTCTGATTTTAAAAGTTGAAAACAAAGATTATTAAATTATGATTCTACTATACATTAGCCTATCATCTAATATCTGTTTGAGTGTTTTGATTGTAAAAAGATAAAATCCTGGTTCAAATAGATAAACAGCAATATCTGCTTAACTTAAAATCTCAAGATATTCTCTAATCTGAAATAAAAGCTTACAAAAGTGTAACAGAAAAATGTGTGCTTCAAAGTTGAATCACTATCAATATTAAAACCGCCAGCACTCCTTAAAATAAATCTGAAAGCAGTATCCCAGTTATAATAATGCAAAAATGTCAATAAGGTACTCTTTTCATGGCAGGGCTCATATTCATTTATTGTTGATAATGATTATTCCCTGACATAGATGATCCTGAGCTTTGACTAGAAGCTATTCCACTAATTTACCTAGAGAAAATAGTCCTTTATTAATAATCATGAGAAAATAGTCCTTTCTTCTCTGCTCAAGGGGCATTATATAATAAATTTCTTTAATTGTATAATTCTTTCAGTTTAATCATGTGGGTACAGATGAGTCTATATGCACAAGTAGCAAGTACCCTTTCCTAACCTGCAGCAATGGTAACAGATTCTCAACTATCTGGTATAACATCTTTCAGACTTATCACATATTAAAATTGGATAAATCAAGATATTTCTTGAATATATTGGAAATGGTTAGAGCCAATTCAAATCCAACAATCTGGATTCTAAATCTATATCAACTGGCTCCTTAATAATTCTTTAACCTCATCTTCTACTGTTTCAAATCCAATACATTCTATATAACCCATCTTATAGAACAGGTCAATTTCCTCCCTGTGCTTCTTTATGTAGAATATTCTCATGTTCTCCTCTCAGCCAAAGATATATTTTCATATTTATGTATGTATGTATGTATAGATGTATATTATGTAGTTATTTAATGTGAGGTTTCAAAAAATTTGCACCTTTAGAGGAAGTTAAGTTATAAAGTCAAAATTGCCCTTTAAAGTTGCCTTTAAAACTTGTACTAATTTTTAATAGCTGTTATAAAGTCATATGCTAATTATGACACCTCTGTCACTTTCATTATTGATTGATATTTCTCCTGGCTATGGGTCTCATTAACTTTTTTTTTTTTGCATGTCTATATTTTACTGTATACTGGACATCATGAATATTATATTATTGATATTTAAGTGTATTTTCCTTAATAAAATATTTCTTTTGTTCCAACTGACAATTTATTTACACATATCATTCACCTTTCCAAAGATTAAAAAAAAATCCTTTATTATTTAAGTGAGAGCAGCCTTTACTTTACTATTCTAGCCCTACTGCTAAATCTTTGCCTCTTTACTACCTGTCATATTAAACAAAGTCTCTCCACACCAGCTAATTAGAAGTGGAACATCCATTCTGTGCAAGCTGCAGCAGTTGTTCAACTCATGGGTCTTTAATGATTGTGTATCTTTTGGTAGTCATTATGTCTCCTCTTGGAGAATCAATTTGTACATGTTCACCTTGGCATTTAGCCAATGACCCAAACTAAACCATATATTTCTGAACCTTCTTATCTACATACATATCTTTTCTCTGGTACCCTGCTTTGAAAATTTCAGCCACCTGAAGAGCCTCCAGCTCTAATCTTTGTCTCCTTAGCTTGGTGAGACTACTTTTGGGCTTCCTCTCCCTAATCTGTAGTCAAGAATGTACATTCAGGCAAAACAAACAAAACAAAACAAAACAAAACAAAACAAAACAAAACAAAACAACAAAAACAACAAAAAAACACCCACACACAGAATGATCTTATGGGTAATCTCATTTGTTTCCTTATTCTCAATGTTTTCAGGTCTATGATACCTGTTTTTCAATGTCTGAAAATAGATCACACATTTTGTCCAGCTTTGCAGTTATTTATGATAACAGAACAGGTCTGGTAGCAGTTATTTTGTGATGGTAGAAAGTGAAATCGATCTGGCCAGGCAGAGGACCAAGTCAAGGAGGTAAGCAGGCAAACCTATGCACAAATAATCTCAATTCGGATTTTACAGCGCCAGGAATGACCAATACAATGTAACCATGAAGTGCTAAACTCTCTGTGCTACACTATCCCACCTTTTGAAAGTGGACTTTTTGCCTACAAACTGTAATCATGCTCAGTAGAAACTCAGAGTCCTGCACTGGAATATGGCAAGTGGGAAATTAGGTTTCTCTCCCTAATTGGTTTAAGATTAACAGAGCATAAGTTATCATAGTAGCACATAGAAGGGTTCACTTATGTCATCACAGAGCAAAGCAGCATTTTACTATGAAAAGCCTGGAAGGCTATCAAGAAGCTTTAAAAGGTGAATTCAATAAAGTCTTGTACCTTACTACCAATATTCAGAGTTATTGACAATTAAGAATTGAAATGACATTTAAACAAAGTAGATTTATGAACGTGTAATAAACACATGAAAAGATGCACATCCGCTTAGTCATTTGACAAATGCAAATTTAAGCCACAGTGAGATGCAATTTCACATCCACTAGAATGGCCATAATCAAAAAGACATACAATAACAAACAAGTGTTGGTGAGAATGTAGGAAACTGGAGCCTTCATACATTGCTAGTAGTAACATAAAATGGTGCAGCTATTTTGGAAAATCTCTTGACAGTTTCTTAAAAAGTTAAACAAAAATTTATTATACAATCCAGCAAGTCTATTTCTAGATATCTACCCAAAGAAATAAAAATATGTCCACACAATGCATGCTAATGTTCACAGAAGCATTATTCACGATAGCTAAAATGTAGAAATAATTCAAATGCCCATCAACTGATGAACATCTAAATTAAATGTGATATATCTGTACAATGAAATATTATTCAACAATTAAAAAGGAGCAAACTACTGATACATGCTAACAGGGATGAACCTTAGAAATATTATACTAGGCTAAAGAAGTCAGATGCAATATTACATAGTGTATTAGTCCATGTATATGAGCAAACCAGAAAGACAAATCTTTAGAGACAAAATATAGTTTAGTGGCTGCCTGAGGATGAGAGTAGAAATGACGATTCTCTGAAATGGGAGAGAGGAATCTTTTGGGACTTATGGAAAGGTTCTAAAACTGGACCAGGATGATGGCTCTACAACTCTTTATTAAAAATTATTGAATTATACACTTTAAAATTGGTGCATTTATGATTTGTAATATATATATATGTATATATGTGTGTGTGTATATATATAATATATATGTATATAAAATTCAGTAAGGTTGTTTTAAAAGTTAATAATCTGACAGTGAAAAGAACCTTAATGTAACAAATTAGAGCTGTACTATAGCAGTTAATCATATGCTTAGAGCAGAATATTTTAAAACTAACTTTTTAGTATGAGTTTTTTTCTTGAATATTTGACATCTTGAAAAAAAAGAAAAATCTGAAAAATTCCTTGTACCATGGGTGGGAAGCGAGGTCACTTTTTATTCTAGGAAGTCGGGAAAGAAACACATCTTTAACGGCTATTATTTTATTCTCTTATATACAGGCTTTCAGGTCATTCTGTACAATAGCAAAACTAATGACAAAAAACATCTTGTAGAGGTAATTAATCGTTACTTCTAGAATAATATAAGAATGTTATATCTTACATATTTTTAATTTTTTTCTCACTATATCATATCCCGAAAGAATGAAGGAAGAATGAACATGTTCTCTTAATTTCACTTTAAATATTATCGGTCCTTGAAAGAAGATGAGAAAAGAAGGGAAAAGGTTACATTCTCTGAGATGTCAATCCCTTTCAGACATTCCAGATTTACACGTGAATTCTTTAAATAAGTTTTTATATATGAACGACAACCGGGAAAAGACTCTTATGCTCTTTGGAGAGATTCACTATTTTTTCTTATGAGAGTTTTTTTTCCTCTTTCAAATTTCATGCTTCATCCCACAGTCACTAGATTCTAGAAACCACTTACTGAGACTGGCAGTGTGGAGTATACACAAAACGAAATGCAAGAAATGAGATACAGGAAAGGAGACTAAGTGTCATTCCATGTGCTGCCCATGCTTGCCACATCATGTCTTATCCTTACTCCAAAACTATTTTAGGATTTGTTTAAACTGGTCAAATTGAATATCTTTTCTGAGGCAGAAATTTTAAAAGTTAAAATTTACTTAGTCTTATACAAGGAGAATCCCAATTCAATCTTGGAATCTTATAAACAGATATCTGAAACCCTAAAGAAATGTATAATTCTTAAAAGCATTATTTTTTCTTTCTCAGTACAAAATGCAAATATTCACACAACTTGCCTTCAGCATATGTTACTTAGGACCAATTGTCTGAATGTATTAGTGCTCTCTAGTAATTCTCACATGAAAGAAAAAATTATTATGTAACCAGTTTCTAGGAGGATTCCATGTCTCGTGGATTAATTTTCCTGAGTCTTTGTAGTACTTTATCATTTTCATTATCTAGTCAATAAATTATCCCTCAAATGCCATTGCCTGTTTCAGGATCACATACTGTGAGAGACACAGTTAGACTCCTTGTGCCATTTAAAATTGCCATCAAAGCAAAAATTGAGATAAAATGAAAATTTGAACAGACTAGCATATATATGAGCAGTCATTATTAGACCTCACTGTCTTTGTTTATTTATTTACTTACTTATATAATACCATGTTTCAAAAATAATTTGCTATTGTTTATAGGCATCAATAAAGTACAAATAGAGCAATAAATAATGGTAGATGAGAGAAAAATGAAACATGGAAGTATAAAACACAATAAACATTGAAATCTTTTTAAAAATTAATACTTCTTGTTATTAGGAATTTACAAAGGTTGGCATATATCAGTAAAGAGCATCATACTTTGGATAAAGAGGCATTCCTTAGCCTATAGAATTAAATCCTAAATTTACTTGCAATACCAAGCAGAGTTCTTACAGGTTTGTGTATGATTTTATCAACTTGGGATAAGAAAAACAAATGTCAGTGGTTCATGAACTAAAACTACTGTGATAAGTACATAAAACGAAATGCAAGAAATAACTTCGTACCAGTCAGTAACTGATGAACACAAAAATGTTTTAGCTTTGGGTGTTACTGAACTTTATTCCACTGAGCTAGATAAAATAATTGAATAAACAAGAATAGTTCTGTCTCTATAAAGATTTTATAAGTAAATAACAGAAAATTAAGCCTGCATGCTTCTAATCTAACAGTCTGTTGGAGAAGAAAAAGTATGCGACAGACTCCTGCATCTGATGACAGAAAAGGAACAATAACACAGAAAAAAGATGAAATTCTGGTCAATCTGAATCTGCTGAAGTCAACACTCTGCTTGGACAACTTGATGAAAACTCCAAACTCATGGCTTCTCCCTTCAACTACAGTAGGAGACCAATATATCATAAATCAATGGTTAAAGATGCACAATCATTATATCCATTCCAACATCCATCCAAATGGAAGATGACTAGATCACAATATCTATCCCTGGGAACAAAACTCGGGATAATTGGGACAGATGATGATGAATCTAAATAAATAGCCCCCTGTTTTGATAGGTTTGATGTGACACCTTCATTCTATTAGTACATGTTGATACACTGATACATTTCCCTCCCACCTTCTTGCTCTCTAGCTCGTTTTTTCTCAAAGTATGGTCTGGGGTGCCAAAAACAGCCTGTAAGACCCTTTCAGGGGTCAATAAAGTCAAAACTATTTCATAATAATGTTAAGATATAATATGCCTTTTTTACTGGGTACAGTCATGTACATGGGTTGACATGTACATTGATGGTGCAAAAACAATGATGGTAAAATTGCTGTCACCGTAACATGAATTAAAGCAGCAGCACTAAGTTGTATTAGTCTAGCAGTCATTGTATTCTTCATTGCCATGCACTCACAATTCAAAAAGTAAAAAAATTGAATTTCACATAACTGTGTTCTTGATGAAGCGGTAAATTATTAATTTAATTAAACTCAACCTTTGCATAAATAAAGAAGATGAGAAAAATAGGAGATACAGATAAAATGCTTCAGCTACGTTCTGAAGTATGATGGCTGTCTCAAGTAAAAGCACTTATGCAGTTTTATGGATGCACATTCAGTGAGCTGCCTTTTTAGTGGAACACCATTTTTACTTGAAAACACAACAGACAGACATACTATAATTATTAAGACATGTTTTGACAGACTTTTTAAAAAAAATAATGAAATGAACCTGTCATTTCAGGGAAAACAACATTTGTTGCAATGATAAATTTCAATCACTGAAGAAAAAAAATTAGAATTTTGGAAAATGTTGGTTTGCTTTCATGAACTTAACAATTTCCCAATACTTAAATAATATTCTGATGAGAACACCAGTGATGTTAACAAATATGACAATAAATTTGTCAATTTGGGTAGATATACGTACCTCAGTTAACCAATATTTTCCAAATTGCCAATGCCTAATGTATAAAATTATGCATAGATAAAAGGTAATTAAGGTGCAAGACATATCAAAGTTTTCTCATTTGTTGCTATGAAACATTTTGCTGCTATAGATCAAAGGTTCTACATTACATTCTGCTTTTAAGAATTCACTAGTTGACAAGTTTTGATGTAGTTCCCTCCTCTAAATAATCACAATTATTTTAAAGATTATCACAATACTCCTCCCTTATGTAAGTGCATATCTATGTAAAACCAAAACTTCTTCATTATAGTTTGATCAAACATAATAGAATAGTTTAAATTCAGAAGCAACTATGAGAAACCAGACATTACAGAGATTTGCAAAAATTATAAACAATGACATTTTCTCATGTTTTTATTTTGGAAAAAAACAATTTTATATAAAATATTTTTCAAATAAAGTACAGTAAAATTAAAATGAAGTAATCGATAAATATTTTTAAATTTCTTGGTTTTAAATTTAACACAATGAATATTGATATAGACAACTCACATAAACATAGGTTTTTGATGTTCTAAATAAGAATATAAAGGGTTCCTATTTCTGAAAAATTGCTCTAGCTAAATTTTTACCCATTTTGTATTTTACTCTAATGTTTCTGTCATTGACTAATGCGTCCCAGCATTTCTGTCTCTGTGGTTCAACAACTCCTTTCACAAACCGTCCCACACACTTAGGCATATGAGCTGTGACACTTAATCAATAGAACAACAGGTGCTTGGATCTGTGATCTTCCCCATTAGCAGCAGTAGCAGCAGCATTTTGTAAATTTATTTTTTATTTAAGTATAGGTTGGTACACAATTTTATACTGGTTATATTAGTTCGAGGTGTACTATACAGTGTTTTTAGCTTTTTCATACCTCATAATGTGATCACCCCAATTCTAATAATCATCTGTCACCATGTAAACTTATCACAATATTATTGACTATATTCTCCTTCCGTTTTTACCTATCCCCCTACCCACTCCCTCTGGTACCCATCCTTTGGTCTCTGTTTCTGAGTCTGTTTTTGTTTTGTTTGTTTCTTTTGTTTGTTTTTAGATTCCACATGTAAGTGAAACTATACAGTATATATCTTTCTCTACCTAACTTATTTTACTTAGCATAATACCCTCTAGATCCATCCATGTTTTCACAAATGGCAAGATTTCATTCTTTTTCATTACTGTATCAAATTCCATTATGTATAAACGTACCTCACCTTCTTTATCTATTCTTCTATCACTGTATGTCTAGGTTGCATCTATATTTTGGCTATTGTAAATAGTGCTGCAGTAAACATAGGGGTGTATATATCTTTTCGAATTAGTGTTCTCATTCTTTTTTGCTAAGTACCAGAAGTGGAATTGCTGAGTCATATAGATATACCATATGACCCAACAGCAATTTTTTTTTTAAAAAAAAGCTGAGAGCCTACTAGTTTCTATTATGGTTACTTTATCTCTTATTTAATTCAATCTTCACAATTCCTTGAGGTAGATTTGTGTATTACTTAGAACAATGTTAGTTCTAAATAAATGAAAACTTAACACGAGTTTGTTTGAATTTGGGTAGCTGTTATTGTATATTTAACAAAAAATCTAGAAGGAGCTCATGGTTAATTCAGTGCTTCAAGATGTCATCTGGAACATTCTTCTGCTCTTCCATCCTTAGTATGTTGGTTTCCTTCCTCAAACTTGCATTAATGGCCACAACACGTCTACTGCATCTCCATGTGTTACATCCTCACATGACAAGCTCCAAAATACAAGTAAGTGAGAGGGAAAAAGGGATTCTCTTAATATGGCACTCTTTCTTACTTAGGAGGAAAATTTTTCACCACCGACCTGGCCAACTTCTCCTTTAATTCCTTTGGCCATAGTTAATTAACCTATCTCCAAATTAACTAGAGGAAAAGGAGACTGGTCTATTTAAGTCCACACTAGTAATAGAAAGATGCATCATCCTCTGGCGCTGGGCACAGTGATACTGGACAAATTCTAGGTTCTCTCAGCTAGGAAATGGTGAATAGCTGTGAGGTATATTTATATTTGTGTTCTAATAGGTCACTAGATCAGAGGACAAAGAATTACACTGCACAGAGTGTCTTAGTGCCTGCTCTCCAAACTCCACTTGGCAACGTGGTTGAAGCTTGAGGTTATGCTGTGCTTATAGTGGCGTTGCACCACAGAGAAGAAACTTGAATTTATAAGACTCAGAAATGTATAGGGCAGCTGACATATCTGTTCTTCCTTCCTTTGAAGTGCGTGTGCGCGTGCACGGACATGCGAGAGAGAGAGGGGTCTACAAGCTGGAATGTAAGCAAACATTTTCTAGGGAAGGGAGAGTAAAGTCCCCAATGTCCCAAAGTTGGAAAGACAGCAAATGGCCCCAGGGGAGATAAGTCTCTAAATATATTTGGACCAATATACAATCTCAAGATTTCAAATCATGTTTGCTATTAATCATCCTTTTAAAAAGTTTTCCAGTGAGTTTCGTTGGAAAGCCCAGATCATGCACAAATGTGAAAAATAATCATGGAGAACTGTTTCCAACAATGCATTATTCCTGCTTTACAAACAAGATAAACAGAGCTCAGTGATGGCAAGAAATTTGCCAAAAGTAAAGCCAGCTCAAACCTAGATGTTTTTGATCTCAAACCCTTATTCTTTCATGAATGCTATGCTCCTTTTTGTAACATATGTCCAGGGAAGGGAAAGGATATAGATAAATGGATTCTAGAATTCTAAATTATAATTCCAAAATATTTTTCCATTATTTTTAATAAATTATTTATTAAAAATAATGGAAAAATATTATTATTATTTGATATCTTTTGTTCTTTTTGAAACCAAATCATGATTTCCAATATTGAATATATGTGAAAATGTATTCCTGACAGCAACCAACCAAACTATAAGCAAACTCTGAAAAACAGTCATTTTAAAGTTGTAACTGTTGTAGCCAGAAACACTAACTTCCTTAAATATGACTTGAGAGGATACTTATGACTGTGAAGCGAATATCTTCCATTTGCACTGATTTGAAGCTTAGGGATAGGTAAATATCATTTAGAAGCTGATTTGCGCTGCAGAATAGAAAATAAACTATTTTACTGGTTAAAAAAAAAGAGATAAGTACAAAGGGACTTTTTGTTGAAAAAATTGTCACAACATATAAAATGTCACACATATGACATTATTTTTCTGCTTTCAAATATGGCTTGATCATCTAATACAGCATCTAATACAGCATCTCCTGCAGATATTGGTGATCGTGAAATGAAGGACTGCATTTTTTTTTTCTCAAAAGAAACCTTGGGCAATTCAAAGTAATATGATATGAATAGAATGCCACATACAGATATTTTTTAAACTTTCATAGCTTCTGGGGTATTTTGTCTTTTGTAATTCAGTCTGCATTCCACCGACACTGTTTTTATGTCAGAGAAGGTTGTTGTTCAACTTAATGTTAAATATTGTATGAAAGTAATTTTCCAAATTTACTATTCTGAACAGTTTATCAGTAATAAAAGTTACTAACCTTTGCATTTAAGTAATAAGTATGACAAAGTATAAAATAATAAAACTAAGAATTTGGAGGAAGGAAAAATAAAAATGCAAATGAAACACCACAGAATTGTATACAAGTTTTTCACCTATTTAAAAAAAAAAAAAACAGCAAGAATAAATCAAATAAGGTTCATGTACAGTTACTCAAAAAAATTGTTTTGTTAATATACATACATGCATACATATGTATGTGCGTCTGTATGTATATATATTAGTAGTCCTCTTTCAGAAGATTGTTCTAATTTTAATCCTCAGGTTTGAAGGCAAATTGTGGCTGTCATTGGATGAATCTATTGATCATTTACATAGAAGAAAATCTTCTCTGTTTATTATTTTTTAATAAAATTTTCTATTCATTGTGCCATGCAGAGTACATTTATTGTCACAAGTCTATGAAGTAAAGCACAAAGTAAATTTATTCTAACTAACCTGAAAGCTTAGTTTATTTGAAGAATTTTATGGCCAGAAATCTTCTGCATAAATGCATATATAAATTCTAAAGAATATTGGTAATTTCTTTTCTAATTTTCCTGAGATGCTTTGCCTCAGTCAGTAAAGTAACTGATTAAAACCTAATCAGTTTACAGTATGTACACAGTCTCTAGTATATTGAAATTGAAACATAGTTTGCAGAAAAAAAGATTTAAAAGTCTAAAGGTTTAAGTGTAGACAAAAAGAAAACTTTAGAGAATAAATAAGAAAACACAAATATACTTCAACTTTTTATTTGGTATCTTTAGTTCTGTTTTAGACTCTATTTGGAACCAAATAATGATTTCTAATATTGAATATATGCGAAAACGTATTCCTGATAGCAACCAACAAAACTGTAAGTGAACTTTGAAAAACATCCTTTTGTTGTTGTTGTTGTTTTATTTTTTATTAAAGTATAGTTGGTATAAATATTGTATTATTTTCAGGTATACAAAATAATGATTTGACATCTTATGATGTGCTCACTACACTAAGTCTAGTAACCTTCTGTCACAGTGTGAAGTTATCACACTATTATTGACTATTTTCTCCTTCACCTTTTCTACCCACCTCTCTATCCTCCTCTCTTCTAGTAACCACTGGTTTGTTCTTTGTTTCTATGAGTCTGTTTTTGTTTTGTTTGTTGTTCATTTTTTTTTAATTCCACATATAAGTGAAATCATGTAGTATTTGTCTTTCTCTGTCTGAATATCTACTGCTAAATATTTTTAAATAGAATGAGCAATACATATATATATATATAATACATAAAATTATATAATAAATCATATATATTACATATGATGTATCAATTATATCAGATTAAATTGCACTTGGTTTTAAATTATAAACAGCCTCTGGGAGACTGTTTTAGGAAAATTCTCAATTTTCGAGATGGTATTTTTTACCTTAATAAGTTTAGAAATTATGCTTTATTAAAACTCAGATTTTCATATTTCTTAGACTGCAAAGTAAAAAAAACAAAAAAAAAGGAAAATTTATTCAACTGACACTTTCATTTTTCCATTATCAAAAGGTGTTTGTGCTGTATTTCAGAAGTCTTGAACTGTGTATTTTACTCAGACAAAGTTCAAACACGGCCAAGCACAACCTTTAAATTTCAATTTCTCTTAAAACTAAAGAATATGTACCAAATTTTCCATTTCTTTTTCAATCAGTCTCAATTTAAGCATCTAATAGTCCTCTTATGACTACCATCTTCTTAGAATATGGACTTTTCCCTAAACAGAAATAGAATGAGGCTCCTACAAAGCAAGATGGTTGTTTGATATGCTTGACAACATTCTTATGGAAGAAGTAGAAGGATATCTAAGACGTTCAGATATAAATCCAGAAATAATTCTTGACATTTCATAAAATTGAAGAGGTGGATCATGGTTCCATAAGTTCACTGATTTTATTATGGTATTCTCAGCTATTTTACAGTCTAAGTATTAAATTTAACTATAATGGTTCCTTGTGGACTACTCAGTATAATATTCTGAGTGAAGTTATTGTGATTTTAGTGTTTTCATCCTGCTCAAACCTTCTTAAATTTCTAATTTCTTTAGCAATGTTAATTCACAAAGTTGCTTTAAGTTAAAATCTTCGAAGCAATTTCACCTAGAGGCAATTCAACCAAACCCTTAAATGCTTGACCAGATTCAATTTACTGGCATAAGCTTCTGCTAGGATCTCCCCTGAATTAGCTATTGTCCTACTCAGAGAACACATATTCAGTATATCCTACTGTAGGTTAGGTAGGAACTGTTCCCTAAGAAAAGATGTAATTTGGCTGAGAAATGTGTTGGATTGTGTGGAATTGTGTTGGCCACTCTGCCCCATTTTTGCCCTTCTATGTTCTTTTATCATAGAAGCTGGAAGCCTGGGAACTACATTTTAATGAATCCCTGCCACTGTGGTCCTAGGATAAATTCTGCCAATGAGAGGAACTAGTGTAATTTTGGAAGGCATAGGAAAAACAAAAACGATGATTATTCTCATGGCTGTGGCTAGCAATACACAAAGCATCAGAATCAAGTTTTTTCCCAGCAGCTTCCTAGTGCTCTCTAAACTAAAGAATCACCTGGTTTAGCGCAATGGGCAGTAAAATCAATGATAGTGGTTTCCTATCATTTGAGCATTTCCTGATTTCCTAATGGTCATGTGGCCTCCCTAGTATTCTCCTTCCCAAATTTTCAAAGCCGCTCTATTAAGCTATTTTTTGTTTAAAATGCCTCATTTCCAGTTTCCTTACTGAATCCCAACTGATATAGAATATCTGGCAGAAAAGGGATCCAGAATCCTTTTTAAAGCCCTTTGGTGGTCCAGAGTGAGAAAAGAAACCAAGGATTCCAAATAGGATCTCACCAAGAGGAAAAAAAGAGAATGTGCTGGTGCTTTTGCGATCAGCTCCAGGTTGCCCACATGAGGAAAGTTTACTTGGTATTGTGTAACTAGGGATGAAAAACCATCTGTTTAGGCTACTAGTTTCAATGAACATGCTTCTAGATAGTAGCTGGGCATGTAAATGGCAAGCCAAAGTGGAAAGTGTAAGGCAATACGTCTATTTATGCAGATTCGTATTAGGCTCAGCAAAAGCCATTTCTGCATTAAGAACAGATGCATCAATCTCATCTACATGCCTCAGAGAGAAAAGTCCTCATCAACCACAATCCTCCCAGTCTTCCAAAAGATCTACAAATAGACATGCATCTGTAGTCTTTCTTTCTCTTTCGTTATAATAGAGGAACTCCATGTGAACCAAAATCAAGGCCAGGACCTCCCTCTGCTTTCTCAGCGATCTCTGGCTTTTAATTATCCTGTTTCTCCCTCTGTCTTTAGCCACTTTGCCATCAACAATGATATTTAAAGAGCATGGAGGTGTGCTCTAGGAACTCACGACTACAGAAGGATCTCTTTTAACCAATACTAAAGTCTACTTTACCTAGCCTATTATTGTCCAAACTTTTCAAAATAATATCTACTTATACTGACTTTTTTTTTTTTTTACCCCAAACACCTGTCAACTCATTTCAGTTTAGTGTCTTTAAATTTTCACTATTCTTTAAGAAATATTCTGTCTATGGTCGTTTATTCATCCATATTTAACTTTTTTCATTTTTTCTTTAACAAATATTAATATAACACTGCTAAAAGCTAGAGATCTATATCTATATATCTATGTATATAAAATAAGTAAAAGAAAAATTGTCCCTGCCTTTATTAATAATGTTTACATTGCAAATGTAAATAGCATCATTTTTTTCTAATCAATTTATACTTTGTAAAACAAAAAAAACGTAATACAAATTTATTGCTACAAGTTAAAAAAAAAGAGGATACATAAAGGAAAATGTAATAATCTCCTCCCAACTAATTAGTTGATGTTAACAGTACGGCCTAGATTTTCCACACATTTCTCTACATACACATAATTAGTAACACATGTATTCAATAAATTTACAACACATGAAATTGCTGATATTCTACTGTTTTTCATTTACAAGAGTATTAAATGATTCAACCTAATATATGTACACGTATAGAGATTTTTATTTATCTTCAAATAGTTTTGGAGTAATGTTCAAATAATATTTTAAAAATATAAATAATTTAATGAATGAATGACATCTGGTTTCACCTTTGTTAAGAAAATATAATTAAAAATCTTCTGCTAACCCAGAAAATCCTCTCCACTAAGGTAGAAGAGAGAGAAAACAGTTTTATTACTGAATAAGCATCAACCCAGAACATGGTGAGCATTATAGGCAATTTACTAAGAGATTGCAAAAGCAGAAAAAGCATCTCGTCCTTTTATATGGCCAAGTAGATACAATCAATTTTATATATCTTGTCAAGATAAACAATAACTATTGTTCTAAGAGGACTTGACAGCACCATTTGTCACACAGTTTATTCTAAATTCACCTGAAAATTGATATGACCCATTACATTAGTTAATTGGATTTATCCTAAGGCAAATTAAATTCTTACCTTTATGACAGGTGACAGTTTGCAAGTTGGCCAAGGTTGAGCTCCTACTAGGCCACAAAAACTGGGAGATCAGGGCGCTGTCTTCTTTGATGATTACATTTCAAAGAGATGGTTCCAGGGTCCCAGAGAAAGATATTCCTGGATTGTAAAAGTGACAAGAGGCTTATTTAGCCTTTAGAAAGATTTACATACATTTCAAAGAGATAGAAAATTAATAATTATAAGTTTTCTAAAGTAAATATCTAAGAGAAGGAAGGGTAGGCCATCTCTTTCCTTATTTTCCACAAGAAGTAAACCTTTTATTTATTTAGATATTTATTTGCCCTTGCATGCAAGAATCAAAGTATTTACATAAAATTATCTACCTTTCTCTTTATCATAAAACATTATCTCCCAATATTTGAATATTGGGGTTCTCCTAGGTAGTAACTGTATAGAAAATAGAGAAGAGACTATGGAAAGGTTGGATAAATATACAACTGTATAGAATGAGAAATTTAGTCAGAAAGCAAATCTCATTATCAGGAACCCATGTAGATATTATTTGTAGACAACTGAGCCAGTAAACTTATCTATACGCAAGTAAATTTTGCCAATATTTATTTTAGGTAAATAATCATAATCAAACTGAATAAATTCTACACAATTTTTTCTTAATAGTTTAACAGTAAGAGCATGATTGTTGCAGTGAAAAATGCATATACTAGATCTTGATGGTAATTAAAATGTTTCCACTTTCCTTTTATAGAAAGTCAATTATATATTGAAAAACCACAACTAGTAAAACATAAAGGTAGAAATGAAATAAATCACACAGTCATGCAGACAAGGAAATAATACACAATTATCTCATAATTTCTTGCCTGAATAACTATATAATATGTTTCACTTTTGCATTCTGGCTATCATATGTATATCCTCAGTGAATATGCTTATCTCACCAAGCCACATTTAATTTTGTATTCCTGATGCTTACATATTTCCTGGCACGATGACAAAACCCAATTAGTGTTTATTGGATTAAATTTTAGAATGACTTTAACTCAAAATTATCCAAGGATAAATCTTGTCTCTATATATTTTTTCTTCAGAGTGACCGTGATTAAGTCAAGCTGCCTCAGGATGTGCCACTGGCATGGGAATTGTTTCCAGCTGAAGACAATTGAGGCCCAATAGACTCAAGAACAGCTTTTGACTCTCCCTTAAGGCCTAACAGAATTTAGATAGGCAGCCCACACCAGGAAGAGAGGTAATACCACAGATGATGTTTTACATTTAAAGACTTATCTGCACATTGTGGAAAATATTAGTTTACCAAACATTCGTTCTTCTCATCTTCCTGTGAATTGTCTTCCTCATTGTCTTTGAAGTCCCACACTCCTAATCCCTTTTCCTTATGGCATATAAGCCTAAATTGCCTGATATCTGTCTGAAAGCTTGTCATGTCTTTGTGGAGTTCCTGTACATACAAATTAACATTTTTCTTCCTGTTAATCTGTCTTATGTCAATTTAATTATTAGGCCAGCCAAAGAACTTAGAAGGGAAGAAGGAAAAGTTTCTCTCCCCTATAAGAAGAACAATAAATCTGCAAACTAAGCCCCAGAAATTGTTACTTTAATTTGCTGAATATTGTTTACAGTATGAAAAGCAGCACTGAATCTTAGTTATACATTTACTTGATGTTTAATCGTATTCAATAGCATCTCAATACAGTTTCCATTTATTGAGTGCTTACTATACACTTGGTAAAAGGTTTTATGTATAATTCTCAAATTTTCAACTTTATAAGGAGTGTTTGCTAGTCTTACCCTTAGAACTGGTGAAACTGAAGGAGATAAAAGAAAGCAAGTAACTTCGCCAGGGTGATACAGCTAGAAAATGGTAGATCCAAGTTTAAAACTATGTTGGTCTGAGTACACAGTTTCTACTCCAAGGTCTCTGCTTTTCCGTCAATACATAACCCTGCCTCTTTAACCAGGGAATGTGTCCCCAGCCTGTACAGCAAGCAGAGTACATAGTATCTACCAAAGGAAGTTGCAAATTTTTCCTAGTTCAAACCATTGTTAGATTTCAAGATGGCTTAATACTTTGGATTAGGAAATGAATTGCGTGACTCTGGTGATAAACACTCTCAGTCGAATAGGTAATAACATCGTGTTTCAGTATAAAAAAAATAAAAGAAGTGGGTGTGATGGATGTGGCCCATGAGGGTAACTCTGTGAGCAATTGATAAAGAGGAAACAGGGTCCAGAACTTGTGGAAGGGCTTTCAAAGAGTTATTTCTCCCAAACAACTGTACTGTGGTTCAGAAGAATCTCCCCAGTATTCCCAGTAAAGTCTAGAGTGATAAACAAAAACTGCAATCAAGGATTGAAAGAAAATGCGAGGCTTAATTATATTTCACTGAACACTATGCAGCAGTTAATTCAGTAAATCAGATCTTCCTACTTCTGAGAATGAACCTACTGTTTTATCCTGCTGAGCCAGTGTCTGGAACTGCATAACCATGTCTGGGAGTAGTTTCTACAGAGAGCTATGGAAGGCAGGATATTAAGAGAGGAAGGGGTTATGCTGTTTGGGTGGAATGGGAAGGGGAGAATAGCCTTTGCAGGGTTCGTACATTGCTGATATGATTTGTCTGAGGAGGCATGGTTCTCTTTACTTTATTCAACCTGGAGAGAAAGGAAAGGCATGTCCGCAGGTACTATTTCACAGAGGTTTTAAATAACACTTCCCTTAATTATTTATGATATTTCTTGCTTTTCTTATTGCCCTGGACCACAAGCTCCACAGGAAATTGTAATACCACTGCTCCTTCTTGTTATTTATTTATTTTTTATTGCTTTCTCAATTACTTAAAGCTTGTATGTTACTTAAATATCTGTTTTTCGTTCCTATCATTTCTCCTCAACCCAATGGCAAACCCCTTGAGGCCAGGAATATGTCGTAGAGATCGACTATCTTACAATAAGGCAAAATACTGGCCAATTTGATCTGGCAGAGAATTCAGATATATTGATCTTTGTTCCAACAGAAGCCCCTAGGAGACATATGACTTTGTAACAAAGAGTGTTCTCCTTATTCAAGGATTATTTTAACAGCAAGTGAAAGAAACCCACCTTAGTTCACCTTAATTGGGAATAAACATTTTGATTCATGGGCACAAATCACAAGAAAAGCTAAAAATGAAGCCTGCCTTACACATTTAGAATATTATTATATTTCCCACAACACTTTCTGTGTGACAATAGAGATACAGAAAACTTCAATTTTTATATTTCCAAAACACTGAAACCAGAAGTAAAAGACTAACCCTCACTGATAATTTACAAGTCCCAGGAGAAAATCCCCAAGCCCATTTAAGAACTGTGAATCAAGAGGCAAGATACCAATAGCTCCCTTCAGTGGACATAGTTAGAATGTGGGGAGAAGGTGCAGTTCCTCAAAAGAATGGAAAGGCCAGTAGGTGAATATTTGTGAGCTGGAAAGCCATTATATTTTATATCTAATGTAGAATGTTATAAAAGGGGAGAAAAAGTTTATTTCAGTATGTGCTGACTATCTACTATATGCCCTATAAATTTTATACACATTATAGACTCGTCCAAATAAATATCCATTAAGGATAATAAATATGAAGATATATGGGATAATACTAGGCATTATATTTGTCCTCTAAGTTCTAAACAGAATGAAACATTTATAATTAAGATAAAGGTAATAATAATACATTTTAAAACCATTAACACCAACGTTTAACCTCTCTGTTAATCTCAGGATACTTCTTTGCCCAAACAAAAGTAGATAATTCAAAAATTCAGTCTTTAAGAGAGCTATTATTTGCAGAATATCACATTCAAGCATTTTACATGCACTATGTCATTTAACCCTCATAAAAATACTAGAATGTAGGTGTTCATATTTGATAGGATATAGGCTAAGCTACTTTAGCATATACACTGACTTTAAAAAACAGGTTTCTTTCTTTCTTAAGGAACACTCAGACATTTCAGGTGATCTAGAACAGGTCAACTTGAGGGTTCTGCCAAATGGCACCATTACCTAAGTCCAGCTATTGGCATTTCTCATCCAGTGGAAAAAGGAAAAAGGCAATGGAGGACAAATGGGTTTTTTTTAAGGCTACGATCTGAAAATTGCATTTGTCATTTGTATTCTCCTGTTAGACATAACTGGGTCAGATAGCCACATTTTGTAAGGCAGGCTAAAAAAAATGTAGCTGGGAGTGCAGTAATCCTACTACAATATACGTGTGTACGTGGGGAGTTGATTGAAGTAGAATTACTGGGATTTACTGTGAAGTTAATGTGTTATAACCTTTAGAATTCCTCACTTACATGGGCTCCTTTCAAGGCCCTGGGAGAGAGGGAGTTAGTAAATCATTCATTTATTTATTTTATATCTTTTTCCTTAATACTTTCAAAAGATAGATCTGCCCCCAGACAGGTAGAGCCTGTCTATAAAAGAAATACAGGAAGAAAATGTCTGGAGGTAAATTCACAGTCTCTTCCCCAAAATAATTTACTTTACCAATGAGTCCCAGAAAAGTTAAGCATCTTGCAAAAAGTCACATGGAGTTAAAGCTGAAATTACAATGTAGGTTGCTATAGCTCAAAGACTTTTCACTATTATATCTCTAGTGCATAATGTACTCATTACCTTTTAGAATTGTATTTCCTCCAGGCACTATCTCAGGAGAAAAGTTGGATAATCTAGAAAAGTTAGACAATAAGAAAATACAAGGTAATTGGCTACATCTCTTTGTCCCTATCTGTTCAGATGATCTTGGGAGACAAAGTGAAAGTGAAAGAGAACATGCGAAGCCCAGCTGCCAAGCTGACATGACAGCCAGTTAGTTGGGGCAATGCCACTCTCAGAGCAACTCAAAGGTTAATGACACAGATGCAGCCGAAGATCTGATGAACAGAGGCTGTGAACTCCATATCAATAACTTAACGGTAAATGCTTGGAGGTGGCAGATGAAGAGACCCATCATCAATTAACCATGGCAGCCCATTTTTATAAAATTGTCAAAAGGGATTATTAAATTTCACATCTTAGTTTGCTTGGGGAGAAAATATCAAATAACACTAAAGGTTGCATTTTAAAAACATTTAGTGTAAACTCTTGCTTCTGGCCTCATGTCAAACTGTCAAAGAGGTGCTATACAATTTGATCCATGCTTTTCATTTTTCCATTTCCAGGCTAAGGTATTTCTTCATACTTATTATTAAACTCGCATTTATTTAAAAAATCAGATTAATACTTTTTAGTTTAAGAATTTCATAAATTAGGGAAATATTTACTCATTAAGAAAATGACCTCAAAGTCTGGATATGAGAGCAAGAGGAATATTTATTCAGCATATCAATTTTGAGTGCACATTCCTCAAAGTAAAATACGAAAAAAAATACAGAACACTAGGTGTAAGCTTTGCTTTTTACAAATTTCTTTATTTATAGTAAATTCAGAAAGACATGTTATACAAAGTCATAGGGACTTTAAATGGTCTCTCTTTAGATATGATTTTTTTTTTTTCATTTCAAGACTTGATTCAGAGGGTTTCATCTACCTTAGATTGTATTTACCGGGGATTAGACTGATTATTCAACCTTCTAAAGTAAATCAAACTTCTTATATTTGTAAAATTCCTATAAATGCCAGATTTATTTGGTAGTACACTGGAAAAATTTTAAAAGACCAAATATGACACTTTTTAAAGGGCAATTATAATTAAATGCCACAACTACTAAAGTATAACAAGTTTTCATAGTAGCCAGAAAACTATTCAATTAATTCACTCACCACGTTTTCACACTTAGCAATGTGATGCTATTTCAATAATTATTTACTATTGTATTATGACTGGCCTAATACTCTCTTAAGAAAATTATTTTCTTTAGCACTGGATTAATATTATCCTGTGCTTCTAACTTTTTATTTGTAGTCAATTGTACCCAATTCAATACCACAATCCCCTCAATGTAATGATCTCTGATGGACATCACTAAAACTGTTTGAAAACTTGACTGTAACAAAATGAAATGTTTACACAATGATTAACTGAAGGTAGTTCACTGAAAAGAGCTCATAGCACAGCAGAAAGCTGTGGGAAATTGTTGAGAGTCACTATCCTACATATTGATAAAGATGAAGAAAAAGATTATAGAATTCTAGAATTATAAGGCATAGGAATTATTTAGGCCAGTGTTCTAATTAAACAGGCCAAGGACCGAAAATCAAATTTAATAAAAATCTTAAAATTGGCAGCTGAACCAAGATTTGGATCTAGTGTTGTGTATACTGTAGCCTACTGCCTTAACTAAAATCATAGTCTCCAAGATGGCATGGATATAATGACAAGAGCAGTACTTGACTATAATTACTTGAATTGAGCAAATTGTAGGTTGGCCTTTTATTCCCAGATGAAAACTTCCTAGTGGTCCTTTGTCTCTCCATGTCTTCCCCATAAATCAACCTAGATGGAGGGCTGAATAATGTGGTTGTGGTGCTGAGAAAGTCTGCACTCTCCTATAGGTTCCAAAATGTTCCCTCGTGTAGCAAGTAAAAGTGAATTAACTGGTTGACTGACTGACTGACTTCCAGACTAAATGGTTGATTGTCTTACAAATTAGGGCTTCAAGGGAGGCTCCTCAAGTAAACTTCCAATGTTAAACAATTGACAAATCTGATTATTTATAGTCCCAAGTTAAGAAAAATTTCTAATTTAACTGAAATCTCTTCAAATATTTCTTAAAACCCCAAAATTTTTTGTTTACATAAAAATAATAGCTAAAAAATTAAATTATGTTGTATCTAAGAATAAAATTATATAGCAATTCAACATTAATACCTGATATTGTGTGATAGATGTAATAGACATAATATTGTTATTATGATACTCACAAAAATAATATAGCATTTATATTTCAAGAGTTGGTCATAATGCCATGTCTTTCAAAAGGCAACTTTTCAAATCAAATTTTAAAATTAGTATTATCATCTTGGGGATCAAATATATGGTAGCTGAAAGAACCTGGACTTTGGGTGGTAAACACACAGTAAAATATACAGATGTTAAATTACAATGTGCACCTGAAAATTATATAATTGTATTAACCAATGTTGCCCCAATAAACTTAAAAATAAATAAATAAAAATGAAAAAAATGTATTATAATCTTTTTCTATCTAAAACTTACAGTAGTAAGTTGATACACTTTGTTCTAGCATTCATGTCTGAGAAAAAGTTTTACAAACTTTATAGAAAAACATTTGGACAAATTAAAAATCATTGCAGCAATACATATAGGCCTCATATTTCTTAGAATTTCTACTTCTTTTCTAATTTCTGCATTTTTTATATTATGGGAAAACATTACCAAAGAAAATACAATAGTAAAAGACATTGGTTCTGAGGGAGAAAGATAGTGAAAATTATCTCTTTTGTGAAATCAAAGAATCTCTTCTTTCAATGTTCTCGTTAATGTGAACTGAATTAAAAATGTAAACATGTAAGTATATGAATTGCTTGATTCCAGTTTCACCTTCATTAGGTAACCTGTGTCTTACAAATTCCATTCTTAAAGAACGATTTTTATGTTCATTGTTTCCTCTCAATTTCCCACTAAACTTCCAATTATTTTAGAGTAAAAAAAGCGAGGCATCAAATAAATAAGAAAAATTTTAAGTACTATGGTATCATGCAAACATGAAAATTTTCAAAAATTTATATAATGATTGGTCCTTCATATTATCTTTAGGATTTAAAGATTTATATACAAACGTGAATGCTAAAACTGAAATGTCTATGCTTCATCCTATTATTACATGACAGAGCACTGACAGTATCAGATTCTAACTTAACCAAAATTAAACTAAAATAGAAAGCATCATTGTAATCAGCCATATGGCTAATTCATTCTCAACTGGTTATTTTTAAAGACCCAGACTCCATTCCTCTCTAGAAGAAGAATAAAAATAGCATTAGTAGTGTGCACATCAAAGTTACATTGCTCAGGCAGTCATCGTGTTAGCTGGCATTAAATTACTGAACAGTATACTATTACAACACAGGTCACCTGGATGACTATGAATGGATGGTCTTTATGTGATCAGGATTAATTTGGTAGACCTGGCCCTTGTAGAGAAAGCCACAAAATACAACATTGATTCTCAAAGAGCAGGGATGAGAATAGGATCTGCACACAGATCTTAAAAATATAGTCTAAAAGTACCCGCAGGCAGGGTTCTGCTTCCTAAACATAACTGATTCAATTTCAGATGATGATGTAGTAGCTTTTTAAAAAAAAAAAAAATCGTTTAGATAATTTTTTAATGCTTTATAAAGATTTGAAGAGTGTGTAGGGGGAGGGTGGGAGGAGGCTGATAAAAATGATACCATGGAAGAACTTCAGGCTGAACTTTGAACTTTAAATTTTGTATTCAATTCTATGGCAAACGGCATTACCTTCTCCTTCAGGTTATGGGCATCATAGGTTTGGTAGCAGTAAAAGACAGATAGGAGTCTCCATTTGGCCTCACAAGTTGCAGTTTGCCCTCATATGTTCCAATTTTTCTCTGTTTTTCCCTACTACACATCTAGCTTTCTTTCCAGGCTATTGACCCAGTTGACCTTTTGAGACTTGAGGCCTAGCACAGAATTCACAGCAATAAGCTGATACAGATTTCTGCACCAGCTTCCAGAACTGTGTGAGGTGAAAGTCTCTAGAATAAATCTAGAGATTTATTCTATATCACTTATAATGATTCTACTTCTCAGACCCAATCCTGATGGATAAAGTAATAATGCAGAAACATGAAAAAATTAAAGGGATTAATGCCCACTCTGAAAGGGAGTTAGTATAATCTAGAAGTATGTCTTTATATTCTTTGATTTGATTCCATATCCTTGAATGCATACTTCTAACATCTTTATTTTACTATAGGGACTATTTTATATAATTACACTGAGTTTCTCCAAAGGTAGGAAGAAAATAGCTCCTAATAACTACTCCTTCAAATATTCACTCTCAAGCCCTCTAGAGTCTTCAGTCTGAAGTATCTTAGTTCCACTTTTCCTTGCCTCCTCGCTGGCTTCTTGGAGATTTTGTCCATCAGGCTGTGATAACAGCCCTTTGAAAAATTATTATAGGTTTTTCTCTTTGTGTATTATGAGTGGTCTTTTCTAAAAAAGAATGTTAATAAAATATAGCAAACAATATTGTATTAGTTTCAGCTGTACACCATACTTATTCAACATTTATATACGTAAAGAAGTGACCACCATGATAAGTCCAGCAACCATCTGACACCATACAATGTCATCATATTACTGACCATATTCCCCATGCTGTATATCACATCCCCATGACTTATTTTATATCTGGAATTCACTCCCTCTCCCCTTTTTGATTTTTCAATTAGAGTCTACATTCACTATTATTTTAAATTAGTTTCAGGTGTACAGCACTGTGGTTAGACATTTATATAATTTATGAAGTGATCCATCTGACTACTCTGGTACCCACCTGGAACTATACATAGTTATTACTATATTATTGACTAGAATCCCTAGGCTTTACTTTACATCTCCATGACTATTTTATAACTACCAATTTGTACTTCTTAATCCTTTCAGCTTTTTGACCCCATCCCTAACCTCTCTCCCATCTGGCAACCATCAACTTGTTCATTGCATCTACGAGTCTGTTTCTGTTTCGTTTATTTTGTTCTTTAGATTCCATATATAAGTGAGATCATATGGCATTTGTCTTTCTCTGTCAGACTCACTTCAAGAGTGAAGTCTTTACAGTTTAGCTGTTCACTGTAAACTTGTGAAATGATGCTCACATTTTCTTTTCCTTCTATAAGGATCAGCCTAGCAGAAGCTGAGCAGAGCAATGAGCACACCTTCTAGCAAGTATTAAATCATCCATAAAGTGAAAGACAGGAGAGTATATCAACTCTCTTACTAGAAGCTACCAGACAGGCATTTCCTTTTATTTCAGCAAACTTGCTTTTTGGAAACCTGGGCATTCACTTCATTTTTCTTCCCTGACAGCTGTTTCTAAGTCACAGGTCCACTTTGTAGGGCCTTTCTTTTTTCTTTACGATGTCATCAAATATTCTACAAGTATTTCCTGAGCACTTACCACATAGCAGGCATAGAGTTAAGCCTAGGCCTAGGCTGGGATGAAATGTGTGACAAGGGAAGCCTCTTTGGTTTGTCTAAGGACATAGCATATTCTTGGGTTACAAGGGGGGCTACCTAAAGAGGAAAATTGTAGCAGCTTTTGTTGAAATTAAAAATATGTATATATAATGGTGTTTTAAAATTTTTACCTAATCCGTTGCTGCTAGAGTTTAGTGTAATGTGAACAGAATTCCTTTCTTGGTTAATCCTCAATATTTCCATCTCAGCGTAAACAATATTTGGCCGGGAAGAAATGGTTTACAGCAGATCTCTAGGATTTGCTTATTAGATATGCTATGCCCAAGGCTTGGGCTTTCTTCGTCTTAATTTTACCCACTAAACGTACATTCAAATGATTATTCTATAGATGCGTTATCAATTGGGGAGTTCTATTGAAGAAATAAAAAAAAATCAATTCTCTTTTTTAACCTTTTTCTATTCATCACTACATCCTACCACAATACAATAAGACAATGTTCAGCTACTCATTTATACCAAACAGCAACAAAAGAAGCAATATCTATTGTTAACTTTTTACAAATGCAAGTTTAAAACTAAAACAAATCAAACAGAGACTAGATAAATGGCTGCAATTTTACTAAAAGACAAAGCTGAGTCACACACATACACACACACACACACACACGCAAAAGTACATTGGTGTGCACTAAAATAAATCCCAAGGCAGAAACTCATAATTATGTCTATAGCAGAAGACAGGGTAGATGCGTTCTCAGTAGTATATTCAATTTTGTTAGATTTTAGGAACAAGTGACTGAGAAACAGTACATCTACCAAAAGCAGTGATGCCTAAAATATGTTTTTAAACCTAAAGGGGGTAGAAAACTTCCCTGCATCACCATTCAGGTTAAAATATTTTGAATTCATTTTTCAATGTTGGCACTTTTACTATTTTATTAAGAATACATTAGTAGCTTTTAAACTTTAATAATTATAACAAAAAACTGCAAAAGTATGTTATTAAAAAAATTTCTGAAAGCACTTTAATACTGTGAACCACGTGAAAAAATGCACAAAACAAATAAAAATATTTATATGCTGTCCTAGTCACTACTATTATTTATTTGTTCATTTATATCTGTACACTCAGTGCTTTTGTAAATTATTTAGGGAAACATAAAAATACACTGTATAATAAAATGTGTATCAAAAATAACTGAAGAACTGTGGCAAAGGTAAATAAGTGTAGAAATAATAGAATGAATTCAAAAGTTACACAAAAATGCTTGCCCTGAAGTACAATAGCTAATGTCAAGCCTCTAATTGGCAGTGTGCTGTCTACTACAGTAAAGCAAGAGGAAACACAGCCAGTTACTTGAGCCATAGTTTCCACAATAAGAGATAGACCAGTTTCTCAAAGAAGCACATTTATTGCTCATATGAACACCAAAGATAAATATATATATATCTATATATATATATCTATATATATATATATATATATATATATATATAAATTTTAAAAAGGAAGCCCTAGGATCTCCACAGGGCTACTGGAAAATCATATCATCAAACCAAATGAATGCACAGATAGTGAAAGCTTTAAATGTCTATAGCAAAAATAATACCAACAAGAACATTAGTCTAGCAAATATGTGTAGCCCATTTTAATCATACATTCTGATTTTAAGAGTGTTTTTGTGTGCACATGTATGTATTCTCCAGTAAATCACCCACAGGTCTTTAATAATAAAAGCTCATACTACATATTCCAATATACATGTCAATTGGTGAATACAAAGCAGGAAATTGTTGGAAGACATACTGAAAGCAAAAATATGTCTTTGGTTTTAAAATACCTGATATAAAGTTATTCTTTCTGACATTAATTTCATAATAAATTTGATGGGCTCAAAATTTAAGAAAATACATTCCTGTCAATTGCATATAAGAGAATATGTATGTTTCTATTCTTTCTATAAAGAACATGTCTCTAGGTTAAGCAAAAGTGGCAGCAAGTCAAAATTTTTCCTACCAAACTTGAATTTTTAAAAAAGTATTAAAATATAAGTACTGTATAAAAATCAACAATGAGGTGTTTGCATTGATTCCAAATCGCTCTCTTCTCAGATATTGTAAAGTGTGAAATAAGTTTAGATTACCCTGGTAATATTTTAAATTACCTAGATCTAGTCAGTCAAGAATATCTAAAAATAGACTTCTGATTTACATAGGTCAATAAATTCCTTTTTTCATTAAACTATTTTGAGTTTGGTCACTTTTAATCATAGTGTGTGTGTGTGTGTGTGTGTGTGTGTGTGTGTGTGTGTATCTCAAAGTTGACAAAAGTTCCACATTATCTAATATTATTCTTAACAGGTATTTCCACAAAATGAATGATATAAGGAGTTCAATAATGAAATCATCGTACTGAAGCTAGCCTACCCTTCAAACAGAAAAGTTGATGGAAAAAGCCAAGATTACTAATTGCCAAGAACAGGGTTTACTAAACAGCTTAGATATCCACTAAGTTAATAGGAGCATAAATTAGTGAAATAGAAGCTTGCTTTACGAATGAATAAAATCGCTAATTCTTTCAGCCTAACTCTTACTCCACTCTTTTGTTACTTCTACTAATCTTTCAAGTCTACTCCTAAAAGTCTCCTCTCCAGAAACCTTTTCCTCAACTGAAAAACTACATCAATATTCCTGTTACAATTTCTAGTTATATCTTGAACATAGTTTTTAAATTAAGAATTACATTTCTATATTTTCATATAATTATTTAATAGCATTATCCTCACTCCTATAAACTGTGATTCTTATGAGTGCATTATTTTCTCTTTTTCCCTCTTCTTCTCTCCTTCCCCATCTCCCTCCTTCCATCTCTCTCCATCTCTCTCTCTCTCTCTCCCTCTCCCATTCCTTCCATCTCTGTTTCTACTGTATTCCCACCCCCCAATGTAGTACCTGGCACTAGATCAATATTTGTTAAATTAATGAATGAATGGATGAATAACTGGATGATAGAATGGGTGACTGGTTTAATATGCAGGTACTAAAAAAGTACTTACAAATAATCACTTCCCCTTCCCAGTTCCAGAGCCCTGCATTATCAAAATTAAAACAAAGCAATAGTTGTACTGTATCACTGAATCTTACTATAAAATGAAGCAGGAATTGACAATTTAGCTGTGCTGAACAAATCGACTTCTACAGATCACATTATTTCTTTTGTAGACTACATTTTTCCTGATGTTTGTTCCTAGGCAGATCCTTACATTTTAGTAGCAGGGAATGAGGTCTGAACTCACTGAGAGTAAATTAGTTGGAAATATGTCATTCGTTGAATATAAAATAGAAAGGGGAAATTGCATGGAATTGTTTAAGATTGATGCTGGAGAGATGTGAATAACAAGTGTATGCTATGTGCTAGGTATATTTTATAACACTTCACGATAAATAAATTAAATTTAAAATTTAAATAACTCACCCAAATAACTAATCAGTAGTCAGCATGTGGATTATAGAATACAATGAAACATTCATGTGACTCTAAAATGCAAACATGAGCTTTCCACTATAACAAATGATCTCAAGAAAAATTATAATTTGAATGTCTATTTTATTGTTCTAATATATATATACATACTAATGTTTGATAGTAAAATTTTAAAATGATTAAATAAAAATTATCTTTACTAGAAACATGCATGAAATATAAAAGTATCTGAGGAGCTTGTGTTAAGGGAAAGGCAACAAAAATGTGTATTATGCAAAGAAAAAAATGAATAAAAGTTCATAGAGCTACATATAAATGAAAACATTTTTATTAGTCTATTTAATAAATATCATCTAAACAATGCAGTAGTCAATGCAACTAAAAACAGAAAAACAGCAACGAGGACATACGCATGAGATATTGTGAATATAAAAATTGCATTATAAAATTGCATGCATTATATGATCACATTCATTATAAAGATAGTGATAAATACCATATTTTATCAATTCTAAAATGGTTATTTTGCTGCTTATTTTCCTGTTCGCTCTCAGATCCATTTCCCACCCATTCCTTGCTCTGCTGACCTTGCAAACTCTATTTCCCCGGCTTCTTGCCAGCTGGCTTCCTTTCAGTTTCCACTAATGGAAGGCATATGTGAGCAACAGGGGGTGGAGAAGGGAAAAGGCAAGATTCTTGCCTCTCCCTGCTGTAGAAGGCCTCCTCAGCCAGCCATCAATTCCATGGCTCTAGTTCCAACCAGTCTCTGGCTCCATGGTTCAAGCTCCTGCCATGATTCTAGTTTCTGCCAGGCATTCTGGCTCATGTGCCAAATACCAACCACCACTTCATCCTTTTATTCTTCTACCCTGAAACTGAGAGCAGCTTCCTTCAGGGGCTAATCTCTAGTTGTCGAACCTATCTCTATTGGCCCTTTTAGCTCTCTTTTTCTAAGTAGTTCTCTATTAAATTACTTCTATTGAATTACCTGACAGTTCTGTTTCCTAACTGGACACTAACTTATGCTCACATTGTTTTGATGTTCTAACATCTCTAAAATTGGAGTGGATCTTATAATTCTTATTGATGAGATAGCAAAATTGATCCCGGCAAAGGAATGAACCCCAAATCTGGGTGTTCAGTTGAATATCTTAAGAAACAAGATCACGATAATCATATGGGAGAATACATTCTGAGACAATAAACTCTGGATTCGAAGTGAGGATCACAATGACAGGTTGAGATCTCCTTAATAATAATTCTTATTTGTCAAGATGATGAGAGGGAGATAATACAAGGACATGTATATAGTAATTACAAAATTCCAGGCACTGTTTGAAGTACTTTACATATATTTCCTCATTTTATCTCTCCAAAAACCCAGTGCTTTTACTGTCTTTCACTTATTCATATAGACTAGCGAAAAAGCCAGAATTACTTGGAGAAAGAAGGACAATAAATATGTATAATTATATAATGTAAATCTTAAGTTTTTATAGGGATTGGCCCTAACCTTAGTGCCTATCATGCATCCTAGATACCATGAACTAAAGATCACTAAAATTCTGAAAACCAGAATAGAACCTTGTTTTCTTTTAAATCTCCTGGAGCCAAAAGATCATGGTTACTGAAAGGGTGAGGCTGTACTCTATCATTAATAATCATACAATAAATAAATTTTTGATATCATCAATTTTTAAAAAAGAATCATTTTATAAATGGAAATTGTGTAGATGAAAATAGCCCAAATATTAATCTATTGCTGCATAAGAAATAACTACATTTAGTGGCTTAGGACAAGAAACTTACTATGTCACACAGTTTCTGAGGGTCAGGAATTCAGAAGCAGCTTAGCCATGTGTTTCTAAGCCATGTGGCTCAGGGTCTCTCATGAGGTTGCAATCTAGCTGTTGATTGATCTGTATCTCTGTGACTGGGGCTAGGAAATCTGTTTCCGGGCTCATTCACATAGCTATTAGTAAGAGGTTTCAGTTCCTCATCATGTGGGATGCTCCATAGGGTTTCCCCCAGATCAAGTGATTGGGGAGAAGGGGGGGGGAGGGAGAGACAGAAAGAGGAGAGAAAGAGAGAGAGAGAGAAAGAGGGGGACGGGGAGAGAGAGAGTTGGGAGCTACAATCTCATACAATTTAAACTCAGAAGTAATATACTATCCCTTCTGCCATATTTGATTCATCATGTAGACCACCCCTTGTACAATTTACAGCAAGGGTATTGATATACTGAGAGGCATTAAGGGACATCTTTAAGGCTGGCTACCACATAGTCTTTGACCTGGAATCCAAAGATTTGGGTTAATAAAATTATTTGGATAGTAGGGTAAGATGAAACCCCAATCTTTCCTGACCCTCCCCCAAAGCTTCATGAGTAGAAAAGAAGACCTTCACCCTTCCATTTTAGAAGTACTGTATATCCTCCTGACTTTGTCTCATCCTCAGGAGATATAAAGCAATAGAGTATTTGAGCAGTGAAATGATACACTGAATATTCACTTAAAATCATGAATTCCCCTGCATTTGTATATTCTCCAGTTAAAGCAATGAATTTATTATAAAAACCTATTGTTAATCAGAAGTTGAGGCAGTTTCCTTCACAGAAGCCTAACAGAGTAGCAGAGCAACTGTACATACACCTTTGAGATGCCACATTCTCCATTCTGTCAGAGTTCTCATTTATCCTCCTGGGATCCATAAAATAGTGTGGCTCTTCAAGGATTTATGAATTCTTCTTTGATGTTTTCCTGAGAAGTTTTCTATATGCTTCAAGACAGAACACTGAATTGCGTTAACCCTAAAGCGAACCTACACACTTGGCTAAGAATTTACACGCTGTTCTTTATTCCATCTGAATTAGGTTAGTAGGGGTGATATAGTCTAGAATGACAATTAAGCATGTAACTTACTATTTTTATAGAGTTTTATACACATAGTATAGACCTTACATTAAGTTAGCCTCTTTAAGCACAACTTTTTTTTTTGATAAGACACACATTTTTCAGTGTATTACCAAGTAAAATCAATGTATACAGTTTTAGAATAGGCTTGCCATCAGGGAGAATTAGAGCAAGCAAGAAGTATTTTTGTGCTAAGCTTTATTGCTCAGTGACCACTTACATGGAACAAATGTAGTTCAAACATCAGCAGGTCTATTCTTCAAAAGCAGGCTCTTTTTTCACCTTATTGATTTTTTTCTGCTCATTATGGATCACTTCATCTCCTTTTGATTTGTTTCTCTTACTGACTTGGCACTTCTTGTAGGTACTTCGCTTTTCACTAATGGCAATTGCTGGCTATTGACCAAATATGACATGACTACTGAATCAAAACTTTTTACATTATAGCTCAATAATGGTAAATGCAATTTTATACACTCCAAATTAGTTCTGCCAATACCATTAAGAAATATAAGGACTAGTCAGGATAAAATCATAATAAAAATGTCTAACATCACAACCACAGTTTAGATTGCTTCAAATACTATTCAGTAAGATAATTTTGTTTACCTAAAATAAAGTGAAGGAGAAGATTCTACAAACACCCATATACTTAATGAATATCTGTTTTCTTTTACTGGGAAAAGAAATGCCACTTGGTAAGAGAACCGCAAAAATATAATTAATCCTATATGGTAACTATTTGGTCACTGACTAAACAAACCAAAGAAAACAGTGATTTTGTTTTGTTCTTAAATGCTGAATTTGCTAATCCTAACTTTCTCAAAGATAATAATTGCTATTTAGCCCACTTGTCAGTACTGAATGACAGAAAACTGTATTATATCCTATTACTATGACCTACAGGAGTTACTGACTCTTCACTTTTTTCTAAAAGGTTAAATTTGTAATATAACATATTTTATGGAGCAAAAAATGGAAATATGTTCTTTTGTGAAATATACATGTTTTGGAAACATGAATATCAGATACAGGCTAGATAAGGCATAGACATGATGAGAGAAACTAAAAAGAAATAAAAAAGTATCCTATGGTTTTTGTCATATTTGTGAGGGCCCCAGAAATGATGTATGCATCTTATAACAGGGCATACTAATAGGGGCTAGAAGAAATACAAGTTGCAATAATGTGCATTGAGACTTTATTCAAATTCTTAGGTGGATACAGACTTTTACCTTTCTTTATTTGAGCATATTACATTATCAATTATGTGAATGAGTTAAGTCAATACTTCATTACTGACTGCCTTTCCCATTTTCCTCAGTGGTTTTATTATACCTTTACTACTCTCCTTGCATCCCTACCTTTCCTCTTGACTGACACTCTCACCTTGGACTTCAAATATAGTCAATCCTTTCTACCCAGAAATTGAACAAAATGATCAATGTATTTCAACTTCCACTTCTTTGTCCTCTTCTGCCATAGACCCTCAAGTGTAATCTACATCCACTTTTTTCACTCTTATGCCTCCTAGAATCTTGAATCCTGCACTGTATTTTTCTTTCCTTTACCACTCTAATGAAAATACAGGAAATTGATCTCTGGATTGTCAAATAGAGTTTTCACTTATTACCTGCTTTGATTTCTTTATGATATCTGTCTTGGGCAGTTCTTTCTCTTTTAGCTTAACTAGCAGCACTATTTTGACTTTCCTTCTTATCATACACTATTATTTATCTTTTTGGTTTAACATCAGTTTTCATCTGTTCTCTGATCCACAGAACATCTTTGTTCCTGTTACAGTCTTTCTACAGTCTCTTCCATGATATTTACTATACAAAATTATGTCTCCAGTATAAAACTTTCCTCTTAGTGCTAGCCTCATTTTAAATCACCTACCAAACTAAACATCTATATAGCTCTCCAATAGAAATTTTAGGTATATTATGGACAAATATAGTAATAATAATTATTATATTGTGAAAAAAGCAATATATTTAATATACATGGTTTCAATCTCAATAATAACCTCTTGAGAGGAATTACTTTATGTATTTTGCCATGAACAAAACTAAGAATCAGAATAATTAAGAATGTGCATAATGTCCAAAAAACAGTCAAGGCGTGTACCATAATTTGAATTCAAGTCTAGGGCCAGTAATGGAAAGTATAGTGATTTAACTGATTGCTAAATTCCACTGCTTCCAAAATAAATTTTATACACATGAAAAACCTGCTTTTCCACTTTGTTTAAAGCTCAGTGAATGACTCTGCACCTTCCAATCACTTTTACAGCAAATCTAAGTGACAGCTCTGACCATTCCATCTCTAATTATAACCATATCCATTTTTTTTTGTTTTGATAAACGAGTGCCAAAAGTGTTTTTAAATAAATACCCTGCTTCCATTTTCTCTACCATGACTCTTATTCAGACTTCCTAATCTCGACTTCCACTTACTACCTGAATAACGGTCTTAAACTTAAGCTTTTTCATATTATTCCCTTGAACAAACTCTTTCAATTATTTTAATTTCACACAGAATAAAATCCATACTCCCAACCCTCTCATTTGCATATCCATTATTATTTCTAGTTGTCTCCCTTGTTACTGAGGCCCATGACCTTTTGACTTTATATTCATTGCATCATTATTTGGTATGTGAACATGCCAGTCACTTTCACATTTTCCCTTATTCTTTGCCTCATGCTCTTCTTTCTGTCCTTGTTTTCTTCCCTGACTAGAAATCCAGTTCACCTCTATTCATCATTGATATATTTGGATTTGAATAGGTCTGTTATATGTCTGTCTCCCAAAATAAACTGACAGGTTTTCAAGACAAGAGCCAGGTATTCATTTTCACAACTCTGCTCTTTTTGCCCTAGAGACCCCATTGTCTAAAGCTTCTTGTACAGAAAAGTTCAAACTGAAATTGTTGTTTCACAGTTATGGTTGAATAATAAGCAAAAGTTTTAACACTCATTTATGTAGTTTTGAGATCCTGGGAAGTCTACAACAGTGAGAATAATCATAATAACCAACTTTTTTATAAATTAGAGTGTGACAATGATAATCCCACCATGGTATTACATAGTAACATTTCACAACACTTATAACATGAAATAGATATTTAAAAATTTCAGAAATAGTAAAAAAGATTATACACAAAGAATAGAAGAGTTGTGGATGAGCATCACATTTCTCAAAATCTATAGCTATATATATGTTTTCTAAAAATTAGGATAACATTATGAAAATACAAATTTGACACAAAAGCATTCAAGTCATAAATGGGAAAATTTAATAAATAAAAGTTTTATTTTAGCAAAATTCATAAAATACAAGAAAAGAATGAATAAGAATTTCTAAAAACATGAAATGAAAAATCAACTAGGATATGTAAAATAAAAAGGTTATTACAATAAGTGTAAATTAAGATTTAAAAACTCAGATATTAGTAAAAAAAATGGAAAGTAAATCCAGGTTTATGTAGTTTACGGCAGAAAAACTAAAAATAAGCTAATAATAGGCAAAAATATAACAGATAAAGGCAAACAAACGTATTGTAATATTGCAATTTTATATTAGATGACATAGTAGTCAAGAAAAAAAGTCTTATTTTAATTAATGGGGAAAATGTAAATCTTTCATAATGGGAAAAGCTGTCATACTATGAGCATTTATAAACATGTTCCTTTAATGTAGCAGCAAAATATATAAAGCAAGAGTATTAGAAACAAAAATTATTTATCACCTCCCTTCAAAAAGATTCATGTTAGAAGACAATAACTTATTTACCTCAGAATTCAACAGGCTAAGAAGACAAATAAATGATACAAAAATTTTGAATATCATTCTCAATATTCTTAGAATTTTATATTGTACCCTAAATATTCATTTTAAATTTACAGAGTATTTATAAAAATCAGTTGTCTCTTCCCATGGAGAAAATCTCAGTAAATTTCCAAATAGTAACTATAAAATCAACAGTCCCTAATTTCAGTGCAACGAAAAATATTATAAAAATTAACATAAAACAGGAAATTTAAAATATCGCTCCTCTATTTTTTTAAAGAAACCAAATTTTAAGAAGTAGTCTGTTTCAAATTAGTACTGATGAAATACTGCTGTAGGTAGTAAAAAAAATGTACACCTTAACTCCTTTAATGAGAAAGATAAGGTATAGAAGATAAATTATGCATTTTAACTCAAGAAAGTAAGCAAAAAAAGCAATAAAATATATCAAATGAATTTAGGTGGATGCCCTAAAAGTGGGTTTAAAAAAAAGAACTTAACATGTAGTCCCACTTGTTTATTTTGTTTATGTTATCTACTTTTTGATGTCAAACTCATGAAATCATTGCCAAGACCAACATCATGAAGTTTTTCCCCTATATTTTCTTTTAAGAGTTTTACAAATTCAGGTTTTATGTTTGAGTATTTAACAAATTTTGAGTTGACTTTTGTATATCATAGAAGATAAGGGTCCAATTTTATTCTTTTACATGTAAATATCCATGTTTCCCAACACTACAACAGGAGGGCACACACGACTCACACAAGGGACACACCTGGAGCACCTGGCTCAGGTGACCAGGAGGATTGTGCCAACTGGGCTGCATAGGACATCTAATACATAAGGCCACTCTATTGAGACTGGGAGACACGACAGCTTCATTTAATACATAGAAACAAATGCAGGGAGGCAGCCAAAATGAGGAGATAAAGAAATATGTCCCAAATGAAAGAATAAAGCTCCAGAAAAAGGACTAAACAAAATGGAGACAACCAATCTACCAGATGCAGAGTTAAGACACTCAATGATCTCAACTTCAACAAAGATATGGGAAACATAAAAATGGAAATAGAAACCATAAAAAAGAGCCAGCACAAAAGAGTAATACAATAATTGAAAGAAAGAATATATTAGAGGGGATCAATAGTAGATTCAATAAAGCAGAGAATCAAATCAGTGATTTGGAAAATGAGGTAGCAGAAAATATCCAATCAGAACAGTAAACAGAAAAAAAGATCCAAAAAAAAATGAGAATAATTGAAGGGGCTTCTGGAGCAGCATCGAGCATAGCAACATTTGCATCATAGGGTATTAGAAGGAGAGAGAGAGAGAGGAGCTAAAAACCTATTTAAAGAAATAATAACAAGAAATTTCCTTTAGCTGGCAAAGAAAATATATATACAAACCTAGGAAGCCCAGAGAGTCCCAAACAAGAAGAGCCCCAAAAGGCCCACACCTAGACACATTATAATTAAAATGCCAAAGGTTAAAGACAAAGAGAGAAGCTTAAAAGTAGCAAGAGAAAAGCAGTTACCTAAGGAGGTCCTATAAGATTGTCAGTTGATTTCTCAACTGAAATTTTGCAGGCCAGAAGGGATGGGCACAAAATATTCAAAGTGATGAAAAGCAAGGACTTACAACTAAAATTTCTCTATCTAGCAAAGTTATCATTTAGAATTGAAGGACACATAAAGAGCCTCCAAGATAAGAAAAAGCTAAATTTATCACCACCAAACCAGTATTGCAAGACATGTTAAAAGGACTTCTTTAAGAAGAAAAAGGAAAAAAGATAAAAAATATAAATACTAAAACAGCAATAACTATATCTATCGACAATTACTTGAAATGTAAACAGATTATATGTTCCAATCAAAAACAGAGGGTGGCTGAATTCATAGGAAAACAAGACCCTTACATATACTACCTACAATAAATTCACTTCAGATAGAAAGACACAAAGATTGAAAGTAAAAGAATGAAAAAAGATATTTCATGAAAATGGAAATGAAAAAACAAAAGCTGAATAAACTTATACCAGAAAAACAGACTTTGAAACAAAGGCTATAATGTGAGACAAAGAAGGACCCAGCAATTCCACCTCTGTGTATTTATCCAAAGAAACCCAAAATACCAATTTGAAGACAAATGTATCGATATGTTCATTGCAGCATTATTTACAATAGCCAAGAATGGAAGCAACATAAGTGTCTATCAATAGATGAATGGATAAAGAAGAAGTGGTACATATATGTAATGGAATATTGCTCAGCTAAAAAAGGAATAAAATCTTGCCACCTATAACAACATAAATGGACCCAGAGGGTATTATGCTAAGTGAAATAAGTCAGAGAAAGACAAATACCATATGACTTCATTTATATGTGGAACCTGAAGATCCAAATAAATGAACAAACAAAACAGAAACGCATAGATATAGAGAACATTTTGAGGGTTGCCAGATGGAAGGGAAGTTGGAGGGAAGTATGAAAAAGGGGAAGGGATAAAAAAGTACAAACTGGTAGTTAGAAAAGTCATGTGGATATAGAGTATAGCACAGGGAATATAGTCAGTAGTATTGTAATAACTATGTATGATGTAAGATAGGTGTTAGATTTATCTGAGTGATCACTTCATATGTTATATAAATGTCTAATCACTATGTTGTACACCAGAAACTAATATAATATTGTATGTTAACTATAATAGAAAAGTTAAAAAATATTTTAAAAAAGGAAATTTCTGTAATATGTGACCACATGGATGGACCTTGAAAACATTAAGTGAAATTAACCAGAAACAGAAAGTTAAATACTGCATGATTCTACTTACATGAGTTATCTAAAATAGCCAAATGCATAAAATCAAAGACTGAAATGATGGTTAACAAGCACTGGGAGGAGTAGAAAATGGGGAATAATTAATTCATAGCTATAAATTTTCAGTTAAGTAAAATGTATAAGCTCCAGAGATCTGCTTTACTGTACCTATATTTAACAAGAATGTATTGTATACTTAAAATTTGTTAATAAATCTCAGATTAAGTGTTCTTGTCATATTTAAAAAAAGTTAGCATGATTAATAAAACTACGAGCTAGAATTTCAAAATGATCAATGAATGGACAAATTCCTAATAGGTCTCAAGTGGGGATGATTTTTGACCTCCAGGTTGCATAGGGTAATGTCTAGAGACATTTTGGGTTGCCACTACAGGGTGTGGGAATGCTACTGTCATCAAAATTTAAAGGGCAGGATGCTGTCTATTTAGATACCGTGTTTTATTATTTTTTTTCTGCATTACATTGGACAGATGTATAAGAAGTGTGAATAATTTAATTTAAACCATTAATATCTACAAAGAGAGCATAAAAATTTGGGTATAGAAGGAAGGAAGGAAGGAAGGAAGGAAGGAAGGAAGGAAGGAGGGAGGGAGGGAGGGAGGGAGGGAGGGAGGGAGGAAGGAAGGAAGGAAGGAAGGAAGGAAGGAAGGAAGGAAGGAAGGAAGGAAGGAAGTAAGGGCAATTCCTAAAACAAGGCAAAACTAAAACTGATTCATAACAACATTCCAGGGGAACACAGGCGCTGATAGGTAAAGAGAATACAATAAGGTATGAAGGTTTTTCCCCTCCCTGTTTAGTATTTCTGTGTCATTCTTCATAATTTCTTATTCCTCCTTCATGCTACCATGTGAATAAGGTAAGAGTTCTTTTTTTTATGTTTAGTATTTCTGCCTTACTTTTCATAATTTCTTGTTCCTCCTTCAGGTACCCAAATTTGCTGTTTTCTGAGGGTACTTATACTTTTTTTTTTAAGTTACTAAACTAACTCTCTACTAATTCTGGTTAATCTAGGCTGCAGTGTATAATCTTCCTTTCATAGCTGTGTTCTTCAGATTTCTGCTTTTTTTGCCTGTAAATTTTGGGAAGTGGAGGATAATCTAGAAATGCGTTTACTGTGGCCATTCCAGATGATCTGAAGGATGCAGAATGCCTAATGTACCTGCAATATCTCTGCCTTTAAGCACCTTCTTTTGCTATCCCCTCAAAAGGTAACCCCAACATTGGGGAAATATCTTAATAACTCTCTTCCAAGAGCTAACTAGCTCCATAAATGCAGTGGTTCCCAAATTTGATTGTACATTGTAACAACCCGGAGTGCTTTATAAAATATGCCTGAATATCAGCCCCAGAGATTCTCACTTACTTTGTTTTGAGTTATGGTGCTGGCATCAGAATTTTTTTTTTCAGGTTCTCCAGATGATTCTAATGTGTAGCCAAGACTGAAACTAGTTTTACAATCAGAAGATTCAATTTACAGAGAACTAATCTTATCACTCTGTTTTAATCTCTTCCTAGTAGCAATACCCTACAATAGTTGTCTTAAACTATAGTGTGCTTCTAGATCACAAAGTGGGCTTGTAAAATCACAGACAGCCTAGCCCAAAGTTCCTTATTCAATAGTTAGACTGGCACCTGGAAGTTTCATTGCTAACAAATCCTCAGATGATGCTGATGCTATGGTCCCACTATCTAACAGAATGACTGAGCTACTGCTGATATTTATACATATGTGTGATTTGTAGAAAAAGCACATTAACATGTTGCTGGTAATTATCACTTTTTAAGTAAAATTATTTAAAACAGTAAGAACATTCAGTGAAAATTAATTTAAGTGAATTCAAATAGAGTTTTTAAAAAAGAAAATGTCTGAGAACTTATTAAGTAGAAAAATCCTGGAATGCTGAATAACTTACATTGGAAGTTACTGTTCTGACCTGAAAACGTGAAAATTAAAAGTAAAATTATTAACCTTTATAACGATCATATTCTTTCCATAAATATTATTTTAATTTTTTAGTACTTAAAAAATGATCACGAATACATCATTTCCTAACACACTCCAGTGAAAAATAATTTTAAACATGTTATAATAATCATAGCAAAGTTTAAGCTATTGATTTGTCTGCATTAAATAAACCAAGTAAAAAATCACTCTGGAAAATTTTTATGAGTGTTATGACTGGAACAACTTATACTAAGAGATTATTAAACCATCTTAGAGATATAGGATGATAATTTTCTGTCCTATTAGGTATCATAACTCTATGCTAAAATATAGTGATTTATGAAATTGATAAGTTCAGTTCAGACAATATAGATCTGTGATGTACTTTAACATTGCCTATTATTTTTCACAGCTAAAAGCCAAAACAATGCTAATAATAATTAAATATTTTAGATGTGACTATCCCATCACCTAATGATTTATTTTTTGTTTAAGCTACATGAGGCAGAAGCTTCAAAGCTACAATATATAAAATTTCCATTTTACAAAAAAGAAATTCTACATGTACATCATTGTCACATGTAAGCCTAACTTGTAGGTATATGACATGAGGCTTCTAAGAATCATGCCTTTCGGAGAAGGCAGTCCAAAAATGATAATGAAAACTGCCAAGTTAATGTACCCATATTATCAAATCTGAACTTAGTGGACTAGAAAGTTGAAAAAGGTTTTTTTTTTTTTTTTTCCTGTCTCTTTCTCTACTTTTCTCAGTATCCTTAAGGATATCTTGGAGTCCATAGTAGGACAGAAGTGATAGTGTCCCCTAAATAAGCCACAGGAAGCATCTGGTCTTCATTTGTTCTCAGATCTCCTAGAATATAGGGTACTAAAGCCTCCTTGTCTTCAGTTTGGATCCATTTTCCAGGAACAGGAAAGACCTACTTAGCACTCTATTATAATGGTTTTAGAAAAACAATGATGTTAACTTCAGAGCACAAAATTCTTAATGCAATTAATTGTTTTGTTTTGTTTTGTTTTTACTAAATTTTTTTTACTAAAAATATGTTCTTTATTTCAATTAAATATTTTTCCTGAAATACATCTCCTTGAACTTCAAAGGTAGTTGCTCTTAAGTAATTGATTTTTTGCACAGTTTAAACTATTACTTAGAAATATATTAGATTTGAAGTGTTATTGAACTATGTAATTTGGGTGTTTGAGTTTTGCCCACCTTTGCCCTCACTATAAAACATTATCGAGATTCTCTAAATGAAAATAAAAAAGGAAGGAGAAAAAGAGTCTTATTTATACTAACTGAACACTTCCACCAAATCTATGCTTTTCTGTAGAGCCATCTTAAAGATAGAAACTTAAATATTACATTTGACTTTAAACAACACATATGAAGTGTGGGTGACCAAAGTACATTACTTATGACATGGATAGTATATGCTCATATTTGAAAATTTGAAGAGTTAAATTGATAAAAGTCGAGCAAAAGACATAAATTGACTAAAAACTAATTAGGGAAGATATGCTAGAGAGAGAAAGTTTTAAATTGGACTCTAAAAGAGGAAGAGGCCCAGGGAAAAATGTAAAAATGGAGTGCTTACTTTGGATAGTAGGCAAGGGAAGACTACATCAGGATTCATACAATAAATACTGAGTTGAGAGGAGGCTCTAGAAATAAAACCTCTAATTCTTTCAGATTGTCCACAAACATTTAACTCCTTAGTGTTCCCTCCTAACTTTCAGTGATGTCACTTCTAAAATTCTTTCTTCTCCAGAACATGGTAGGGGATGGAGATGTGGGGGAATGGCAGTTCTCCAAGTACAAAAGACAGACTAAAATAGTGAAATGAGGGTGGCTGGGGGCTCACTGGTTATTCCCAAGCTTTCGAGCACCAAAGACGACTATTCTCCCAATGTCTGCTCTTTATTTTATCTTCATATTAGTATTAAAAAGGATTTTTTGTCTTATTGGAGAAATAGAAAATCAGCAAAAAC
This sequence comes from Rousettus aegyptiacus, assembly GCF_014176215.1. Taxonomy (NCBI): domain Eukaryota; kingdom Metazoa; phylum Chordata; class Mammalia; order Chiroptera; family Pteropodidae; genus Rousettus; species Rousettus aegyptiacus. The sequence goes on along the minus strand of NW_023416311.1, from coordinate 51,617,426 downwards.
TATGTATATTTCTTAAGCTAATACATTTGCTTTATCCTTTAATAACTCAGTTTTTAAATGAATATTTAAAAATTGAAAGCAGTTGATAATATATTTTTCATCTTTTATTATATATTTCTGATGAAAAATTATTCATAGGTGTTTCAATTTCATTAGTTTAATCTAAAATATAAGTCTAAAATTCTTCTAATGCATCCTCTAGACATATACATTTACCTTTAACAAAAGACCACTCTCTAGTGCCCTCAGATGAATGTCTAATACATGCTTTAATTTAATATACCAAGAATCTGCAGTTTGCAGACACTCAAGATCTGTCACTCTAAAGTATAAATCTGCAAGATTTTTTTCCAGAATAAGATGCAATTTCCCATATTGAAATATTTCCTCCCCCAATACTTTTCAATAATATAGTATTACTGAGAAAAACTTTTCATAACTATGTTGTAGTAAGATCTTTCAACCCATTCTACTTTACCAAATCTATAGTTTTCTCAGATTCAAACATTTTGAAACCTTAGCTTAACTTGAAGCTGCATTTACTCTCATAGGCATTCTTGTATGAATATCATTTAAACGATTTACTTTCAACGTAAAACCCTTAAGAACTGAGAATTTTAAAAACATTAAAATCTCACTCATGTAACCCTGTACCATTTTGTTAAACATATTCTCTAAGTGCAATAATTTTGTGTAAAATGACATAAAAATACCCTGACTTGTCAATACATAATACAGAAGTGTTCCACATAATTAGGCATTCTTGTTTTACTTGTTTGGGGGAATTGTTTTAAAGAGAAATCTATACTGGACTATATTATATGGAATTTGGATTTAACCAAATAAAATTAAGATCATGTATTCCTGCAATAATTTTTTATTATTTTTATTGCAGCATGGGTGATTTTCTACTCTTAGCATGTTAGTCCATACATTGTTATTATTAACTGTTTTTCTTTACAAAGCCTGGCAGTGAAGGTAGATATGCCAATTTAAGTCCAATGAAATTCAGAAAAGTGGTTGAAGTTAGCTAGTGCAATAGTTTTGCTATTCAGTCATGTGGATGAAAGAATTTAAAAAAAAAAACATTTTTATTGAAGGGTAATTATTTTAACTTAGTATTTGAAAAAAATTTAACCCAATGTTGCACATCAGCATAGCTCCCATCTGTATTCTTATAGCATCCCCTAATTCTTTTCTACAAATTCATTACAATTTGAATTTTATTGAATCTATGTTAATAGCAACCTTATCTGACTGCAGGTATCTAACAGTTGGAACTATATCTCATTTAAAATATGAATGTCTTACACAACAGCTCATCCTCAGAGCTAATAATAATTGGGATTGTTATACAAACAAGTAAATGACAGCAGATCAATGTAAGACAACAACTAAAGGGAAGATACAACAGCATAATATGAAAAAAAAAAAAAAACATAATGATATGAAAGTAGCCAGACCTTAGAAAATTCAGAATGGGAAACTAAAATGCTATTTGTTATTAAAACAGCATTTTGTTGTTAAATAAAAGCAAACAAAACTATAGTTACTATCCACTCCTCGACTTTGTTTCTATCAAGTCACTTTTTTTTTTCAACATTCATATAAGCTTTGGCTACATCCTAACCTACATGGCAGAAAACTTGGCTGAGTTATTATATTTTAACCATTTAATAATCATTTCCTGGTATGAGTCAATTCTCAGTGTCAGATCTAATTTCATTGTAATGGGTTCTGAATGGCCCATCTTGGGTCAAGTGACCACCTAGAGTTTGCCAGATGTGCCCAGAAACTGGGGTCAGATAACTCAGTGGCCATGGAAATGTGAGTGTGAAGCAGCTCCAAAATGAGAGTACTGAAGATGTCCATGGAATCCTCACACAGGTTTGATAAAAAGATAAGTGAATGAATCACGCTACAGCATAAAATCCATTTTAGAAGTTCTCATTAATAAGCTTTGACTGATACATTCTTGGAATAGAAAGTGTTTTTCCCTTGGTGACAAGCAAAATAATAATTAAAGCAATTTGTTGTGATTGACCTCATTTTCGGATACTTGTTTTCCTCTCTTTTCTTTCTGCTGTATTTGTCTTAACTTCAGATTGGTAAGGAAGCCTTTAAAGTACAGAATGGGCATTTCACCTTTTTTCTTCTGTTGTGAGAGAATATGTAGTTTCCACAGGATGTTCAATGTATGTTTTTAGAACTGCTTTATTTATTGGTATCCTCCAGTGATTCATGTTGAACAAAGATGTGTGTTAACAAAATAAAGGAACAACGAAGATATAGAATACTGGAATTTCCAGTATTCTATAAGTCCCTTGACATAATTTAGTGATGCTTTCTCATAGATTCAATAAGATATATTAAAATTTTAATTAATAGTTTTATGCACATTCTATAATTTTTTAAAGTCTTTTCTTGAGGTTGCAGTGTGCCAGGCTGCTCAGGTCAAATGTAAGATAAGTGTCTTCAATAGCAACATAAGTAAAACAAAAACAAGTGAGTGACTAAGCAGGAAGCAGAAAGCATAAACAGGAGAGTCATGCTGGATAAAGATCTGAACTGTATCATTAGTTTGTGGCTTGTAATTATTTCTTTGATGTGCCAAGGTATGTAGATGGGTCACCTGGCTCCATTTAATGTTTTAGGCATATGATAGTTTCCTCACTCTTCCACATTTAGGGCTCACCTAGCAGATTTATACACATCCTGGGGCATTCCCAAGGTAAAAGCTTAGTTGGCATCATAATTTTATTTTATTGTATCCTTTCTACAAATCAAAATTAGGAGACTGCAACAGTGTTTGTGGGAGAGAAATACTACTTTGATACTCTACCCAGTTCCCCCTTCTTGGTACATCAGTGATGATTGCTAGGGGTGATAATGAGTATGGAAGTCCAAATCTTATTAAGATTGCAGGAAATTTTTTTATGTACCAAATACGTGTGTTACTAAATTTTTAAAGAAAAAATTTTAATTTCTTTAAACAGCAAATTTACATATTTTCCCATGATCCTTGTCACCCTTTGAGATGAACATTATACATATGCTACATTATCTTCAACTTTAAAAATGGGTTTCACTGATAAAACAGAAAGAATCATTTAATGTTGCTAATTAAACATGCCAAAAGTGGTCTTCAAACCAGTTACAAATTTAATTATGACTTAAATTATTTTAAATAGTATCATATTCATAAAATCAAGCTTTGTTGCATATGTTGAATAACTACATTACCTCCATTTAGAATATGAAAAAAAAGTTAATTTAATTTTAAACTTTTTTTCTTACTAACAGAAGTTTCAATTGGGAAAAAAAAAACTAAATCCTTTATGGATTATCCGTTTGTTTGCTAAGGTATAGTACTACTGACAGGTTAGAAAATATTGGGTAGTGTAAAAGGGTCCAATTATAAAAATCAGATTTTAGTTCTGCTGTTCAGTAGCTTTTGTCCACTAGAAAAAAAATGTATAATCTCTCTGGACATTCCTTTTCTATTGGCTTATTTCTATTTATGCCTATTCCCCATTCCCCTCCACTAGCCCACTCTACTTCAGGAAGTGCTGATCTTTGACTTAAGATGAACATGATCCAGATAGTTGTCTGATCCCAGAAGACTGAGACATGCCTGGAGTAAAACTAAACTAAACTTGTAGCCTGGAACCAAGCTTACCCAAGATCAGTTTAAATCAGTAATCCTGGCTTGACCAAAGACAGGAGAAATATACGCTTATTTGCTGTATGATACTGGGATCTTTCTAGTTATTGTTTATGCATCATTATTTTAGCAATAACTGATTGAGACAATAAGCTAGACTCAAATCATGAAAACGCTTAATGAGGAGAAGAAAAAATGTAGCAGGGAATAGCTCACCTCTGCTGCTAAACTGCCTGGATTCACTGCCTGGCTCTAGTTTTTACTCATGAGGATTTGTGCCAAATTAATTACCCTATGTCTGTTTACTTAAATGTAAAATAGGAATAATAATGTGAGATTTCTTTGGTGAGGATTAAACAAAGATAATTGTTTAAGTTTTGATGACATGATATCTGGTATACAATGCTTAATTAATATTTAAAATTTATTTAGTATCACTGTGGGATTTAGAATATACTCAGCAAGACAATGGTTTTTAACTATATTTTCATGAAAAACTGCTGTGTGTCAGTTGAGAAGGTTCCCCAATAAATTTGAATAATGATAGTGTTTTTCCAGTATGCAGATTAAATGAATTGATATGAATTTCATGTTCTAAGTATTTTTCTCTCCTACATGTTTTTTAAATCTACAGTGCTTGGTTCAACTTTTTTTGCAAGCCAACTGAAAACAAGTAAATGCACAAGTATTGTTATTATTATTAATTGACAAAATTCAGAAACACCAATTATACTTTGTAGACACATGTGCCCAAAACTGCCATTTTATATTACACAAGCAAAATATTTTCTCCCAGAAAACTTGCTCCTACTTCTGTGATGGAATTGAAAATGTTTTATCATACAAAAACTGACAGACACAAAAAAGGGTCTAGTGGTTACCAGAGGGAAAGGGGGGAGGTAGAAAAGGGTAAAGGGGGTCAAATATATGGTGGCAGAAAAAGATCTGACTTTAGATAGTGAACACACACCAAAATATAAAGATGATGTATAATAGAATTGTACACTTGAAATCTATAATGTTATTAACCAATGTCACCCCAATAAGTTTAATAAAAAAGAAAATATTTTTCCATGACACTCTGCAAAGAACATGATAATTTGCAGGTGTTTTACCTGCTTAAGATCACCATCATTGAGGACTGAGAATCTTTAAAAGAAAAATCTGTTTGTTTGTTATTTTAATGGACATCCAGACTTGAAAGTTTACCCTGTATAGAGTTTAATCGGATGTAGATTGAGCTGCGAGCCAAGCAGTCTAGTGTATAGTCCTAGCAATATAAAATGATTCCTTGTCAGAAGCAGGGAACAGAAAAGAGTCGACTAATAAAAAGACATTAGAGAAGTGAAGATTTGACAATATCTGGACACAAATGGCAAAGTAAAGAGATTATTAAGTATAATAAGAAAATCACCCTGACAGTTTAAGAGAAATGCATAAATAGCCTATGTCCCCACTCCCCAAAAATTCTGGCTCACAATTTTTGGAACAGTGATCTAAATCCTGCATTTTTAACAAATCCCATTTCTGATTCTGATTCAGGTGGCTGAGAGTCACATTTGGAGAAATGTTAGAAAATGATATGCACTAATAATTTGGAACCATTAGTTTGACTCTGCAATTTCAGATTTACTTAGCACTCTGCATGTCCCAGTTACTGGCAAGGATTGCTGCAGATGGGAAGCCAAAGAGTATAGGATGATGCCACGATTTCATGCCTGACCACTCTGGAGAAGAATTACGCTAGTAATCAAGATGCATAACATAATAGTAAATGTGATATTGTAAGAAAGGAAAGGAAAGATGTACTTTTTTTCTGATGTGTTGAATATTGGATTCTTCCACATATGGCTCTGAATAAGGTTATAAATAAAGGAGCTATGAAATCTGAAGAGTAATGTTATAACTGATAAGTGGCCTGATTGGAAGCTAAAATTAGATTGTTACCAATAGTCTTTCTCACACAGGAACCTGACATTTAGATGCCAAGTCCCTGCAATTCTACCAAACAGAAGCAACTGCATTACTCTGTTACTCCGATGACACTGTGTACCTTACCTACAATTAGTCTCTTACAAAAATTTTACTGCAGATCCTGTACTTGTAATTTATTAAAAACACTTGAGAATTCAGAAGGAGTCCAATTGTTTATTTTGTTATCTCCATTTGAACCCAAGTACTATGAAAGCAAAGCTCAAGTCTTAATTATCTACTATCCAATACTCATAATTTAGCACAGTACTAAGCAAGTAGAAACTCTAAACAATTTGCTGAGTGAATAAGTTTTTTTCAAAAGAACAAATATTAACTTTGGCTTCTGGTCAGGTATTTTTGCTGTTGTTGTTGTCGCTGTTGTTGTTTGTTAGTTTCTGCTCAAACCAAAGTTCCATTTTCAGATGTCAAAGTTAAACAGGTAAGGAAGACATTATTTAAGATTATAATAACAGAGGAGAGAGGCCAGAATTCTTGAGCTCAACTACTCAGAAATAAAGAGCTGGGAGAGATTTTAAAGAGTTGAGGTAGGGAGTATTGTAGGCCACCTGTGTTTAGTAATTGGCCTCATTCAAAGGAGAAGTTAACTTTTACTCTTAGCTTCATGATAGGAGGTAGTTCTACAAATTGGAACAATGTGCCTGCCTATGTTACACTCTAACCTTTCTACAGACTGGAAGGAAGACAGGGGTGCTATCTTCTTCGTTGATTACATTTCAAAAGTATGGCTTCCAGGTCCTTAAGAAAGACAGTCTTGGATTGTAAAACTGGCAAGAGCTTTTTAAAAGATTTACATCTTAAAAGGGCATATGGTGACTTTACAAATACAAATTTTCTAAAGTAAATGCTTCAAAGAAAGGAAGGTCAGGAACCAAGAACAGGAAATTTGTCTAAAATTTGTACCTGAGCTGAGAGAAACGTCAAGCTCCTCTTAATGATTACTTGTGTTTCTGCAGTGCTGCACCGAGGAACTCAAATTATGAGCTCCCAACCTCCCATGGTTTCCTCAAGCAAGAGATGCTGAACACATTTCGCTACACTTTTTTGTTTACTTTCTTACCTGTGACCCACCCATTGGCTCCACCCCGCGCCTCCCGGCAGGGCGCGTGCGCAGAAGGCACTGCGCACCTGACGTCACTGAACGCGCCAGCTCCTACATGTTAGCAACCGAAAGCGTCCGTAGTATCAGTGGCTGCTGCGATGTACGAACTTCCGGTTTTCCCAGCAGCTGCCGCCGCTGCAGCTTCTACCTTCTCTGCCACCTGCCGCGGCCTGGTCTCAGCCCGGGATTTGGTCACCTCTTCCTCGTTATCTGTTGCGCTCATGGTCTCTCTTGGAACCAGGGCGGAGGGACCGGCAGCTCCGGCGTGGTGAGAGGCCGGTCCGGGGACGATGAAGGCCCCGCACTGCAGCTGCTTTCTCAGCCGCGTTCTGGCCTCCGCCCTCTTGCTGCTGCTACTCCTGCCAGGATTAAGGGGGCCCTTGGCGGTACTGCTGCAGGCAGCTGAGGCCGCTCCAAATTCCGGACCTGCGGACCGTGGACCGCGGACCCTGCCCCCACTCTTGCCTGGCCCCACAGCCGCCCAGTCCCCGGGCCGCGCTCAGATCGAAGCCGCGGGGCCGCGGGGCGCTGAAGGCGGCAATGGCAGCAGCCCCAGGGCTGGGCTTGCGGCGGAGGACCTAGCAGGGAAGGCGGGGGAAGAAGGCTCCGTGGGTGGCGTCCTCGCTGTGAGTCCCAACCCCGGCGACAAGCCTATGACCCAGCGGGCCCTGACCGTGTTGATGGTGGTGAGTGGCGCTGTGCTGGTGTACTTCGTCGTCAGGACTGTCAGGTGAGGCGAAGCCTCGATCAGCCTCCCCCGAGGGCCTGAGATGGGCCGCCTGGTGACCTTCTTGCAAGGCAGATTTCTGTGACTTGGCTTTGCCCATTCTCCGCTCCAAGTATCAGGGGTGCCTGCCTGAGATTGTGAAGATGACTGTCTTAAAAACTCGTGGTACCTTTGGGAAAATTTAAACCACCAAATAGTTGTTCCCTTTCATTTCTAATTTATAAATTAATACCCTACCTCCAAATCTCTTTACCCTGCCTCAAAGGCATACTTTCCCTGAAGAGAAAGTAATCTTGTATTCGACCACAATACCTCGTAATACTTCTTTCTACTCTATGTACTGTGTACTTTGCCATTTTGCTTATTAGATGTAAACTTCTTAAGGGCAGAACTCCTATTTAGTAGAATTCGTAAGTCCTGGAGTTCTTTTTACAATAGTGCCACTTAACTAGAAATCAGTATTTATTTGCGTGGGTTAATAGTAGTGCAGAAGGACCTTATTATGGTTATTTTATAAAATATAAAAGAAGAAAAGTTCTTCCTTACCAGAGAGTTCTTAGCATTGCCCTTTAATCTGCCCCTTCAGTAATTAGATTGTACCATATGAAGTTTCATACGTGCCACCGTTTTTGACCTGGAAATGTGATTAATTTTTGTGGTTCACTCTGTCATACTCCCCATTATCACTTAAATGAACCTTTCACTTTACATGTGAGGAAGCTGACCCAGAAGGGTAAAATTACTTATCTGGTACCCCATAAGGTCTAATGATAATCTATGATTGTACCATTTGCTTTGTTCGAATATTTTCCAGTTAACAAGATGTCTGTGCTCTGACCTATGGTCAACCTTTTGATTAAGTAAATGAGGTCATTATGTTGTAAGTACCATGAATAAAGTAGACGATTTACACTTATTTTTCTACTACCCTTAATGCCTTATCAAATAGAAAAAGAATTATATAATCCAGTTAGTGATATTTGTTATTGTTATCAGTAATCTCCATTTGTTGTATTCTTTATTACTTAAGTAAAATTGGTTTATGGAGTCATGATATTAAAATATTTCAACATGTAATAAGTTGATTTGGAAAATTTATAATAAAGCTTCTTTAAGTGGGTTAGCTGGGGACCACCTCTCTGAAGATTGACATATAGAGCCAAAATGTCACTATTAGGAAGAGCCAGCCAAGAGAAAAGCTGTGGAAGTACTGTCTAGGTAGTTTCCTCCTTTATAAACTAGTTTAGAGGGTAGGTTTACCAGAATGCATTGTTTTATTGTTTTCCAAGCTTTTACCTTTTTTCTCTTAACTACTTACTCTCTATTATTTCGTACATTTCTTTAAATATATTTAAACTAAAAGTGTCCTTTTAAACAAATCAATTTATTGTGAATGGAAAAGCAACACCCCTTCTTAAACAGCTGATTAAAAGAGTACAGTGTAAGCCACTGGTTCTAGACATAATCCAGGGGATGGTTCTTTGAGACCTCTTCAGGGGATCTGCAAGATTAAAACAATTTTCAAAATATTACATTTTCTTTCAAGTTTATAGGGTACAAGAAGTTCATTGATATAATTTCAAATTCCACATTGCAACTAACTTTTAAGAAACTACCTCTTGTTGAGTTTTGGTGTAGTAGCAAAAAAGAGTGCTAACATCTGAAAAGGCGATTAAATTCTCCTCCCTTTTCCAAGTTCCTATCTGTGTGAAAATAATCTTCATATCCTTCAACCAAACAACACATTACAAATGACTGACTGCAAAGCAAATATGAAAATTCAGCTATTTTCTATTTTCTATCTCTTTCTGTTTTTTATCTAATTCTGTCTGCTTAAGCCAGACATGAAAAGGATTTGAAAAATCCTTTTCACTTTTTTTTTTTTGGTTTTCTTTTTGACAGTATAGTTTTCATTAAAAAAAGTTATGTTAACTTGCAATGGTTTATTATTTTAAATCAAATGATAAATATTTAAATTTTTTCTTAAGTGTAATTAGCATAGTAAGTATTCTTATATATAATCCACATAAATATAAATTCTTTGGGATCCCCACTTATTAAGACTGTAAAGAAAGCCCAAGACCAAATGTTTGAACTACTGGTATAAGCAATATTATTTGAGTTAGTTACTATTGGTTCACAAAAGCCAGCAAACCCAGGCCCACTTTCTGTTAAAGCAGAAGTTAGAAAATGTGAGATGTTAAAGTCATATTACCTCCATACTGAGGCTGTATTCTTGATATAAAGAAAGATTAGAAGAAAATTGAAGCAGGTTTTTTTTTTTTTTTTCTCCCTACGTGATTGTTATTTATTGCTGTCTATATACAGCTGACCCTTGAACAATATGGGGGTTAGGAACGCTGATCCTCCTGCCCTCGCACAGTGAAAAGTCTGTGTAAAACTTTGACTCCCCAAAAACTTAACTACTAATAGCCTACTGCTGAATGGAAGTCTTACTGATAACATAAACTGTCATTTAACACATTTATATGTAGTATATGTTATATTCCTAAACTAGAGAAAAGAAAATGCTAAGAAAATCATAAGGAAGAGGAAATACATTTACAGTATTTGTTAAAATCTGTGTATAAGTGGACCTCTGCAGTTCATACTGTGTTCAAAGGTCATCTTGCTCTTGTAAGGATGCAGAGTACCCTGTGTATTATGTTTCTTATACATATAAATTATGGATCTGATAACTTTTTTGAAATGACTCTTCATTTTGCTTCCCCCTTATTTATAATTGATATATAAATGTTTATTGCTATTGACTTTCTACCTTCACTTCTGTAAAGCTTGGAAGGGTACAGTCTTTTCACTCTTATTCAATTGGATAACTCACTAACATGTGTTACCTTCTAAATTCTAAACTATGCCTAAGAAAAACTGTGCTCATTAACCAGCATCTATTACATTCATTCAGTCTAAGTCCAAAATTAAATTAAATTTTGTCCAAAGTTTGATTGATGCTAACAATGTCTGAGCCGTGTTCAGACTCATACTTTTTGCTTCCGGTTAAAGGGCTGAAAATCATTCATTTGGGTAACTGCCCATTTTGGCTTTTCACTTCCAAAATATGTGTGACAGCACACCAGCATTAGTTATTTGTGTCATTTCTTTAACTGCTGTGAGGTGACATGAGTCTATTTTACTTTTAAAGTAGTTGAACTCCGTTAAACTTCCAAGTTGTTTTGTTTTAATATAATCCAGTTATGAAGAATATATCACTAGAAATAACTTCCACTTTGAGTCTGGAAATGTTCTAAAGAACAGTTAGGTTATCTCTGTAGAAATTGAAAAATATATACAAGGAACAGTAGGAACAGAGTAGGATTCCTAAGATTAATATAAAATCTCTATGAGAAGAGGTTCATTGTCTATCTTGTCTCTATTATATCCCTAGTCCTAAACATTATGTACAACATATGGTAGGCACTGAATAAATAGCTGCCCAATGAATGAGTGTTCTTTGTTAATTCTCTAGTTGCTATGTAGGTAAGTGGTGAAGATTTGGATTTTTAAGGGTAATTGCTGTTTATTGGGAATTATGCAGATCTCAAGTAATAATACTTAGATTTGCTTCCTCTGTAGGACATTCTTCTCAGTAAAATCTATAAAGCAAGAAAAAATTACTCTATAGGGTTCTTATTATATTTTATGCAAAACCTTAAGATAAAGGCCAGCTAAATTGCTGAGTTATCACATGGAGGACAACTGTCCGAGAGGATAGTCCAAGCCTAAATTCTCATAATGGAGAAATACGTTTTTATTGCATTAGCCATTGAGATTAAAATTGTTTATTTCCTTACCATAACCTATATTTCCCTGATTAAAACACTTAGGCTATCATATCGGTTCCAATATGTGTTAAATCATCTTTTTACCTCAAAGGTTTTGCCATTTCAGCATAAGTTCTTCACAGTTGTCAGATGTTGGTAAGAGAGACTTGAAACTTATATAATCTTACCAATGTCACCTTAATAAATTTAATAAAATTTTTTTCAAAGAGTACATAGGGACTTTTGACTACTTCAGCCAAAAAATTAATCTAATTATATGAAAAGCTGAAAGTGTGCATTTGTATGTGTACACGTGTTCCGGATTTGGTGACTACTAGTAATATCTGTCATATGAAATGATAGCACCAAAGGTCATGTAACTGAAAAGTGTCCAAGCTCCTGTAAAACCCAGAATTAGAACAGTCAGTGAGTTCCTGATGTGAGTGATTGATTATATTTTTATTCTTTTATTGAGGTGAGTTTGCATTAGAATAGTGAAACAAATTTTTATTGATACTAAAAATAATAAGCAATTAAATAATGCTTTTCCAGGTAGTTTGATCTGTAGTTTCCCCATGCTTTCTTATTAAGTGTGCACATTATAATGGATGCACAATGATAACCATTGCAAAAATGATTCTAACTCTTGAAAAAGTAATTCTGCTATATAAAATTAACATTTATCTACTCTTTAATTACCTGTTATTTTGTCCTCTTACTTTTGACTGATTCATTTATTCACTATGCATATGTTTTTCTACTTCATAGCTTCTGGCTTCTAGTTTTTATTTTCTTATAATTAAGGTCTATTATGACCCATTATTCCCAATACTAGTCATTGTACGATTCCCATCACCCCTTCAAATTGTCTTATGTTCCTGTTTGCATATGTGTTTTCTTCCACGTGGACTTCCTAAAGCAGGTATTCTGATGGGCTTATCTTTGTAGGCTAGGCCATAATATAGGTCACAATCAATGTAGAGATTGACTGGCCTGTTTTAGAAAAGGTACCAATCCCAGGATCGTTAGTTTTAGCTTAGAGTAGGGGTTTTGCATGGCTGAAAACATGATGAACCATCATTACCCATTCCGAAGGCTTGTAGGTGGAGCCTTATACTTTTTTTTTTTTTTAAGAAGCCTGGGGACATTGGACATCGGCAGGTCCCATGATAGCATGCTTTTTGCATGTTTCAAATGTTGAAGATTTCCATCCTTTTTAGTGTTAGTGCTCCAGTATGTAAACAAGCTAAAAGCAACACTGCACTGATTAGCAACACTTCCATCGAAGCCTAGTGCTCTGAGGATTCTGGTTTAAAAACAGTTGTGTTCATGAATTTGAGTTGCTAAATCTCTGAGAGAAAAAAAATGAAAAGGATTTGATGATCTAAATGGAGATGGGACCACTAAGCTAAGCTGAAGAAAAGAAGTGTAGCATGAAACTATGAACAGTTACTGGGTCATTTTTGTGGCACTTTGATTTTTTATTTAAAACTGCTGAGAAAAAAAAATGGGATTTTATTTTATTCAGGGTGGAGGGATTGCTAATAGAACCTGACTGAAAGATTCTTCAAAAGAAGAGAATCAGAAGGAAATACACATCTGGACGATGGAAGATTGGCAACCTAACCCAGGGGAGCTAAGATGCCAAGTGCCCTTATTATTTAGGAGGTTTTCACCTATAAATAATATAATTCCAATTAAAAGTGACTTTAATTAAAGGACATAAGTGACTTTAACATAAGGACCTCAGCTTTTAACATTATATTCTCATATAATAGTATCCCAACCAAGAAAGGGACCCTGCACAGAGGCTTTCTCTTCCTATACTCAGGGAGAAAAATCTTTCCCAGAAACCCCACTACTAGATAGAGGCATTCCCTTTTGTCCTGTTTGTCCGAACCACTTCATATACTCAGCCCTAGACAATGACTGGGAAAAGCAAAATTTCATTTTCATGATTGATTTACACCAATTATTATGATCATTATGTATCTTTTAGGGCTGGGCTCTTAATCTCTGTCTAAACAAAATCATGGTTCTGTTAAGAGCGAAGAAGAGAATTTCCTTTTGGATAAACAAAAGACAGATTCTGTTATCCAGTCTGGTATAATGTAAGATCATTGTTTTGGGGATGAGGAGACTGTTTTGGTAGAAACATTTGTGACCTTGGTTAAAATTACTTTCATTAGGGTAACGATGTGACTTAATGTTTAAGAAACTAGACTTGGGAGTCATATTGCTTGTATTTGAATCCTATCTCTGCCATTTACTGTCCCAAATTTAATTTTTTTCCAAGCTCTGCCTTTCTGTGTATAAAATAAAGGTAGTTACAAGATCGTTGTAAGGATTATATCAAGTAATATTTGTAAGCTCCTTAGCTCAATGTTTGACATATGTGGACACTCAGTAACATATTTGTGGATTTGTAACATATTTGTGGATTTTAATATACTATCTTTTCTAATACCTCCCCCATACCATATTCTGTGTGGTATTTGACCTTTGAAACTATAATCAGCTAGAGGGTAGGTCTAAAAAGGTTAGACAGAGGTTGAGAGGGGAGAAAAGGGAGACAATAAGAGAAATGTGCTAGTGGAGTTGGTCATCAAGTCAGTCAAAAGCGAGCTAGGATGAATCTTGGGGGTGCTGGGCTGTAGCTAGACTTTAAAATGGGTTGGGAAATGCACTCATGCTGAACTCTTAAATGTGAAGGTTAGAATTATCAAGCCAAACATCCCAAGCTTTAGGACCTTAAAGAAAACACTAGAAAATTCATGTAAAGACTAAGAAGAGAGATGACAAAGGAGCTATGTGTTAAGTATTCACTTTTATATGGATACTTCATAGCCAAGCTTTATGCCATTTCTTGGGATTTACTTCACCTCAGTGTTATCTACCACAGTACCATCAGATGGGAGACAAATCTAAGCGTAAGAACTGATTTTATGTACTGAACTACAAGGAGCTGGTCGAGAAAAGGCTATCAGAGAAAACAAGATTGAAATACCCTAAACATAGATGAACATGATTTCATATTTTCTTTTTTAATTTGTGGGGTATTAGCAGTGAATGTTTTACTGTAGATGAGCAGTGGCAAGACACATTGTCGGGAGAATCTTCTGTTTAGTTCTGCTGTTGATCAAGTTTGTGTTAGTGACAGAGCTTGGTAACTAACAGGCCAATGGAGAGGACCCAAGAATAATGTAAAGAAGCCATGGGAATTCAAAAGCACAGGTTTGAAAACTTCACTTTGAGGTCAGTAGTTCCTGAGAGCATCATTTCTTTACAGCAGAGTGAAATAGTCATAATAATCCTGAAAGATCCAAAATAGTTGAATTAACTCATTTTATCCTGTGTAGTAAAGCAGGGATATCACAAGTATTGAATATGGTTCCATGTACAATACTAAGTTTAAAAGAGAAGAGCAAGAAGTTAGTTTGGCTTTTGAAAGTATAAACTTATTTAGTGAGTAAATGAAAGATAACTACATGTTACAATATGGTAAATTTTCATACCCAAAAGATAAAAATGGAACTCCACAGCACAGGATACAGGTTAAATATTGGTAGTTCTGGTTTGTGTAGTCTGTAAAAATCACCTGGGCACTACTTAAAATATCCTAAATGAGAATGTTAGAGTGCTAGAGTGAGTGCATATTTAATATGTTTAGTACTTGTTTTAAGTTATGAGTCAAAGCTATTATCTACATTATGATTTAAAAATTAGCTAGCTCCCCTAAGTTTTGCTGTGCTACATTTCTAGAGATGCTGTTCTTTCAGGCTTCTCTTATCCCAGAGGTGATGATTTGCATATAAAATTGTAAGTATCCTTGTTATGCAGAGAAAATGCAAGATATATTGTGAATCTGAATATTTCAGTTAAATAATTTGTTTATCATATTTATTAGGCATCTGCTTCAGGCCAATTTCTGTGTGCTGTGGGTATTGTAGTGAATAAGAACAGATCTATTTCCTACTCCCATGAAACTTAACTGTCTAGTAGGACAAATAGTTACACAAATAAATACACAAGATATCTTCGGTAAACACTTTAAAGGAGATGTACATGAGTGCTATGGAAGCCAATAATAGGTGAGCTAGGTTGATCATAGAAGGCTTCCCTGAGGAAGTGATACTTGAGCTGTAAGATAAATAGGCATTAATATAATATTGTGGTGGGCGGGAAGAGTTTGTTGCCAATGACAGAGAAAGCATGGCCATTAGAAGAGAATGAGAGAAAGCTTTGTGGCTGGAATGCTGAAAGAGAAGTAGAATGTAGAGTGAAGAGCAAGGTAAGGCTGGAGAGGTAGGTGAGCCATCCTGTGTTGAATTTTGTAGGCCCTATTACAGAATCATTACTTAATGCTGAGCAGTAGGAAACCATTGGAAATTTTAGAAGATGGAGAGGAAGTTAGTGGGTGATCAGAGTAAATAGAAGAAAACAGGTATATAGCTGTTTTAATAGTCAAGACAATTGATGATAGCAATGGTGAGCACTACAAGTGAACTCCAGTGATTCTCAGAAAGTACAATCAATAGGACTTTGTAATTATAACTTCATTTTAATTTGACTGGCTCCGTGATGACCCTATCTTCCAGTAAGCTCACATGCTGTGGAACAAGTTGTTAGGATTTCAACATGTGAATGGGAATGGGAGGGGGGCACAATTCAACACATAACATTCTCATCTCTTATTGGTGTCTACTCTTGATGAACTTGAAATTATAACTGATGGATTGGATTTTGGGAATGACAGATGAAGAATGCTAAATAATTTTTACTATATATATCCAATTGGGTTGGATTTCATGATGAAAGTCATAGACACTAAAATTGTGACTCTCTGATTTTTTTCCCCCTTATATCACAGTTGCAAGAAATAAAATTAATTTCAGAATCATTCTTGGTTACTAGTTTACTTTTTTTCCCAAAAATAGTCAAGACGAAAAATTCTGTATCAGTAGTTGTACCTTTATTTATAAAAGTTTACTGTCCTTTATCATTATGTCTGATCACATAGGAGAATATATGTATATAAAATATATAGTAAATAATATATTCCTCAGTCTAGTTTTGAATGCACTATAGAAGAAATTAAGACATAATATTACTGAAAAAAGAAAAACACACACACACACATTATTCCTTAATAACACCCTACAAGCATTCAGTTAAAAGGAAACCACAAGAATAAAATCAGTTGGGTACAGCAACTGATTTTATTTATGCAGCAGGTTACCTTGGTCGGTTTTCTCCCTTTCATAGCATAGTAAAATGAAATGGAATTTTATTCTGTTGTGTTTATTTTATGTGGCATCATACACTTTTACATAAAATTTGATCAAGCTTGCTTTAGTAGTTCAGTTTTATTTTTCTGCTGTAGCTTTTATTTGTTATTTAAACAGAAATAATTCTCACCAACCTGAGTGTAATGGAACATTGAGGAAGCTGCATTTCTGTTAAGATAGCTAGTTGAATGATAGCTTGAATGCCTAAGAAGATAGCTGATCAAGATCATTTACCTGAGTATGCCATGCAATGAGTGAATATAATTCAGTGCAATAAACTATATAGCTATTTTGCCCTCGTAGGCTTCTATAGTTCGCTCTCTGTGCATTTATCAATAAAGTTCCTATTTTTTTGTTAACTAAGAGCTAACAAAATTGGGTTTCCGATTACAGTTTTCATTTACAATGTCTAGTAGAAAAGTGTGCATTTCTATTATATGTATGTAATTATCAACACATAGACAAGTTTGGGCATCATAAGCTTAATGAAAACATTCATTTGTAGGAAAAGAATCATAGCTGTTAAAATTGCAGGAATTTTAAAACCTCTTTTACTCTTTTGTTTAACAATAACATCACTTCATATTATAAGATAAAAGTAACTTTTTTTACTTAAAATTTTAGTTTTTTGGTGTGTATTATATTTTACTTATAATGTTTGTTAGTATTTTGTTAGTAGATGGTTCATTGAATCAGCCCAGCAATTTTAAAGCTTTGCAAGTGTTTTTTTACCTTCCCTGAGAAAATCCAGTACATATGGGTAAATATGTATTTTATTATATTTGATATTTTCATAGTCATGTAGCTGTCACAACCATGTAGCCATCATTGCCTATCATTGGGTTTAGGAAAGACATTTTTAGGAAAGTTCATTTTAAATTTAAATTCTATTTAACACTATACAGTTTTATTTGACTTATTTTTGTATACATTAGTAACATTTATTAAACTACTAAATTAATTGAAGTGGAATTGCATTCCTCCATTTATTTGGTACATAACAGTACACTATATGAAGTAAGTTCTTGTTTTTCAAGGGCTTAGATTTATCTTAGGAAGATACTATGTATATACATAATTAAAGGACAATACAAGCCCACATAAGTAACAAAGTGCTCACTAAGTACAGTCAAATATTTATATAGAGAAAATAGGGTTATTCCTGTAGCCATTCATTGAAAGATTGGGAATTCATTCAAGATATGATGAAGACCTTGAGAGTGGAGAAGAGTGGCAGCTAAGATAAATTCCAAAAGTCTTTAAGCTCTCTTCATTATATCCCTTTTTAAAGACTTGCCAGGATATCCTATGACCAGCAATCACCAGATTATTTGCATATTGACTATTCGATATATAATATATAACCTGGAAGAATCTGGTTCATTTTCAGAAATAATTTGCCATGACATTAATTTCTTTGTTGACTGAAACTGAATATTTGGAAAGCCATATGGTTTTGAAAATTGAGCAACAAGACTAGCGAAAGGGAAGAGGAGAAATTATAATTCTGAATATCCTTAACTTATGCTGCTAAGTGACTGCCTTCAATCTTGTGTAGTAACTTTTTTAAATCAAAAGTCCATGAAAATATTATTAAATCGTGCAGTTTAAAAGAACCGGTAGTAAACTAGAAGGTCCCTGTACTTTTTTATTTCTATTTCCAGAGTCAGTACTTTTATCATTTCTGTTCTTAGTTTTTCTGTGAATTAATTTCATAAGTATAAATCAGAGGTTGGCAAACTATGACCCATAGGGCAAATCCAACCTGCTGACCTGGTTTTTTAAAGCCTATGAGCCAATTTTTTCTTTTTTAAGAGTTGTTAAAAATCAAAACAACAAATTAAGATGAACATGTGGCAGTAATCATATGTGATCTGCGGAGTCTGATATATTTACTATCTGGTCCTTTACAGAAAAAGTTGAGACCTTTGATCTACATGGAGTGTGTGTGTGTGTGTGTGTGTGTGTGTGTGCGCGCGCACGCATGCGCGCAAGCACGCATGCATGTTTGCACGTTACCCATACATAGAAACATGCACACATATATACATACTTGTTAATTTGACAACCTAAACATATTTTTTACTCTATAAAAAAGACTGGCATATAATTCATACTACCACCAATCTACCTCATATTGTTATTTCTTATATTAATATTAATTCTTTCCCTGGCAACATTTGTAGCTTTAAATACTATACTATTTTTTAAAAAAAAAAAAAAAAAAAAACCTTTTCTGTTTTAGCACCTTTGATTAGGCACATAGATAGAGCTATAGGCAGTGAAAATTATCTTGGTTTTTGTCTAGGTTTAGTCATATTTTCTAAATTTTGATCACTGAGACTGAGTACTTTATTCCCAGAAGCTAGCACACCTTTTATGCTTAGTAAGACTCTAATATTTCTTGAGTGCACGTTTGTGTGTATGTATGTATGTGTAGGACAATTAGTCTCTCAGGGGTCCCGACTGTCATATTTACAGAGGCCTATATTGCTTTTTGCAGTTGATGTTGTAGTTGTATTTATCATTATACTTAATACATCACACAAAGTGAATCAGAACTTAAGTAAACTTATTCAATATTACTTGCTGAAACATCTTTTCTTTTAACTGCTGTATATACTTGGATGAAACATTTTCCTGTGTGTGAGGTTAAGGTTGTTGCATTAGAGGTGACTTAGGCATTGGTTGCAGGGTCACATTTAGATCACTCAAACGCTCAGCAAATACTTAAAGAATATTTTAATCAAACAGACACTGTGTTGCAAAGTAGCAATGCAATGGGAAACCAGACATGGTTGCTGCCCGCATGGAATTTAATGGGAACAATAGGCAAATAAACACTCCATCATATACATAAGCACATATACTTGCAAATTGAGATAAATAATTTGAAAGAAAAGAACAAGTTATATGAGAAAGAAGCAGAGAGTAGGGTTCTAAATCATGAGACTCTTTCAGCTATATATACAGATAATTAATGTTTAGCATCTTAAAATATTTTCATTCCTCTAAGGCAGTAGTTCTCAAACTTTTACATACACCAAACTCACATGGAGTGTTTGTTAAAATGTGGCTTTTGGGGACCAAGTTCAAACTTTCTTATTCACTATGTCTGGAGGTCAGGAGGATTTGCATTTCTAATAAGTTCTAGATGTTGGGATTCTCCTGATATTGGAACCACACTTCAAGAACCACTGATCTAGGATAGTAGTTTTTAATACTTTGGACTTGTAGAACTCTAGAAAAATGTGGATGCTTAGTTCCTATGCTTGGAAATTCTGATTTAAAATTGTAAAGCTATGGCCTGAGTATGGAGCTTTTTAAAATACCGTAGGTGATTCTCATGTACAGCCTGGGTTGTAAGTCTAGAATTTGAATATGTATATACCTGCTGTTCCTTAGCGGGGCAGAAAGTATCTAATCCTGCATAGTGGTAAGAATTAATGGAAGAGGTGGGGAGAAGGCTGTAATAGAAGGCTTCATTGAAAATATAGAACCTGAACTAAGGCTAAAAGAAGCATGTATCAACATGATAACTTGACACAGAGAAAAGAGGATATGTCAGAAAAAATAGTGGTGTCACACAAACATATAGGAGTAGGTTTTGTGTCATAAATAACCTAGACTGCATTTCTGAAATGTAACTATTCTGATATTGAGAGTCTCCTATGTCAGAAACAGAGAGGATAATTTATTTTTAATAAATGAATATAAAGTAAGGATCATCTGTAGTACATTCAAGTAATTTTTATCCATTAATATGTTCTATTTAATAGAATGAGAAGAAGAAACCGAAAGACCAGGAGATACGGAGTTTTGGACACTAACATAGAAAACATGGAACTGACACCTTTAGAACAGGATGATGAGGATGATGATAACACATTGTTTGAAGCCAATCACCCTCGAAGGTAAGTGTTGAGCAGAGTTTAATTTCATGAAACAGGAGGCATGTGTTTGACAAATAAGTTGAAAAAGTAGAATTTCATTTACCAGTTTTTACCCTAACAGATTTTATTCAGTTTTGTTTAATGCAGTTCTTTGTGCAATCCAACCAATAGCTCACTTTTTTCCTGAGCTCACCCTACGGACAGTTCTCCTTGAATAGGATGGGGATAGAGTCTTATATATAATTCTTATTTTCTTTTAATTTTCTGCAAAACTTTCATAGTATTTAAAAAGTATAGTATTTGTAGTATTTTTTACAAATAAATGCATCCGAGGCATCTCTTCTGTACAAATGGGAAGACAAAAAGGAAGTTGTTAACTTAGGGAGTCAGGGTTGTTTCCAAAGGGGAACTGAATTTGAAACCCATTTAATTTCAAGTATGCTTGACTAGAGGCAAAGATTGTTGTAGGCAGAAGCAACTACTAAAGTTTAGCAGTTGTGAAAGACAGTAGTTTGTTCAGTTCATGTAGCAGAAATGTCTAGAATGCTGCCCGCTGTGTGTGCACATGCGAGGTTGGGAGGATTAGCTGTGAAAGACACAGATGTACAAGTTTTCTTCAGGGAAACATGCAGAGTTTTGTAATCTGCTAAGGAGTTTGGTATTACCCTGCTGTCATTGAAGAACTATCGATGCTGTTTAGAGTGTACGCAATCATATAATCAGATATTTGTTGTAGAATAATATCTCTTGTAGTAGTGAGGGAGGTGGCCTAGGAGAGATGAAGAGGCACAGAACTAGGGAAGGTAGGAGAGGCACAAAGAAGTGGATAGTTTCCATGAGATATAGTTACCTATAGCTATCTTTTATTTTGTATCCTTTCTCTAATATTTATCCCTCTTTTATGCTCCACTTTTTATGAATATTGTATTCTGTTAAGGAGCTAGACATTAATCAGAGTTACATAAATGGAAAAAGAATAAGGGTAGGTGGTGTAAGAATTAATAATAGGGGCATGGAACACTTAATCAAAAAATATTGGTTCAGAAAAGCCTGTTGGAAGTGATATGTAAATTGAGACCTGAAAAATTAGTGGAAATTAGCAAACTAAAAGGTAAATATAGGGGCAGGGGTTGGAGTGAAAACAACAGGCATAAAGTGCCAGAGGCAAAAGGGAATATAGAGTATTAAGGAACTAAAAGAAGTTAATTCTTTAATATAGATGCTATTATTGTCATGTGTGGGAATAAATAAATGAGTGACTGACTGGTTTTTGAATTTTGAATGCAGAAGGAAGATTGGCAGGTAAGGCAGAACAAAGAATCAGAAGATGGATTGTGATCCCTGTTTATCAGTAATTATTCTACAGTTAAGAAAAGCCACTAGGAAAAAAATTAAGATGGGGAAACAGTCAAAAGTGTCTTTTGAGATTAATCTGCAATGGAGTGGACAAGAGTAAGATAAGGAGTTAGGAAACCAGGAAGACGACCAAATAGATGGTACAGGTATATTAGGAATAATGACAAATCTTCATAAAAGTTACATGAATAAAAATAGTACAGAGAATATCCTATAAGTTTTGTATGTAGATTCACCTGTTCTTAACATTTTACTTCATTTGTTCTCTTGTGTGCTCTTTCATAATGTACAGAAGAATCCATCTCCCTCATTTTATATTTACCTGATGTTCTGATGTGTCCTAGAATCAGGTTAAACATTTTAGTTGAAATACTATATAGATTTTTCTATCTCCTTCTCGGGATATCACATGATGTCCATCTGTCCTACATTAGCAGTGGTAATTTTGTGCACTTCAAGGTTTTATTGAATTTCTCCCATATGTTACTGATTTTTTCCCCTATGCAACTAACAAAGAGACATTTTAAATCATGAAAATATTCTGCTTTTCATTAAAATTTACCCCTTGGTTTAGCACTTTACTATGATAGCTGCAAAATAATGGTTTTCCAACTACAGCATGTCCTCCGGATTTACCAATCAGCGTTGACCTTACCTTCGATAGCTTTGAGATTATTTTCTGTGACGAGATATGCAGTCCAAACTCTATTACTTCATATGAAGCTGTTTCAATGAGCACCATTCTCTATCAAATCTTCTTCTGTTGATATTAGAGATTAAACATAATTATGCCATCAATTTATTCAACAGTTCAGATTTATTTTGTGGAAAGATGCATATAGATCTTATTGTGATTCAGTTTAATAACATGATAATCATGGTTAATGTCATTTGTTTCTCTCAGTAAAGGCAAAAGTCAATACTTACATGGAGAAGGTGTTATAAGGGCTTGACCCTGAAAGAGAACTTTCACCACCAAGGGCTTCCCAGAACAGCCACATCGATGGTAGAAGAAAGGTTGATAATGCTAGAATGCTTTTAGGATAAGATCAGGGTCCTATTACTGAGCCCAGGGGGTAGTCTGGACAGAGTAGGGCAACAACTGCAATGAGTAATTGTAATAGTCACTTGTTAGTAAATGCCTGCTTTTGTGCTAGATGTACCTGTGTTAGACTTCTTCATGTACTATGTAATTATCAGAACAGTGTTGTAAAGTAGTTCCTATTGCTTTCATTTTAAAAATAGGAAAACTGAAGCTCAGAGAGTTTAAGTGATTTAGACTTCCTGCCTCAATCTCATTCCATTTTTAAAATATTTATTTGATTTATACCTAGAAAGAGAATAATTCTAAATTCTGTGCATTTTGTCATCTATACCAGCACTTCCTATTACTTATTTTCAAATGAGAATCCTAGAAATGAGCAATATGAATATTTTGACTTGCTTACCTTGCCAGTGGCAGTGCAGAATCCTATTAGTCCGCAGTATAACTGCTGGCAGTTCTTGTTGGACCACCTCTTGCTGATGCTGCTTTCATTGTTTAAATGCTTTCTAAAATTAGTTCCTCTTCATTTCTCAAATTCCATCCACAAAATAACAGGAAGCAAGTCATTTCCAGAGAAGTAAATGAATTTTCTTGCTTACATACAATTTTATGACAGTATAAAATTATTCTGTTGTAGTTAGCTCTTTCTGAGAGGGATATTTTTAATACATCAAAATTTTAATCATGATTGTAGTTGGCAGTTAGGATTTAGAGTGATGATTTTCACTGTTTCTTTGTATTAGATTGAACTATGTGAAACTGCCAATATGTGGTTTAAATATCCTAAAGAAAATATATAAAAGGATGTCTCAGATAGGGCTGACTTCAGGCACAGTATATTAGGGCTCTGACTTCTCTCCTCCATGACCCCTTGGTTCTTCCCTCTTCATGTGTTTCATTTTTAGGCTGATAATATGTTGATGCCAGCAGTTCCTATAATATCATCTAGAATGTTAACTTTGAGTAGAAGTTAGGGACTAACTCTCTTGTTTCCATTTCTTCAAAATGAGAAAAATTTCCCCAGAAACTCTTAACAGAGTTGTTTTTAGAAATAATTTGCTTCCTGTTATTTGTTTTTGTTTTCTATAACATTCGTCATGTGATCATTTCTAAACTACACCCCGGGTAGAAAAATGGAAGTGCCATGATTAGCTCAGAATTACCTTTTGGGGTTGAGTGGATATTGAGGAGTTAACTACCATTACCATAGTATCTGGTAATTCAAGTGTTGAAATATAGTCAAACTGTGAACATTTGTAGGTGTGTGTGGAAAAAAATAAATTGAGCAGCTTGATTAATAGAACTTGTCTTGAATTTGCTCTTGATATCCTAATTTTGTATATTAAAGTTATTTCTTTTGTTGAGTTATTGAGACATGTTGCACAAAAGCATTATAAAACAGAAACAAATATCAATTCTTTAACTATTGTGTAAGATATTTCAGCCCTTCTGGATAGGAAAACTAATAGGAATCTGAAAGCATATACCGACTAAATATTACCTTTATTTTTCTCAAATGAAATATTGAGACTATAATTCAATATATTTTATATATTTAATATAATTCAAAAATATTGGAAACAAATACTATAACCTAGCACAAAAATACAGTTTAAAACAGTGCTTTATCACAAAATTACAATTGGGAACAATATATTCTTGCTATTCTCTTTGATTTCTACCAAACAGTAAAATTAATATTATTTTATAATGATGTACACTAAAGGGCATTTTGACAATCGTGATAGCAGCTTCTAAAAACTAGTAATTCTGTTACTTCAAGGCTATTCATATAATTTTTGCCAAGTATGTAATTTAAAAAATCCTAAATTTACTTTTTATATTGTTCTGCTTCATTAAATTTAATGTCATATTGTATGTGTTCATTACATTTGTACTGGGTTACTTGGCTACAAAATATTTTCTGGTTATGAACATCAGCATATCAGAATCAGAAAGCAGACTTGATATAAGTATTTAATTAGAAATCCTCATTAAGAAGATTTTATTTAAACAGTTACCAATTTGAAAACAGTTCTAATTTCTCAAATATTTGAATGAGGGGCATAACATATTTTCAGAATACTGTTATTCAAATGTTTATTTTAGATAGAAATAGGTATTTTTTGATGCCCAGTGATGTGTTATAGTACTTTATCTAGTTAAAGAGTACTGTGCTTTCTTTTTCATTGCTTCAGCAGATAACAAAGAAAACCTTTCATGTACTATTTTTTCTTTTTTTTTGCTATGTTTTACTTTTTTGTGGACATTGAACCTTAGAAAAAACTTTGCCTTGGTCCATTAATAGTTAGACACCACAGTGTGCTTATTGGTTAAGAACATGAATCTTTTGTATATTAACAAATACTAGGTAACATGAAATTCTGATTGGTGATGCTATTTTCCTCATCTCAGTGCATGGTCTAGAGTTGCCCCATCTAACTTGGTAGCCACTAATCATATGTGGCTCTTGAACATTTGAAATGTGACTGAGGGACTTTTTAATTTTATTGACTTTTAGCAAGTTGAAATTATAATTTAAATTGCCAGATTTGGCAATGGCTATTGTGTTGGACAACACAGACCTAGAGCAAAAGTATTTGATTGATCTGGTTTAAACTAATTCTATTAAAGAAAAACTCTTAGACAGCAATTGAATTACAAGTTTCTGTTCATATAGCAGTTGATTCATTTAATAAAATGCTAACTGCTTTGGTTCAGGATTTATGCTCTGCTCTGATTATTTAAGTTGCAGACTCTCTAAGGAATTTAGTGGGATAGATGGACGAGGGTGACGAGGGTGGCGGAGCATAACCACCCACGAGGTTGATTTATATGGATGAGGTTAGGACAATAAAGGAACAAGGACCTCAAGTTTATGGACGGGAAAAGTCCTAAACACAAATATTAAGACATTAACCTTTCTTGGTGCTTTCAGGTAGTGTTCATTCTCTGAAATCCACAGACATTACATCCTCTATAAAAGGATCAGGGAGGAAAACAAACTCCAGGAATCTAGCATTTGCAAATTTTAAATGAACAGAAAGTAACAATGCTCTTGACTACACTAGAACAGTTTTTCCTTTCAAACTTGATTTGGATTTATTTTGATAGTTTCAGATTTTCCGAGTTAGCTTTTGAGTTGTCCTTGAAAATAACGTCCTTTTAATATTATTGTATCGTTGTGTAATGCGCAGTGACAAAGCATTCTTAAAGCTTGAAAAATACTCAAACAGATTTCCATAAAATTTATTAATATTGTGCACTGGCTTTACCTCATAGAAAAGCATGGAGATGTGTGTGTGTGTGAATGTGTGGTAAGAATATTCAACATGAGATCTACCTTCTTAAATTTTCAGATGCACAATACAGTATTGTTAACTATAGCCACAGTGTTGTGCAACAGATCTCTAGAACTTACTCATCATCTTACATAACCAAAAGTTTATACCAGTTGGCTAGCAGCTCCACATTTACCTCTCCCCTCCACTCCTGGCAACCACCATTCTACTCTATGCTTCTATAAGTTTGACTATCGTTTACTACAAGTAATAGAGAACCCAGAATTACAAAGACTCAGAAGTTTTTCTCGTTTAATTAAGTCTGCAGTAGTTGTTCCTGTCCTCAATTCAATGGCTATTTGATAACAGAGTCTATATCTATGCAGTTTTCTTGAACCTTTTCTCATGCTTGTCTCATCCTCGTTATCCAGCCACTATAGTTTTCACCTATGACATCTATGTTCCAGTCAACAAGAGGGTAGCAGGCAAGAACTCACACCATGTCGACCTCTGTATCAGGAAATCAAAATTTCTCCGAACTGTCCCTGTCCTCCCAAGAGACTTTCACACACACACCACCCTTCTCTGACCAATAATCATAATCATCATCATCATCATCATCATCATCATCATCATCAGAAGACCAACATTTTTATTAGCAAACAAAAAGAAGAGAATAAATATTCTCTTATAATATTGCCATCTGGCTATTAAAAGTATTTTCTAAAGTTAAATTTGGCCTGGGAAGACAGAAATGTTTAGGTTTGGGTGAGGGTCACTGAATGAAGACATGAAATCTGAGGAATTATTGACTGTTTATGAATAGCAGTGTTGCAGAGAAATAAGAGGTATGCAGGACAATAGGATTATAGGATAGAACATAGCATGCCAATAGGATGCCTCGGCTTTTGCTTTTTAGGAGTAGGAATCTATTGTCATAGCCAGAGTAGTTTTGTTTGTTTGTTTGTTTTAGTAAGGTGGGAATTCTGTAAATGGTAGAAAAATAGAGCATTTGACATCTGATCTAATCTTTAGATTTCAATTACTAAACCCTCATGATTGAGAAGTATTGTGATAAAATAAAGAGAATATGATTGTGTAGACAGACTCCAGGGTTTCTTGAGCTTCTGCCACTGATAACTGAATGACTTTACTTTAGTCCCTGGAATCTCGATTCTTTCTCTTTACCAAGTTACTTATCAAATAGTGTGTTTGACTGCATCTCTAAACTCTTTCCCAGCTTTTGGGCTATGTAATGGCTATCTGTTTTCATCTTGAAGACTTCCATAAAAAGACATCCTTAATCTTCTTTTGGAAATTGTTTTATCTCCCCTTTGAGAAAAAGGACTTTAGAGCTTCCATAAATAACTGATCAAGATGGTACTAGAATTCAGGCTTTCTTTCTAAGACCAAGGTTTTTTGTCCGTGGAATGATTTCCATGCTTTAGTCCTGTAATAAGAGAATGAGGAATTTTGTTTTGTTTTGTTATTTTATTTTGTGTCATCACTATTTTCACCACTGTCAGATAATAAAACTCAATATATATGTTAGTGATTAAATGAATGTCTTTTTTAAAAAATGCATTTAACTATTAAATTCAGTAGCACAGACAACTTAGTATGTTGCATACCCTATTTTAAATACGTTAGAAGCTATCAAGGCATTAGAGGTTACCTGTCTGTTTTCTCATGTGACTATACATTTGAAATAGATTTTTCATGCTAGTTCTACATGCCACTGTCATAGAATGTGGTTGAGCAAGGATATAACATTCTTAATTTTTTTAAATCTTAAATTCTAATGGTGAAGTACTTGAACTTGTCCATTTCAGTACTTATGTTCAGCCTAAACATTGTCAATTCAAGATTTAAACATCACTAATTAAAGATTCTCCACACTTCTTTCCCCCCTTTCTTCACTTCAGGTTGACCTAAGTTCTGTGGAGATTTGTACCATTATTCATTTAATCTAAGCCCATATTAATTTTAAGCTGTAAAACCAAAAGAAAAAATGCTGTCAATTTAATTATGCAATAATATAATGATATTTTTACCTAATATAGGAATCATGCACACTAACCTCTTAATACTGCTACATTTTCATCACCTGTAAAAATTTGTCAATTTCTTTTGCTATCAGATATATTTATTACTGTGTAATAGTTTTTTAGAATAAAAATTAGCAGAGTTTTGTCTTCCTGGAATATCATCCCATTTTTAAAATACATGGTTGTTTCTTGGCAAAAATATGGAATTGACCCCACTGTTCCCGTGACATTTACTTACAATACAAAAAGTTTTGACCAATTCTGTGCACATATAGGCAATATCAACTATATAAGAACTACCACCTGTCTGACAGCAATTCTGAGATGTCACCAACTGGAAGATGCATCCCAAGTTTAAAGATGTTAAAATATGAAATATGTGTTTTAGAAACTAGGAAATATAATCCTGTCCATCGGAGAGAATACACTTGCAGTCCTGTTTGGTTTGGGGGCTTTAGCCTCTATTTCTGCCACTTTTGCCAAAAGAGCCTCTTGTTAACACTCCACACAGATTATACCTTGTACTCCTGGTTCTATCTCTAGGATTCTCTGAATCTGCCCGTCCACCTCTTACAATTTCTATATCACCTCTCCAGGCAGCAGGAGCTCTTGGTTATTTTCCCCATGCCATGCTAATGTTCCGCATTTTTCAAACTGCCAGGGGATCTCTGAGAAACGGAGTTGGGGAAAGAGATATAAGAGATTTTACTAAGGAAATGATGCTTGAGTTATAGGTATTAAAAATATATATGTAAGATATTCAAATAAGCCTTATGAAAGGGGAGAAAGCCTGCATTTCACGCTGAACTGAAAGTATAAGCCAAGTGATGTCCTGTCAAGAGTGTGTATGTCATGAGCCTCTTTAGAACACATCATAGAAAATCATTCAGATTCAGGATCAAATCAAGAAGACTGTGTTAAAAAAAAAAAAAAAAACATATTAAGGATTTAGATTTTACTATTTGTAAAAATGGTCATAAGTCATCAACTGCTTTGGAGTGAGGGAGTAATACCATGAAATTTATGTTCTAGAAAATTGGTTTTGGTGACAATTGTTGAAAGATGAATTAAAATTGTGAAGAAACTAAGGTCCAGTATTTTAAAGTCATTTCAGCTGTTCAGTTGAGAGATGTTCAATTGAGAAGCAAAGGATAGCTTAGGGATAGAAAGAAATGAAAAAGTCTAACAAGATAATAGCACTGAGCAGGATGTAGGGCATAAGAAGCAGTCAGAGAGGACCTAAGTGCTCCCACTGAACACAGTGACTAGGTAGATGATGTCATTATTTGAGTTAAGAAGATACAGAGAAAAGACCGTGTTTAAGGCTGGAGGATGATGGGTTTAATTCTTGATAGGTTAAAAATATTTCTTATAAGGCACATAGAGAAAGAACATTTTCTTCAATATTGTTTGGGCTATAGTTCAGTCATGCCAGGGAGAGATTAGAGAATGGTGGTTCCACAGCACATTGTAGGTATTAAACATGATGAAAACATCTGAGGGGAAGTCTGAGGAAACTCCAAATCAAGGAATGCGATACTGTAGGTAGGAGAACAGGTTTTACAATCTGAAAAATGTATGTAGGTCTAAGAAAATGTTGGATGTGTGTAATATAAATATAATAAAGTTATGCATATTAACATGTTTTGAGGTTATGAATTTCAAAATGCATATCTGAAACTGTACATTAAGAGATTTCTTCATATACTAGGTACTTGATTACAAAACATCTTATAGTACTGTTGCTAAACATTCCTTAGGTTCTAATAAGTAATCCACATTCAAAAGACTGTTTAATGATAGAGCTGTGTTATGTACCTGCCACTTTGTATTCTTCCTCTGCTAAATGAAACTGCAATTTTGATTTTACTGATTTACTTTTTCATAACCCACAAATTCATTATCAAGATTATTAATAATAGTTTCAAGCATGCAAAGGACAAAGGTTGTATAAAATGAGAACTAAATGTTACATTATTTTTAATAACCTTGAATATCTTTATCAAAACCTTAAATTTACCCTCAAATTAAAATATATTAGAAACTCATTAGCTTGTAGCAATCTGATGATCATTGAGAGATCTATTATAGGTTATTTACTAATGATTTAGATAAAATGATAAGAGAGTGTTACTCATTCTCATATATATCTCCCATGAAGTTCTAAATGTTCATAATTATAAAGGAAGATTTATTAAGTTAGTAAAATTTGTACACCTGTGGCTGTTCTTTTAGTTTGACTAAATGCTTTTGGTTATAATGACTCTTACTGGTGGAAGTTTCTTGGTATCTATGGTCTGGGTTAAGTAACAGTAAAGCCTGGTCTATATTTAGAATTAAGGTCTATAAAAATGTGTGTGATGACAGTATAACCTCAGAAACTAGTCAATGAGGTTAAAATATGGGCAAACTTGCCCCATTATATGTTTATGGAAAACCTGATCTTCCATAGAGATGAATTCTGCTATTGTGTTGTAAATATTAGAAACATTTTTTGTTTCATAAAACATACTTCCAGGCCTGCAGCTTCAATTAATTCTCATTTCGGAAGGTTTAGAAATAGGATCAGTTAAGAATTCTATTTACAGAAACTATGGAAATAAATAACTGTATTATATATTTAAGTCAATTAAAATCATTTATGAATATTATATGAAGGTATCACTTTGGTATGACTATAAAATAGTCTTTAATTACCCACACTAGTTACATAAAATTCCCTTTGAAAAATTTAGAATTATAAATTAAAAGATGGTATCTGATATAATTAATATAGACAAAGTAATTATGTGTTTTATCTGTGCCATTTATTATAATTGACTTAGACTAAATACTTACATTATCTTCTTGCCACTCCAAATCTTAAGGAATATTTTTAAATATGTTTAAATTTATTCCAGGGTGAGCATTTATAGTTTTTTTTTTTCCCCCTCCCTTTGCAGATGAGAATGTGCCTTTTGATGAGAGGACTTCATCTTTCTACACTGAAAAGCAGAATTTCTAAGTTTAAGGAATAAGAAGCCACTTTATCATTGGGGGGGTATTTAAGTTAACATATATTATGACAACCTTTAATTTGTTGTTGCAGTAAATACTATATTATTTGCTATATCTTTGTATATATAAAGGTGCTCTTAATGGGCTTAGAGTTACTGGAAGTAAACTGTACTATAATAGAAATCTGTTTGAAAATTACTTTAAAGCAGTGTTTACTGATCATTTTTTGTCTCTTGCTTACCATGTTATTGTAAACTGTTTTATATAGTAATCAGGTGTTTTTTTTTGCTTGTTAATTATTTTGTTGTTGTTGTTGGAACTACAAATTTCAACAAATAACTGGCGTGTAAAAATAATTTAAAAATTTCTTTACCAAGATATATTTCCCATTTTTGTGGGGAAAAGAAGCCAAGTTTATTACTTTGCATTTAGGTTTTTTAAATATTAATAATTGTGTGAGTTGTGTGCAAAACAATAAATATGATTTAAAATTATTTTAAAGTGGTACAGACAGAATGTGTTTACAAAATAAACCCAAAGACTATAGAATTTTATATTAACATATTTTAAATATGTAGAAAAATCAAAAAAGCATGATTATATTTTAGCAAATTTTTGCTAAGATACCTACTTTGATTAGATATTTGATAAACCAGTGAATTTCAAAGCCGTTTTATTTATCAACAGTGTTGTGAAAATAAAAATAATGGCAAAAACATTCTAGTCATATTATGGCGTAGAAGAGTAAAGAATTAAAGTAAATGCATAGACTTTAGAGTCAGACAGACCTGGATACAGAGACTTACTTTATTATCTCTAAACAAACTATTTAATCTTATTGAGCTCTATCTACGTTTTCACATTCTAAAAATTAGAGACAAACTTGTAGGAAAAGCATGGATCACAAACTCCATTGCTTACAGGGGCCAGAAAGGTTGTTTAAACGTGTGTGTGTCAGTCAAGATAGGCTAGGTCGGATGGTAGTAACAGATGGTCCCCAAATCACAGTGGGTTACAACAAAGATTTATTTCTCACTCCTGCTGCCCATTTGTTATGGACTGTGATTCTACTCTTCATTGTCTTTTCTCCAGGGCCAAGGCTGATGGAAAAACCTCTGCCTGGAATATTGCCTCATAGCTAAATGTTCAGACATGGTGAACTGTGTGCTAGTTCACAGGTTTCTGCCCTGAAGTGATACATTTCATTTGCATCTATATTTTATTGGTCAAAGCAAACCCTAAGGCCACTTCAGAGTTCCACAAGGCAAGAATAGGTAATCCTCTAGCAATGAGGTAAGTTGGAGTATTTAGCCACCCAAAATGCCAACTTAGTTTTACCTGTATACTAACTGCCTTACTACAATGAGTCAAGTTCCCTGATGTCAGTATATTTGTACATATTGTGTTTGCAGGGAATAAAGTAAAAATACATCTCCTTTTCTAAAGGGATCAGCCTCAGTCTCTGTCCAGTTCCCAGTAATAGTTACTAAGAGAGAATACTTACCCAGTGTTGCTAAATCTCTTAGTTTTAATTTTCAAGAGAAGCCAAAACTCCAGGTTTATTGTATGAAGTTTCCTCATTTTAAAATGTTATTATGTGATGACGTGGATGAACCTAGAGGGTATTATACTAAATAAAACAAGTCAGACAGAAAAGGACAAGTACCCTATGATCTCACTTTTTTGTGGCATCTAAAGAACAAAATAAATGAACAAACAGAACAGAAACAGACTGACAAAACATACTGATGACTGCGAGATGGGACGGGGGTTGTGGGACTGGGTGAAAAACAGTAAAGGGATTAAGAAATACAAATTGATAGTTGCAAAGTAGTTACAGGGATGTGAAGTACATCATAGGGAATATAGTCGGTATTATTGTAATAACTACGTATAATGCCAGGTGGGTACTAGACTAATAGGGAGAATCACTTAGTAAATTATGTAAGTGTCTAAGTACTATGCTATACAGCTAATATAAAGTAATATTGAATGTCAACTCTAATTGAAAAAAATTTAAAATAATTACCAAGAAATATTATTAAAACCACACTTTTGTGATATTTGAAAATCATAGGCTATATAGTATCTTAGAAATAGTGATCATTTAATAATTTCTGTTATTTATAAACTGACTTTTGTATTAAAACTGAATGGAGATAGTAATCAAATCTGCCAGAGATAAGAATTCTAATTATTAAAATAACTTAATGATAATTTTCATAAATGATCTTCAAGTTGGTTTTAAAGGGGAAGTTACCAAAATGTTTTAAGCAGTGGCGACTTTATTAGAAATATACAATTTCTCTAGGTTACTACTTTAAAAAGAATATTTCTCAATTGAATATGGAAATTCTGGCATGATTGCTAAAAATGCTTTTATTTTATTACGTTCATATCCTCATTTTTGAACTGCAAATCTGTTATAATTATCGTAATAAGCTACACTTTGATTAAAGTGCCAGATAGTACACCAAATTTTAGCTTCATTAGATATATAACAAACATACTGATGAAATGGCTGGGACTTTCACCTACCAAGCTATATGTACATTATAAAATAGCTGGTGATATCTTAGGTGTTATGAAAATGTGTTACTATTTCTCCTTTTCTACATTGTACGTCATTTTGGCTGTTTTATTGGTAAGAACCTTACCTAGGAATTAGAGATCAACGGACACCAGTGTAATTGTGTTTTAGCTTAGAAGAACAAATGGAGAGAAAGGACAGGTTTGAAATAATTTATCGATGTTCTGCACTTGAACTGGAAGCTTCTGATCAACCACTGCGTGGGGCTAGAAAATCGAGTCACTTCTTCCAGCCTAATTTCTTGCGTTTATCAGGTAGGTAACCACTACTATGAAAACAGATCCTTGGGCTGAGTGGGTGCTCAACCTGCACCTTGTCAGCTTCTAGCTGGTTTGGGGATTTAGTTGCCTTACCAAGGACATAATCTATTGCCTTTTATCATCTATCCCCTCTCTCTCTCTCTCTCTCTCTCTCTCTCTCTCTCTCTCTCTCCCTCCCTCCCTCTCTCTCTCTCTCTCCCTCTCTCTCTCTTTTTTTTTGTTTTGCTACCTTAGTTCTAATTTATTCATTTTACCTAATTTACCATTCTAAATGAAGCAATAAAGAAAAAATAGTTTGTGTCTTTCATATTAGGAGGTAAACAGCTTTACCTTTAGTGACTTAAAAGAATCAAGCAGAAATTATTCCCAATACAGATACTATACTTGATTTACTAAGACAGATGTTTGATATTTCATTTCACAGTATCAGTCCCTACATCAGATGTTGAACGTTTTAAAGACACAGTCTTCAGTATATTTTGCCTGCCCATGCCAGTAGCATGTTAAAAGGTAAGAGGTAAAGGTAGAAAGTAAGAAATTAGGAGAGGGACCCCCACGAAACTTTCGTGTCTGGCTTGTTGAGAAACTATCAACGCTGCATGTTTCAACAAAAGATCTTGTTATAGAGCCACAGTATAGGATTTATAGCCAAGTTTCTGGATCTATTTTTGCATCTGACTCTAAATATATATGTTTTTATTTGTATTTCTCTTCATTCTTAGTATATAGGTTCCTTTAGTACTCTGTCACCAAGGATAAGGCAAAATTACTCATGTAGTTTTTCTCAAATAGGCATTTGAAGCAAAGTAAACTAAACACCTCTGATAGTTATTTTTCTTAATCTGTCAGGGCTCTTTTAGGGGCCCTAAATCCACACCTATTTTATTTACCTAAAAGGGATTAGGAGTTCATTTCATCCCTTCACTCTGCTCACCCCCTCGCCTGAGTAAAGTTCTTGACATTGAGTGTAGCTCAGACTTCAATAATAGGGTGGATGGTGATCTTCAAGTTTCAGACTTGTTTTTTGAATTTTTCCCACTGTATCAATTGTTACTAGTCATCCTTCTCTAAAGTAGAAGATACTGGTTTGGCATTTTTTATTGTTGTTGTTTTTTGATTTTTTTGCAACTGGATATATTGTGCCTCCTGCCCAGCCTTCTAAAAAAATATCTCTTTGAACCTTCTTGTAAATGGACCCTCAGACCAATTTTCCAACTATATTTTACCCAGCAAGTTTCACATAGACCAAAAGTTTCTCCTGGATAAATTAGCTAAATTTTAGGTATAGTCAGGGAGGCCTAAGAAGCCTGCAGATTTCCAAACATTTGTGACCTTTGATTAGTTACTCTTAGTTTATCATATTTTCAATACACCATGGAACTATGGATTTAACAAATCCTAAGATCTAAGGTAAAATCCATAGGTACAATCTTCCAGAAAAGACAGATTCTGGGTATTTCTGTTGATAATTGTTTCTTTCTTAGAATATGGCAAGCTAGGTTCCAAAAGTAATCAATCCCAATTCTTTGGCTTGTCCTTTGTTTGTTTTACTATGGTAAAATAGACTGACAGGGGTAGATTAATCAAGCTTATTTCTGACATCCATCAGGGGTCTGCTGCTTATTTTTCATGAATTAGTTGCCTATCAAGGTATCTAACAATATTTCTAGCAAAAGCACCTTATCTGGATATCGGTGCACAGTTTTACTTACTTATAACTTTTTTATGATGTTCTTGGTATAAAAAACAATTATATCTGGGGACCAGAAACTCGATACTTAGCAAGACCAAAGAGACTCTTCATGGACATGATGAGGAGCAAAAGATTTCTGCAGGAAATATGATGGTTCCTAGTGTATGGAGATTTTAAAAAATATATACATGTGCTGGTCCCACACTCAAGAATTTAATTCATGCTATATTGGCATAGGGAGTGGCATAAATATCTGTTAGAAAGCTCCACAAGTGATTCTCTTGTAACCTCAGAATGAGATCCTCTGCCAGCCTGAAGATTAACCACATCATGACGAAGAACAGAGCTTCAGACACTAACAAACCTTACACTGAATTCTGGCTCCATCATTTTCATCAACTTAGTTATCTTCAGTGTTTCTCTTATCACAGCTTATTCTCCACATGTAACTTAAAATTCAGACTAATCTAATATTAATGTACTAAATGCTTTAGAGTTGTTAATTCATTCTGTCCTCACACTAATTCTTTGAGGAAGAGATTATTATCCTCATTTTTCAAATGAGGATACTGAGGCTGAGAAAGATTAAAAAATTTGCTCCAAATCAAACACCTAGTAGTAGCAAAATGGCTTATTGAATATGAGTTCAGGAAATTTATTTTTACTAATATAAATTTTAGCATGTTTCCAAAGAAAAGCTAGGGTTGTTTATAAATGTACAACCGTGAAAAGATAAAATCAATTTGAGGTGAAGAAATTAAGGTATAGAGAAACAAAAAGGAGGAAAATAAGGTCATACTATGATTTTATTATCTCACATCTATGCTACGAAATTCCATGCAATTGCTCTAAATGTGCCATAAATGTCATTCAAGAGAAAGGCAACGTTATTCAGTTATTGCTAGTATAGAGACCAGAGGGAAATTTCTTTTACCAAGTTCTCAAGGAGTAATGTAATAGAGGTCATCTGGTATACAGTAGTGAACATTTTGCTCAACATCTTTACAATAAACTCACAAAGTATATCATGTACCTGTTATGTCTTTTAATGTAGACTGCTCGCATCACACTACATATTAATTTAGCGAAATTAATTTCACAGTAAAGCAAAATAATCTTGTTTATATACAACCACTACTGATTTATATTAACTAAAGGGTGAATTTAGTAGTGTCTAAGGCAACCTTTCCCAAAATAGTGTATAAAAACAACCTATAAAAAGAATCACTCTCCTTGTCTTCTCTGATATCTTCCTTACTTATTTGTTTGCTTTTCGTATTCTCTTTCTCTTTTTGTTTATAGCTCTCTCTCTACTTTCTGATTTCTCCTAATACCCTGATCTCTCTATCGGCATAACTACTCATGAATTCAATTATTAGATATAAAAAAATGTGAAGTCAAAAATTGCAACAGGCAAAGTAAAATAGGCAAGGAAGACTTTATTCAAGGCTATTACAGTAGCAGAGAGAGGCCAGAACTAAATTTAAACTCAGCTCTACTGCAACAAAGAGCAGGAGGGTTTTTAAGTGCTGGGATGAGCTAGTTGGAAAGTACTGGCAGATGTTCGAACAAGCCATAGGCAATCTATGTTTTCTAATTGGCTTGATCCAAAGGAAAAATAAACTTACATCTTTATGATAGGAGAATTTTGCTATTTAATCCCATCAAAATTAGGCTCCTACTCTCCCATAAAAACTGGGAGATATGGGTACTATCTCCCTTGCAATTTATGTGTCTAACAGGTAGATTCCAGGTCCCTAAGAAAGACATTCTAGATGACTGCGAGAGGTTTTGTTTTGTTTTGTTTTGTTTTGTTTTTTAAGATTTACATCTCAAAGGAACAGAGAGAATTTACAATTAAAAGTTTTCTGAAGTAAATGCTTTAAAAAAAAATTGGTAGGTAAGGGATCTTGAAGTAGGAAGAAGTCTATCAATTTAGTCAAGCTAAGGGGAATGGAATGTTAAGGCCATTTTGGTCCTTAAATTTTCTATGACACTTAGGATCTATATATTCAAACATATACTTACCACCCCGATGTGGATGGCCCATAGACCCCTCAAATTAATGATCCTCTGCACACAAACTAGGTCTTATTCTGTGTTTCTGAGCTTGGTAATGGGCATCAACAGTCTCATTCATGTATTTTCCTTAGCATCTCCGTCACCTCCTCTATCCAAATTAACACCATGGCCATGTTTGTGTGTGGATGTGTGTGTGAGCACGTGTGCATTTACAGTCAAAGAGGGCATTTGGCGGTTCTCAGTTATATTTTTTCCCAAGTTAAAATTATTGAGTATATTGGCCATATACTCTATGGACTAAACCATTAGCATCTCAGTTTACCATTTTTGTTGTGAAATAAGCAGAAATGTTCTTTAAGAAAATCCTTTGTTACTGGCTACTATCTCAGTCAGTCTCCATATTGAATTAGTCTTCCATACAGCCAAATATCCTGATTAGGATCTTCACGTTCCATAAAAGGATAATTCTTATCTCTATATCAGTATTTGAGTCTATCTTTAAATATATACAATATTTATCAGATTGATTAGAGCTTACTAGCAAGATGTTTTTATAAAAATTAATAGTAGACATTACTGACCACCAATTCCTTTATATTTTGAATTTTGTTCTTTAATTCAGACTTCCAATAGCTATAAAAGTGGACTTAATTGTTTTTCATTTTGTGGAATTGCTTTGGATTTTCTGGCATTTTGCCTTTGCTGAAAAGAGATGTTATAAAATATATAGCTGTGAAATACAAGGTTGTATTTACCTTGTTAACAATGGTAAGTTGTATACCACATCACAGTGTATCTTTTTTTTTTTTTACAAGGATCTTTGAGAAATACTTCAATGCAGTATCAGAAATGTTCGGGTTCCCATTGAGCATTTAGTATGATTGCTACTTTTATACTCTGGAAATTTTACAATCATTTGACTCATTCCCCTTATACCACCACCACCACAAAACTCAAAACTGAACCAATACCCTCTGTTTACCAAAGTACTATACTTTATGGTATTATTTGTGTATTTGCTTCATCTCTGGAGTATCATTTGGTTACATGGCTATGACCAGAAACCCAAATAGGAGATTATTTTTTAAAATATCTTGAAGTCAGGAAGTTTATGTTTGCTAGAGCTTCTTTTATAGTTTAAGGAATTCAGGGACAAGTTCCCTTAAAATGTCTTGATATTTCTTTCATGGTCTCAAGATGATTGTTCCAACTGAAGGCATTATGGCTTTGTTTCAAAAGGGAAGGAAGAAAGGACCAGAAGAAAAATAGTCCAGATAACAAGAGTTCTTGTCATCCCATATCAAACTTCCTCAAAACTTAGTAGGTTAAAACAATTCGTTATCACATATGGTTGTGTATTAACTAAGCTCAATTGGCTGTCCTTACTTGGGATCGCAGATGTGATTGCAGTCAGATTGTGGAAGCATCTGAAGACTTAAGTGGACTGAAAGGTGACTCATATACCTGAGTTGATGCTGGCTGTTGACTAGGAGCTCAGCTAAAATGCCTATACCTGGCTTTGGCTTCTCGTAACATGGCAGCTGGGTGCTGAGAAGAGGCATCCCAGGAGTGAGTATTAAAAATTAAAGTGGCAAGACTTTTTGTGACCTGGTCTCAGGTGTTTGAGAATATTGCTTCTGTCACATCTATTGGTCAAGAAACTAAATAAAGTGTACTCAGATTCAAGGGAAGGAAATTAGAGCCCACCTTGTCATGTGAGAAAGCAGCATGCAGATACGGAGACAAAGAATCAATGGTGGCCATTTGTGGAGGCTATGTACCACATTCTGCTCTGGCTACCAATATGCATGTCCCTTTCACATATAAAATAGTCTAATCCCTTTTCAATATCCCCTCAAATTGTATTTCATTATGGCTTTGGTTTAAAATCTAGGATTCGTAATTTAAATCAGATACAAAGTAAGAAGAGGATTCAATTTTTCACATGCAGTTTCTCAAGCATGACCTTCAGGAGGTCGGAGCCCCCAAGGGCTCTTTTTTGTTTTGAACTGCCTCTGTCTCTTTTAGTTCAATCTTATTGAGGTTCACTGTAATAGACCAAAGCTACCCCACAGCTTTTTTTTCAAGAAAGGCTGTTGC
The DNA here is from genome assembly GCF_014176215.1 of Rousettus aegyptiacus. Classification (NCBI taxonomy): domain Eukaryota; kingdom Metazoa; phylum Chordata; class Mammalia; order Chiroptera; family Pteropodidae; genus Rousettus; species Rousettus aegyptiacus. The sequence goes on along the minus strand of NW_023416311.1, from coordinate 51,577,589 downwards.
CTCCTTTAGTCTGAGAGTCTTGATGGTGTGGGAACAAGTCCTTAAGATTCTTAGGAGCCCTATTTTCTACTTAAGAAAGTCTGTAAGACACTCACGATATTCATAGAAGCCTTTTTGTCCAGTTGAGGCCTTGCCATAAATGTTTCTTAAGTGTCAGTAAAGGGTGTTCCACATGCACCATTAAACTGAACTTTACCCTCCTGGTATGTATTACTGGGAATACTCTGGGTTTGAGTTTTGCCGTAAAGCCATTTTTTATTTTGAGAAATTTTTGCTGCCTGGAAAGACTGAAGGTGATAGTTTTCTTTTTGAGCCTAATAAGTCTTAACTCTTTTTATTTTCTAAATTCCGTAAAACACTGAATATTGTCTTTTTTTAAAGCACATTCTTTCTCTATCTTATTTTATGCATCTAACAGAAAACAATTGACACTTTCAAAGTTCTTCCTGGAAATCTTAGCCTGATATAACAGTTCATTAATACTATTTCCTATATTCTACATTACTGCAGCCTGTTATCACTAAACTTTTTGCCATTAAAGATTTCATATGGTCTAGTTTCAAAAGTTCCTGGATCACTTCTGCTATATCCTATCAGTCAAATCAGTCACTAAAGCTCATCTCTGATTCATGAAAAGAATTAGACTCCACCTTTTGATATGTGAAGAAACGTGCATATGAAGAAAAGGAATAATATATGTTGGCCATCTTTGGAAACTGTCTATCACATCAGGAAAGTAAAATTTTGCAGAAATCCTAAGCATGCTTCGGCTTTTTTCATTAGCCAGAGTTATTTCAGAGTTTATTAAGGGAACAATATAGAGACTAAGAAATATGTTTTTTCTTCTGGATTCATTGCCAACCCACAAAAAAATAGGAGTTTTCTTAATGAGGAAAAAGGAGTGTTTAGTAGGAAACTAACAACATTTGCTATGGTCCATACCTTGGCTATTTAACATTCTTTATATACCATTTTTCCAAACAGTAGAATATAACCACTACTTTTCCAATGAAAACATCTCAAATTCTCTTTTTGTTACTGCATCTAATTCAAAGTTCAAAGTGTGTAATCTTGATGATCAGTAATTTTACCAGTAGGAACACTTGTAGTTTCTGGTTCTCTGGAAATGTGTTAACCAAAAGACAAATTACTTGTGTCCAAAACATGCACAATGTTGGAAAAGATTAACTGTTATGAAAACTTCCATTTGGGAAAACAGAATTAAGAAAAATAACGAGAAGTAATAGTCAACACAGTTTTCAAATTTTGCTGCTCAGAAACAGCCAGGACTCCATGAACTAGTAGCAGTGTAAGCTCTAGGTCAGCCAGTTTTATACTTTCTCATTCCATTTTGGTGGTCCCTGGCCCTGCCTTCTGAGATGCTGCACAAATCTGATAGTTCAGGCTGTCGTATAGACCATTGCCTGTGATTGCATGTTGGGGAACCTGAGAATTGTTTTATAACTTTTTCAATGGAGCAATGACAGTCACAAAATTCTCCTATCCATACTGGGTATTTGATCACTATACAGTTCCATCAGAATGTTCATCGGTTACTTGTGTCCAATCAATATCCTGTAGGTGTAAATATAGCTAAAGATTTTATCTAGTCAAGATTTTTAACCTTGAATATTATTTTTATTTTATACTGGCCTTTACATTCTTTCTACACTCCCTCCCTGTACTTAATGGCTGTTGCTTTGGGGTAATTTCAAATAATATATTTGGGAGAAGGCCAAACCCATAATCTCATTTTTCCCTTCAGACAGGCTGCATTTGCCTGGTGGCCTACCAGTTTATCCCTTACTAAAGTTGATCTTGTTGCTGCCCTTGCTATGGTGTGAAATATATTTTTATTTTATTTTATTTTTTAACTTTCTAAGGCTCCAAATTAGAGGATTCTCTGGTAATATAAACGTCAGACTAGAGAGAGAAAGTACTTCTCAGCAAACTGGCATTTCCTCTTATCTGTGTTTGCAAGTTTTCTACCTCACCTGGGTTCATCTAGCTCTTACAAATTTTCCTAAAGGTGACAGTAGAGCCAGCAATAGCCAAGATTTTGATTAGTCCCCCTTCTTTCCATCAGTACAGCCTCTGTCGGTATATAGCTTGCTTCATAAAGTTCATCAGGTGATGATTTGACCAAATGTTTTTCATTATATAAAAGTGTGACCAGTTTTCCATTGTCAGGCATTTAAGACCTAAATTTTTATTTCTGTACTTTCTTCATTAAGTCAATACAACATTTTAGTTTCGGTTATTAGAGTAACCTATTTCTAATAACAATTACTAAATCAGTCATGGTAATTATCACAAGAACAATGCATTTTCACTAATTTATTTAGCAGCAGTTTATAAAATCTCCAGAAAAGCCAGAAAAAAAATTGTTCAAAGGGAAACATGACTGCTTCTTTGTCACCTAACGTGACACTAGGAATTGGATAATAGAAACTACTACAGCTGCCCCAGGAAAACAGACCTCTGTGGTTATACATGCCAGAAGATCAGATCTCTCTGCCAAAGCTGACTCATTGTGTTCTATTCTATTGCTAGACTTTGATTGGTATTGCAAATCAGTCTGGGCATTGCAGTTTTTTTTGTTGTTGTTGTTGTTGTTGTTTTTTATTTTTTCTTTTTTTGCTTTATAGCCTCTATTTTACAGAAAGACAAGCTAAAAAGGATGCAAGAACAGGCGTTGAATAGGTGGATATCTAGAATTTGCCACACCTTATTTTTATTCGATTTTCCTTCCTGTTGAGAAACAACATAGCATAGTGGCAAATACAACATAGTAGGCTCAGCACTCAGACTTCAGTGACATCCATACTACACTACTTGTGTGGCCCTGGGTATTAATGTTTTTAAATCCTCTGTATCCCTATTTTGAGAAACTGGGAAAATACCATAACATAAGCTTAATGTGATAACTATATGGGATAGTATAAATAGTTATTAGCATACTATCTTCTTAAAGCCAATTCTCACTAAGTAACAGTTATTGTTATCATATATTATCTCTACAATCTCCTATGTTAGCTTTTTCCCAATTTGAAATTTATACTATATTTATTTTGAAAAGGTACTTTAGGGTTTTGAAGTTTCTTTTTGGACTGAGACATGGCTTTAATAAATATAAATAATTCTAAGTATTAAAATATTTTTAAAGTTTTCATTAAAATTTAAAATTTGAAATCAGAAAATATCTCAGGATTTTTCAGGGAGAGCTATAAAGGCCTTCTGGAAAAAGTTTAACACTTCATATTTTTCTTCGAGTCATGGGTAATACTGAGTCTTAATATTTAGTCAGTAATTCTACAAAATTTTAAGTATCCACTGTATGTAACTGTTTTTGCACATAAAGGTGAAAAGACTTTACTTGGCCTCTACCTGTATAGAGTATATTCCAATAAGAGAGACAGACAATAAACCAGTACACAATTAGGGAAAATGATTACTGATTGTGACAAGTACTCTGAAGGAAATACCTAGGTGCATCTTAGAAAAGCATGTGCAAGGAAAAGGCAAACTATTTAACACAGAATTCAAGAAATGCTTTCCAAAGAGAGTAGATTTAAAATAAGACCTGGAAAAATAAAAAGAGACAGATGTGTGAAAGACCAGTAGGAAAGCATTCCAGGAAATTAGAATCTCAGAGTTCCCTAAATTGAAACTAATTTGAGCAGTTATAGAAACTGAGAGAACACCAGGGTGCCTGGGGTTTAGTGAGCTAGTGGGAGAAACTAGTGCAAAGTTAGAAAGCCAACATGGGCTAGATTATGCAGAGCTGTAAAGGCCTGGCAAGAAATTTGGGTTTTATTATAACTGAAATGCAAATGGGAAGCTATGGAAAGGTTTAAAGTAGGGAAGTAGTCTAATTTGAGTTTTAAAAGATTCCTCTGGCTGTTATATAGAGAATATACTGGAGTGAGTTAAGAGAAAAATTAGAGCAGCTAGTTAGCAGGCTTTGAAATAAAAAAAAAAAAAAAAAAAAAAAAAAAGTGTATATGGGAGCAAAGTGGTGGCAGATGAAATGATTTAAATAGATGATACCTGATTCAATTTAGACACACAACCAACCAACTGGACCTATTGACAGGGGAGCTAAAGAAAAGGGAGGAGTCAAAATGACTCTCAGTTTTCTTGTTTCAGTAATTGAGTTAGCTGTAGTATTTTGAGTTAGGGAAGATTAACAAAAGATTAAGTTTGAGATATTTATTTTCTGGGGACAGCCAAGAAATCAAAATTTTTATTTTGCTCATGTTTAAAAATGCAATAAGATGGGCAAGTAGGGATAAGAATTAGACGGCTGGGTATGGGTCAGAACACAAGAGTCGTGAGATATACCAAAATGCAGTGGTATCTAAATTCATGGCTCTTGTCTGGAGAGTTAAACAAATAAACAAAAAACTCTGTATATTATTGTTAGGTAGCTAGTCAGACATGAGCAACAAGGAAAACAAAGGAATAGGGGTCCAGCCCAGAAACCACTGAAAGAACACCCTATTGGTAGTTAGAGAATTCTTCCTGCATCCCCAGAGACAAAGGACAGGAGGATCATAGTCTTAGCTGGCCTAACCCTGTTAAAGACACCTGCACAAGGTATTATAATACTATGTTTCTGCCTGGAAGTTCATGAATCTGATTATAACGGACTGTATTCTAAGTAAGCACATGCACACTAGGCAAAGAGTTATATAGCAGCCAGGTGTCAATCAAAATGACCTCACTTGCCAATCACCTAGGAATGCCTTTGGAACCACTCATCACAATCCTAATATATGGTAACCATTCGTACTTCTGGGCCTTTTTTTTTTTTTTTTTTTTTTTTTTTACCTTCTTGCACTCTGTTGTAGCTCTCATTGCTGGGACCATGGTCCTCCTTAGGGCATACTTTGTCTTTGTCCATATGCTTCCTTGGGGTGTTTTTTGTCTTTCTACAATATACTTTTAATAATACTATTAAATGTCAATTACTTGTGATTCTTCACTGTCATTTGAGGAGGAACCAAGGGAAAATGCTAACTACACTTCTGCACCACTGTTATCCCTCTCCCTCTCCCCTGCCATTGAGGCAACACCAAATTTAGATCAGCCCCAATGGTGACATTATCAACATAAAAACAGTATTTATCATGGGATAAAATGGAATCACTTTGGGAGATTGTATAGATTTAGAGAAGTCATCAGATCACCTGAGAAACCTACGTCAGTGTACAAAGTTTGTGAAAAATTCTTAATTGTGAGCATCCTTGGCTTATTATATTATAGACTGCAGGAAAAAAAAAATGTATGTAGCATACATACATTTAGAGGTCACTGGTCACCTGGAGAGAGTATGTAGATTTTGAAGGCCCAGACTGAGTTCTGAGTAACTTCGACTTTTAAAGGTTTAGTGGAAAAGGATACACAAAAGAATCACAAAAAAAAAAAAAAAAAAAAAAAAAAAAGTAGGAGGAGGGAGAAGAAGAAAAAAGAAGAAGCTAAAAGGAAAGAAAATTAAGAAAGAAAGAAATATTACTAAAACAGGAGAACAACCATGAGTAGGTGCTACCCATGGCTGAGAGAGGAAAATGTTTTAGAAAGGATGGAGTGGTCAACTGTATGAAATACTGTTGAAAATTTTAGTAACATGCATGGAATTATATATTGAATTTAGAAACATGAAATTTATTGGTGGTCTTACTAGATTAGTATCAAAGGATGGATACTTAAGCCAGAAAAAGTAAATTGAAGACTGAATTCGAGATGAAGTAGAGCAATATAGAAAACAATTTTTTTTCTATAAACACGAGTGAAGAAATAGGATACAGAAAAGCAATTCTTTAGAAAGCAGGGTGATTGGGATCTAGAATTCAAGGGGAGGGTTTGGTATTTTATAAGAGCACAAAGTTTTCTTCAGATGTAATGAGAGGAAAGAAGTTAGATACAGACATTAGAAAAGTGAGGGATTTAACATTTGGTTTTCATAAGGTTATGAGAGTGGAGCTAAGAAAATGATAAATTTAAAAACAGATGATATAAAATATCATCAATTCAGAAAAGAAAAGTTGGAAGGATATAGGATTGCTCAGCACTCAGTAGTATAAAGTGTTTATTCAAAGTCATTGATCATAATTTGGGAGGAGAACCAGGTATGTGATTACTTGCTAGTTAGTATCTCAGGTATTTCAGAATATTTTTGGCCACAAGTAAGACAAAATCCCGTATTGATTTAACTAGTAAGGGAGATTTATTTTCTCAAGTAAAATTTAAAATCGTAACATTGTATCATCCCAGGGTTGGTTAAGTAAGTCAATGTTTCACAGTAACCCAAGTTCATGCAACTGTTCCCTGGCTATTCTTAAAGTGTTGGCCTTTTCTTTGAGCAGCTTCCTTCATAACTGCAAAATAGCTGCCACTGTTTTAGGAGTCAAATGAGACATCTAGCCAAAGGAGATAGATCATAATCCCATTATATCTTTGTACATGTGAAGAAATTGTTTCCAGAAGCCACTTAGAAAACATTCTTTCATTGGCCAAAATTCTGTCATATTTTTATGCCTAAACCACTTCCCAGCAAGTAGAATGGGAAAACATGGTTGTCTGATTCTAATCATAATCTACGTCTGGGTTGAGTCGGCCTCTCCGACGTTACCTGGTCATGAAGAATAGTGTGGCTGTAGGAAAATAATAGTAATAGTAGTTGTAGTTGTAGTAGTAGTAGTAGTAGTAGTAGTAGTAGTAGTAGTAGTAGTAGTAGTATAGACATGTTTGAAAGGGAGAGAGGAAGTGACTTATATAGGCACTAAGCTATTATGTTATAGTTAGATCTACATTTAGGTTTTGCCAAATGATGCAAAAGAGAATGGAAGACAAGGCATTTGGGTGTATTTGCAAGTGAAAACTAAAATGATTAACAATAGAATCTAAGCTAGATAATGAGGGAAGCAAAACATGATAGTCTTGATGGATTGTGAAAGATGAAGAGATCAATGGATTGGTGATCTTGAATAAATAAAAGCATTACAGAAATAATAAGAATATTATTTAAAATAAGGGTTCCAGATGGAAAATGGTTCAGGTTTGTGAGATATTTGAAATTGTGATTGTGAGGATAGTAGACTTTATGGTATTAATTCTGATTAATCTTTTAATATTTTTCACATTCTGATAGAATGTGGTTTTTAAAAATTGGTCATAGGACCCAAGGCTTGAAGAGAGCTTTCAACTCTAAAAGAATTGAGATCACTATTGAAATGCAGTTTGTTAAAATTTGGGAGGTTTCTCAGTAATGGTGAGAGAGTATTAAAAAAGATATAAAATATATAATATATAGGGTATATGAATAATGTCCATCTTATGCAGACATAAAATACAGTATATAAAGAAATCTCTTAGACTTATTTGACCTATTCTGCTATTTGTCACCAATACATTGCTTTTAAGAAATGAATGCCATTATCCAAAAATTTTGATTAAAGAGAATTAGAAATTGTGAGAGATGATATTTGATATGACAGGTATCAGGTAGGAACCTTTAATAAATTGTGCTGCTTACTGGAGATCAACATTTTGTTTTCTGTTCATTTCTTTCTTTTGTCTTTTTACCCTAGCAGCATGCTTTTCGTCGTTATTATATTCCCCTGCAGAGTGAATACCTATGTATATTAGCTGCAGCAACATGAAAATCTTCCAAGGTTATTGTTAAGAGTCAGACTCTACATTATAGCTGTGTTTGACCATCAAAGTTGTCTGACTAACATGCTTTTGGTTTATGTTTCCATGGTTAGCAGGCCTTATTTTATGCAAAAATATCTGTTGGCTGAGCATCAGAGTTCATATACATAGCTGCCCCCTACTTGGAAGTTTGCTTATCTTTTCTTTTTTCTCTTCATCTAAAAAGCTTAAAAAGCTATTATTGCCTTTAAAGTGTAGGAAAAAGTCAGCCTCATTGGGTAGGCTTCTTGTGAGGCCTCTTGATCTCTTATGAGCATCAGTTAAATTCTATGCCAAGCTGCATTAATTATTTATGAACTTTGGGTTTCTAAAATGCTTCACTTTGAACAAAAATATCCATTTCTACTCCCACTTTCTTTAGACTTAAAAATGGAAACAGTAAGTTAACGGCACAGGAAAAATTAAAGCAAGAATAAATCTTCTAAAATCTAAGAATTTTTAAAGAGTAGTCATACAGAAATATTAAGTAGAGAACAAAATATTTATATCAAATAAAAGATAGGTTTTCTGAATTTTCCCTTGTCATTTTTCATGTTTATATAATTGCTTTTACCACTTTTTACTTTTGGAAACTTCATTCAATTCTATTCAATTCAACAATGAGTTAATGATCACCTATTACATAAATAGCACTAGGATGATGCATTGGGAAATAAAAATGATAGTTATTTCTCCAGTCCTCAGTGAGCTTAGAATGTATATGGCACTTTAAAAGCACTTGGGTCCAGTGATTTTTTTAGTTGTATAAGCCTTCTAGATTTTGTTTCAAATACATATTTTTAAGACATAGTTTATTTATAACAGAAATTTCCATATTGTTTTTTTCTAAACATAGACACAAAAAGGGATCTTCAAAGATTCAAACTCAATTCTTTCTTGATACTTCTCTCCATTGCTCTCATTTACCTCATTATTCCCCTTAAAGTTTTATAAGAAATGTATATTGACAAATTTTCTCTTCGCTAATTTTTTGTATCAATTTGTTTCTTGCCTTTGTATTTATCGACCTTTTCTTATCACCACCAACTTAGTATACATTACATATTTCATTAATGTGCTCATCTATCAGGTCATTAATGGAACCATGAAGAAGTTAACAAGTAATTTACTGCTTCACTTGAAAGAGCCCATGTTTTCTGGCCCTTTAGGCATAATGGAAAATACATCTGTTTGTCAGATAGATGCCAGATGAAGTGGCAGGCTCACGATCCCAAATTCCAGTTCTAGGGTATTATTGTAAATAATCAAAGGTATTATTTTTTGCACCAGAAACAATAGAATAAACAGATCACAAACTAAATGATATCTTAATTATATGTTTTAGGTACATTGACAGCTAACACTATTTTCACTAAAAAGTCTAGTATTACCTTTAGAATTTTGACTTTTTATCCTATCTCCTGAAATTAAAAAATGTTCATCATGAACATTTTAGAGAATGTAAATTAGAGCCCACAAATTTAAAGTAACTTTATGTCTTGTCATTGGTACATGTTGTATACACCCACACTTAGACTTGCAAATATATAATTTGTACATATATGAATGTAGTGTATAAACAGCTATTTTTAATTTTTTTAATTAATGTATGTTCAGTTTTGTCAATAGTCTATTTTTACTGAATGCACATATTCTATTCTGTGAACTATTATAATTTATTTAATCAAACCCTAATGTCAGACATTCACTTCTGATTTTTTATAAAGAATGCTAAAATACTACTCTGTATGTGTACGCATGCATATGCATAGATCTCACTGTTTAGCATAAATTATAGAAGTCACAGTGTTAGATTACATACACAAAGATAACTGTTCTCACTTCTACACATACATAGAAATAGTTTGTGATACAATAAAACAATATCACAACTAAAAAAAAAAACATGAACTAAAAATATTTTAAAAATCACAAGAGGAAATAAAGCCCTATAGCCTAAGAAATGCTGGTCTCAGGAGCAGGGGTTGAGTCTAGAATTTCAACCTTTGCATGTGAACAGGACAACATAGCTCATGCTTGGATCACAGAGCTAAGCTAGGTACATGAATGTAGTTAGTAGTTTTGCCCACTTGTAAGAGAAACAAGCTGCTTCTATGTGGTAGAGGGAGTTAAAAGAGACACCAGCACATCTTGGATCCTTTCCAAGCCATATGCTAGTTTTAAGAGAAGGATGTTGTCATCTAGTGTTCTGAACACTTTTGGATGACCTATTTCTGATCTGTGGATTGCTGGGGTTGGGCTGAGACGACCTAAGAAATTACTGCACAGAGAGGGGTGATCTGGTGGAAAAGAGAAACAATGCAAGATGATTTGTCAGGCCAAGATTTACTAACATAAAGTAAAGAACTTTATTTCTTTCTCATAACAGTACAGGGTGCTGTTACATGAGAAAGAAATTTTAGTTTATGCTGACTTTGACTCATACAGTTGTTTAAAGGCCCGGACCTGTAGGTGGTTCTTCTATCTTTAGTGCTTGGCTTCAAAAATTGATCTTATCAACATTTTGAAGGCCACAGGAGAGTGGAAAGAGCATGGGAAAGCATGAGTGGGAGGTTTATGAGCCACATGTAGAAGTGGCCCATGTAGCTTTTACTCAAACTCTGCTAATGGCTATCTTGGAGTCTCTGACTCAAATGAATTATGGAATAAGATCATGCAGTTATTAATAATAGGGTAATATAAAATTAACCAATTAAGATACTGGAGTTAAAACATAATAATTAACAGAGTAAATTTTAATAGAAAAGCTCTACAGTAAACTGGGCACATTCAAACATATAATTAGTATACTAAAATGTAAAACAGAAAATCACTCAGAATTTAGAACAGAAAGATGAAAGAAAACTCAGCAAATATGTAATTTCTAAGGCAGCACAGAGAGTTAATTGGGGAAAGATACAATTCAAAATTATAATGGCTTAAACTTGAGAAGTAAAGAAAGCCGAGAGTACTAAATGAACAAATAATAAATCAAAGTATGCAGGATAAAACATAAAATGTACACTTCATACATTCTAATAAAACAATTCATATCAAGGACAAATAGGAAAAACTCATAACTACCAAAGAGAAAGTAATGATTACTGAATTACAGCAGACATTATACATAATAAAAAATGTCTGAAGACAATAGAATTATATTTTTAAATTGCTAAGGAGAAATTATTATAAAGCTCAAATTCCCTATCCAGTTAATCTTTTACTCAAAAGTAAAAACAAGTATGTGTATAAGCAAAATATGATTAAGAGTTAAAAAGTTGTGAGAAGACTAGGGGGAAAACTATTAAAAGATGCATTTCAGCAAGAACTAGAACCCAAAAAATGAGTGGAAAAGCAAGAAGAAATGGTGAAAAAATTAACTAGTAAACCAAGTTTTTAAAAACAAATAAGTACAAGTGTAGAAGGAGAAGATGGAAGAAGGAGTATGGGGAGCAGATGAAATATATGTGCTGGCTTTGAACTTTGTCAGAAAGCATAAAAAGCTAAATTTGTTCAATATTTAAAGCCAATCAGTACAGAATGTAATTCAGAACTTAATGAGTAATTGGGGGAGGAAAGGAGGAACTTAGGAACTAAAAAAAAAGGTAAAAGGAAAACAAAGTCAAGGCAGCATGGTATATATAAAAGATTGCAAAAGTAAGACCAAATGCACATTAGTATTAACAAAAATAGATGAAATAAACTTGTTAATGAAATATAGAGATTGGAATTATATAACTATCTGCTCATAAAAGATGAACATACATATTAAAACAATATAAAGAGGATGAAAATAAAAGGGTAGAAATGATTCACTAGACAAAGATTAACAAAAATAGCATTATGTGAAAAATAGAATTTAAAATTAATTAAATGGTGTATAAATATAGGAGGTTACTTAATGTTAGAAGGGAGGTATCAATCATAAACTAGTATGTACCTAAAGCATAGTCTTGAAAATCCAATGTAAAATCTGAGAGAAGTACAGGAGGAAAAAATAAAACCATATCAGGTTTTCTATAATCATTTCTGAAAAATGAAAGATAAAAAGTATATTTTTTTTCTTATTTGGCCAGTATTATAGATTGGTGATATGAAAGACCCTCTAACTTCACAACAACTAAATAATAAATAATGGCACATTCTTTGAGGCATTGCTGCTGGTCTCATATGGGGTAGTTTTTTACTGCAAGTCAATATCTCTGAAGGTAACCGCTCCCCAAAAAGTGAGCCAACAAGTCGAGAACTGGTGTTAGAAATGCAGGCTGCAAGTAGAGGCACAGTTGATAGCAGGAGCATAAAAGTTGTCTGAATATTGAGTTTTGGGCAAGAATTAAGGTGGAAGAACTGGGGCTGAGACTTCTTAGTGAAACTGCTCACTTGGAAATAGAGGCCGCTGACGTGGGCTTTCCAGCGGAAAGCAGCAGCAGAAGCAGATCTTTTCTTGAGGAAAGCTTTTCTAATTTAGGCCCACAGGACTTCCATTGATTCAAATGAAGCAGTGAGCTTACAATCAAAGATAAAATATAGGAATTTTCAAGGCCACAGGTGTAACAGTCAGTAGAAATAAAGTATCATATTTAGGTTACTAAGGGCTGACCAAAAAGTAATTATGGAACTTAGGAGGCTTTGTATAAAATAATAAAAAGAAGGAAAAGACAATCACAAAGATGATCAAGAAATAAATGATTAATAGAAATGTATGGGCAAATGTGAAAGAAAAATGGAACTGATAGAAATGGAAAAAAAAATACAATTTTAGAACCAGAAAATCATCAATATATTAAACAGCAAAATATACATAGTTATAACTAGAAAATATATCTGAAGAAATTACCTATTCATGAAGTTCTGGACATTTTTTGAAAGCATAGCTAAACTATCATAGGGTTTATTCATCAATTGGAGACAGTTTGTAAAAGAAGGGGAGGAATCAAGAATAACTCCAACTTGTTTTGCTTTGGCAAATTGAACAATGGAATTTCACTTAACTGAGATAGAGTCTGTTTGAAGGAGGACTACCAGTGTTTCAATTTAAACTATAAGTTTTATATGTTTATTAGATGTCACTGTTATTGAGTATCCAATCAGGAATATAAATCTGAAGATAAGAAAACAGTCTTGACTATAGAGATACACTTAGGAGTCATCAGCCTAAAGGTGCCGTTTAAAGAAAGCATGAGATGAAGCATGATGGCAAAGGGCATAAGTATAGCACAGGGGAAGAGAGAAGTTTCACATATCAAGTCTTGGAACATTCTAACACTGAGAGACCAGAGAAAGGAAAAGGAAACTTTTGAATAGGGTGTAATTATACATAGGAGAGAAACATTTTGTGCTGAGAAAAGTAACCTATTGAGAAAATCTGAGTTTGAGTTTAGCTTTACTCTAACAGGATGGTTGGCCTGGGGCAAGTTAGTCTCTCTGAGGAACTTATCACTGGTTTTTCACAAAGCTAGTCAGGTCCAAACATGATTTAGGTTTAATTTAAGTATCCCTTCCTCAAAGAAGTCTACACTGTGCATTTTAACCCTTCATTCAGCCCAGTAGTTATTTCCTATTACAATGTCTTATTTATTCCATTTGCTAATCCTAGTCTCACATTAGTTTATGTATTTACTTATTTATATTAATTGCATGTCTACTCTCACCACAAACACAGAAATGTGTATAACGCAGGTCATATTTTGCCTCGTTCAGTACTTTATCCTCAACTCCTAGCATGGTGTCTGGCACATGTAACAGGATCAATAAATAGCCATGAAATAAATGAATGAATCTCCTAAGAATAAAAAACACAAAACCGAAAAGTTGCTTGTATCCTAACGGACACTCAACTTGCTTAAAATGCTCCTCAATTTTCTGAAAGAACATGATTTTATATTTTTAGAAGTACATTTTTTTTGTGAATTATTTGTGCATTTCTAATCCTTTCTTGCTTTATCTACTTGTAACAATCAATTTCAGGCATTTTAAAACATTGAGCAAACTTGAATACTATCTGTACAGGAGAAGCAGTGGTTCTAGGGAGGTTATTGAAGGAATTCTCCCTTCCACAATACACAAACACATGTGTGCCTGCACACACATACCTACATAAATGCACACACTTCATGCTTTTCCTTTTGCATTCTGAAACATGCTATATAGATGGGTAGGTTTGGCTGATTTTTCTAGCATGAGTTCTTTCCACATATCTGTAGAATTGAAGTGTTATTACATTTACCACCATGTCTAAATTCCTAAAAAATTCTTTGAATTATCTCTGTTGCCTGTCCTTTGTTACCTCATATATTCAGAATTACCGAGAATTTGTATTCATTTGGCATATAACCATAACTGAGAATCTCTGTCATTTCTTCTGTTTTTGCTAACCAATCTGTAAATACATGAGAAAGGAACAGTAATAACTTGAAAAGTGGGATTTCATTAAATTACAGATGTAAATCTGTGCATTTTATTTTATAAGAACTCAGAGAAACAATTTTATCAAGCTATCATAATCAGAAATCACTATTGTAAAAAAAAAAAAAGAGAGAGACAATTCTCACATGAAATCAAAACATTCTTACAGAGTAACCATGCAGTTCCTTAGCAAAGATAATAAATGACCTATTTGCAGCTTCCTAAGCGACCACCCAACCACATAAGTTATTTAAAGACCACCATCTTGAGTTTTACAGCTAAATAAACTCAGTGAACACTCATGAGTCCTTTTATGTCAGTGTCATGGATTTATGATCTCTTCATCCCAGAATAAAAGAGCTTTATAATTTGCCAATGAATTTAAGGCTCTCTGATTATATTGTTTATAAGAAATAAATTCAGCATGGAAGACACTTTGAGAGTTTCCTTCTGGAATTTCTTTTGCACAGATGTATAGTACATTCATTTTTTTTTAAATATATCTGTCATACAAATGTTGATTTTTTCTTAATTTTCCATTAAATTATTAAAGTTATAATTTTTATAAAAGTGACTTTATTAGATTATAATTTTATTAAAGAATTTATAATTTTCATTGAAAATATTTCACCATGTCATATACATTTAATTTGTCTTCCTTTATAGTAACTTTTTTATGAACCAGTATTTGTAGCAGTAGGAAATATTATAAATAATTTTGAATATCTCCTGTAAGTATGTGTTAAACATTATACAATTTAGGTAGCAAAATTTATAAACTTTCATTTTGACAAAGTTAAAATTATGACAAGTAAGTAAAACCTCTCATATTCTTCAGAAAACTTATTTGTATATTTTAGAAATTACTTCTTTCCTAAATATAACTGATACAATTACACATTTATTCAACATATATAGTAATAAATTTATTTTTGGCATATATTCTGTTACATAAATAGAAATTTTTTTATCTTTTTTTTAATGTCACAATAAATTCATGGATTTTTATTTATTCAATGTTTTACTTTCACGTTCAGTCACTGGGATGCTTTAATTGGCCAATGGGAACCTTTTCAAGCTGACTTTGTGTTCTTTTGACAACCTTTTCTATTAGGCTTCCTCGTTTTCTTGCACAACAAAAGTCTCATGTTGTATTTTCTCTGTTCTAATCCTGGAGTGTGTCCAAGAGCTCCGGCTTATTTTAGCAGGACATATGGAAACTAAGATTTGAGTTTCTAGCTATTAGGGGTACTCAATGCTGCTAGAGTCTCTAGGCCTTTCAGTGACTTAAAAATTCTAAGTTAATATTGACATATCTAACTTAAATTTAACATGGCAGAATTTTTCTTAACTTTTTGATTTTATAATTTCACCTCTTACATGAAAAAATCTGTTACTAATATGAATAATGTACTAGCTTACTTGTTTTAGCCTGCAGTTCGAAAATATGTTAAAGAATTATAATACCAATATGTATATTTACTAATATTTTTACTAACAATAAAGCTACTGAGAGAAGCTTAAGATTTCTTTGCAATTCTTTTTATCCTGAAAGAATGTTTCACTAATGATGTATGCTATGAGTTGTACTCAAAAGCTACATTATTTTTTCCTGTGGTTATGATACTAATTTGATAATTAAGCTCCACTCTTCCTACTTCCCACATCGGTGTCCCTCCTCCAGGCTCACCTTACCAAGGTCTAGTTTAGCTAATCTTTACTATTTATTTTCTCCTCTCCTCCTATGACTTTGCTGAGTGTTACTGAGGGGCTAATGTAACTATCCTTGTTAAGTTTAATATGTATTGATGTTTTTGACCTAAACTGACTTCTTATTTATGGTTTGTAATCATTTTTATTCCTCTGTGGTTGACTCCCTATCATGATCCCTAATATTTCCTCCTAAATTTTCCCCTCATCATGACTCCAGTGAACTTCTGTACAACAATCACCTTGTTTTGTTTTATCAAGGTAAAGCCAGAGGAGTCTTGAGGGAATCATTAGCATCTGCATTTGTCACGACATTTTCAATTCCCCTATGCCTGTTATCTAGAAAAAAAAGAGGATACTATCCTCTAGAAAGGGTGTGTCTATATTTGCATGCTCAGAAGGCTGAAGTTAAAAGAAGTTTCAAGGTTGAAATCTATTTCCAGATACTTCCTTCTCAATTCCCAGTGTCTCACTAAATCCATTATAGGGCTCTGACTTTAGCCTAGTATATTTGCTAAGGCTGTAGATTAAGACTTCCTTATAATTCTAGTACAGCAATAACTGGTTTGGGGCTTCATTTTCTGCCCAATCTACCCTCCTACTATAGATTATGAAAGTCTATATTACGTATATACAAGGCAATGTATATATGCCTTACTTTTGAATTTTACACCTAAAACTTACTGGATTTCATTAACCAATGTGACCGTAATAAAAATAAATTAATTAAAAAAAAAAAAGAAAGAAAGAAAGAAAAGAAAGTCTATATTGGCCTTATTTCTGGCTTTCACACTATGGCCTCAGTTGACTGTTGGCTTGGTTGAGCCTGCCACTTGTTTCCTTCAGTAGCTATTTAGTTCTGCAGTGTTTTAAATTACTATTACCATTATTTCTCCCAAATATTAGAGATACTGAATAAATCAGTGTTTCTTCTTTTAACTGTAGCATACTCAGTTCACCACAGTAATAAAGAAATTATAGCATGGTAATGCTGTCGTAAACCAGTTTACAATCAACTATGGAGTTCTCGTTCCCATCTGACGGGCGTATATTCCAGTTTGATAATTCTATCCTGAGGATCTAATTTGTAAAACAATTTCTGGTACCAGATATCTTAGAATGGATTTTCCCAGAAACTGATTATAACACAAGAATTTGAGTCTAATAACTTACTTCAGAACTTCAAGAAACACTGTTAGAGATTCAGTAAGGGATTCAAGGAAGAGAAAGCAGCTAAAGTTCATTTCAAGGTGAAGCTTCTTAAGCTGAATCTCATAGTAAAATTTTGGGGAAAGAAAACACTAAACAAGATGATTGGCTCTGAGGCTCTCTCACAAATAGAATAATAGTGTCCTCGTCAATTTCCCAGTAATATCAGATACAATCTGGATGTAAGATAGAACTGCTGTTACAATATTAATTAGTATATTTACACAGTTTAATTTATTGTTATCTAAGAAGACAAGTGTCATCTCACTGTAATTTCTTCCCCATATTATAAACACATTTGTCAATACAAATTTTTTGATACATACATAATTCAAAACTCCTTTTGTTATCATATATTTGTTATGTTAAATTTTTACTAAATTTACTTTCAGAATGTTTTTATATTGTGTTGACAAAGTACTTATGATCAATAATTATTGTAATATCTATTATATGAATTTAATTGAATCATCAATTTTTAGTCATTTACAAATACTGTATGTTTGCACACTCAACATTGTATGGATTTATAGTCACCTAGTATCTAATAAAAGTCCGAACATATGTGTGTATGTGGATGTGTGTACTTTATCTAAAATACAAGGTCGCTTAGTTCATAATATATTTTTTAAGTTAATTCACTATTCATAAAACATGGCAGGTCAATGAAATTGGATTATGTGGGATAAAAGGCTCAAAGGAACATTGAATAGATTTGCAGTAGTCTCACCATATTTGGCAGTATGTTTAATAAAAGAGCTTTTTAAGCCACTCATATTGTTTTAAATCCCAGTGACATTACTTAAACTCTGAACCTCCATTTATTAACCTGAAGAATTGGAAAGCTTTTGTCTACACTTCTAAGTTGTTTAGGATGAAATGAGATTATATGCAGTTTTACATTTAACTAAATCTTTACTTACCTTCACCTACTCACCATGTACTCTTGAGGCTATTGCTTTTCCTTACTTTATTAAGTGAGCAAATGCTGAATGAATGAATGAATGAATGAACAAACTATAAATTATTTAGCAGGAAAACCCTCAGATAATATCGAACGACAACAGATAAACTAGGGAAAATATTGCAGTACATACAACACTCCAAGAATTACTTTCCTTAGTATTCAAAATGTTCATGCAAATTGAAAACATACAAAGAAACAGATCTTTAGGAAAATGAGCAAATGATGTAAATAGACAAGAGAAAATACATATTATCAATAAACATATGGAAATTATTGACTATCTCTAACGGGAGATTTAAATAAAAATTCTAATTGTTCACCAATTATAATTGATTATCACTCCTAAACATCTTTCAAATTGGTCCTGTTCATTCCACTCACTGCCAATAACTTCATTCAGTCCACTTTCATCTCTTTCCTGGATTACCGTAATAACTTCCTAATGGTGTTTCTTTTTCTATTCTTCTGATTTGTAACTTTTGCTAATTTCCTATGCAATTTATCATCTCACTAACCTTTAAATGCATTAATAGGTACTTAGTAAAGTTAATGTAAAGTTATTTGTCTGACATTGTTTTTTACCACATACCTCTACCGCTATGTCCTATTCTAACGTTTTTTTTCAGTGACCGAAATATCACATCATCTCAGGCCTCCAATGCTTTCCATGTGCTGTCCTCTACTCTAGGAATACTCTATCTTTGCCTTGCTAACTCTTAGTTTTCACATCACTTACACTAGATATAAAGACAATGACCTCCATCTCTGGGCTATGTGTTCCTGTTATGTGCTTCCATAACACTTATCAAAACAGCCATTCTATGGTAGTTATTTGATTACTTGTCATTTGCTTTGCTAAAGTATGAATTTTTCAAGAATAGGGACTATGAAAGCAGTGCCTGAGTCATCGTCAGTGCACCACTGTGTTACATTTCCAATACTGAATGGCATAATAAATACTCAATTCTAATCATTGAATGGATAGGAAATCAATGAATATAATATATAAGATATTTCAAGAGTAATAAACACATTTTAACCAATAGATATAAAATATATATTTTTTAGCGCCCAAGGAATATTTACATAAATCAATTATACATCAATGTCTAAGAGGGAAACTTAATAAATTCTATGAAGAAAATATATGGACTAGATTTCATGACCAAAATGCCATAAAATTGTGAACAAATATAATTAACCAGAATAATCTAACCATCTAATATGTTTAAGTAGATTATATAAAAAAATTGGGTTAAAGAGAAAATAACAACTAAAATTACAGATTCTTTGAAAACTTTAAATTTCAAAAAGTATGGACTCTGGCCAAAACTGTACTCAAAACACATCTATAGCTTTTTTTTTTTTTTTTAATAACTACAGGATAAATAAGGAACATAACTTAAAAAACATTTGATTAGAAAAGCTTTTTAAAAATTCACACAAAAAATTAATAAACTAAAGAGGAAGTGAAAATTCAAAAAAGTAAAATAATGGATTATAAAATATTGTGATTTATTAATAACTAATGTAACTATTTAAAAATAAAATTGGAGAACATTTTGGCCATTTTAATCAATTTAAAGAAAACAATATTAAGTATGAAATAAGGGAGTATAATCACAGGTAGAGTAGAATTAAAATACAGAAAATGCTGCTTTTAATTGCAAGAATGCTGTATTTAATTCTATATTAATAATTTTGAGTTTTAATTAAAATATATTGTTTCACTTGAAACTTTGTATTATAAAAACTACTAGAGGTTTTGAAGGGGTGGTGTGAGATCCAGGATTCTGGAAAGAAACTAAAGTCAGATCAATATTGTTTATGTGGAATCTGGTTTTACCTTTCCCTTTCATGTTGGGAATGACATGAGGAAAAACCAAAATGGCTCTGAATAACACAAACTGTAGCTTGTAGAATACACTCAAACTGTCCATATCAATACTCAACAATTAAACTTCTCTATATATTCAAAAAGGTTTGGTGTATATTGGACAATCTCATGTTTTCAATATAGGGTATATGTGATCCTATGAATAGAACTTTTAAATAAATAGCCCAACATTGCTGAAAGTAAACAATTAGAATATATTCTGTGCCATCAGAAGACAAAAAAACTTAAAGCACTAGATAATGTATGGTTTCCCATGAAGTATGTCAGTAGATATAAAGAGAAGTTACAAGGTTGAGCTCCCATAAAGACAAATGTGCATAAAATTTTCTCCTAATTGGAAAGTAGGATTAACAAGTAAATAAAATTTTGAGTGTGGCCACACTGCTAGTATTTGTATTGTTTTATGATTATTGAATGTAGAGAGGTAACTGGTGGAGTTAGGACTCTGGGGAGCTAAAGGCCTGGATTCGTACTTATCTTTTTGTGATTACTTTTTCTCTACTCAGAGAGAACAAGAATAGCTTGCTAAGGTCATTAAATCTCTAATTTAAAAAGATAGTGATAAGCAAACTTGCCTTTCATATTTTCAGGGCCCAGGGCAAGGGCCAAAATGAAAGATCCTGGCCTCCCACCATTATTTACCCATTTCCCAGCTCCAACATTACTCACTGGCTCCAGTGAAGTTTCTGTAAGTAGGCTCAGGGCTGTTGAAGCAGGAAATATCTGGACTCAAGTATTCGGGATGTGTTCTAGAAGGGACACAGGGGTACAGGCTCATTGGCCTCATAGATTTCTTATCTCAAGGATGGATGTTGTGGGCCAGAGGTAGTCTCTCTATAATTATAAATGAAAAATTCAGGGTACTATGAGAGATAATAACAGGAAAATATAAATTATTTAATATAAATGTTGGCCAGTGTGTTTAAGAGGGTCCTCCAAGAAAGTGATTATTACTCAAAAACTGAAGGGTTGTAGACATTAGGCATAACAAAATTAATTATAGAGAATTCTAGGAAGATTGGGTTACATGAGCAATACTCTTTTACACCCCTTTTACATTTGTTTTAAAAAACAAATAACACTATATAATAGATTAGTGTAAAGAATGAGGTAAAGAAGATTTTCAAAGAATAAAGCCTTGATCATGGACTGCAAGAACCTGAAGGAATTCGAATGTTGTCAAATAAGCTGATGAAATGTGAAAAGCACATTTTGGATAGGAGAAATCTTGAATTTATATTTATAGAGAATATGTTTTGTATTCCTGAGATATACAAATGGATAAAGCTCAAAGAAGATGTCAAGTTTGAAGATATAGAATTTAGAGTTACCAGAATATAGGTGGAATACAAAGCCATAAGACTGGAGGAGAATATTTAGGAAGAGTTTGCAAGTAATACAAGCAACCAAAAAGAGACCCAGGACTGAACCCTGAGTAATTCTAACATTCAGAAGACAGGAGAAGAAGCTAGCAAAGGAGATTGGGAGAAGAATAGAGTTATAGAATTAGGAATAATAACACTAGAGTTTGGAGTCTTGGATGACAAAAAGGAAGAGTTAAGAGGGAGTGGGAACTTGAATGTTTCATAACAAAATATAAGCACAGAAAAGTGTTCATTAGATATGCCAACCTGACTAGAAGAAATGGATCATTACTTGGAAAAATACAACCTTCCTAGATTGAATCAAGAAGATCTGGAAAATCTAAATAGACCAATCAGCAGTATGGAAATTGAAACAATCATCAAAAACCTACCAAAAAGTAAAAGCTCAGGACTAGATGGCTTCATCAGTGAATTCTACCAAATATTCAAAGAAGATTTAATATCTATTCTCCTCAAAGTCTTCCAAAAAATCAAAGAGGAGGCAATACTTCCCAACTCATTTTATGAGGCTAATATCACACTGATACCCAAATCTGGTAATGATAACACAAAAAAAGAAAACTACAGACCAATATCTCTCATGAACACAGATGTAAAAATCCTAAATAAGATACCAGCAAACCAAATACAGCAACATATTAGAAAGATTATACACCAAGGTCAAGTGGGCTTCATCCCAGGGGCACAGGGATGGTTCAACATACACAAATCAATTAATATTATACACCACATAAACAAATTAAAAAATAAGAACCACATGATCATATCAATGGATACAGAAAAAGCCTTTGATAAGATACAGCATCTATTTATGATCAAAATACTTAACACTTAATTGGTATAGAAGGAAAATACCTTAATATAATAAAGGCCACATATGACAAACCCTCAGCCAACATTATACTTAGTGGTGAAAAACTAAAAACTTTCCCTCTAAGATCAGGAACAAAGCAAGGCTGTCCACTATTGCCAATGTTATTAAATATAACATTGGAGGTCCTAGTGAGCACAATCAGGTAAGAGATAGAAAAGGTATCCAAATAGGAAACAAAGAAGTCAAACTTACTATTTTCAGATGACATGATTCTCTATATAGAAAACCCTAAAGACTCCACAAGAACACTACTAGAAACAATAAGTAAATACGGTAAAGTTTCTGGATAGAAAAATCAATGTTCAAAAATCTATAGAGTTCTAATGATGAAGTGTCAGAAAAATAAATGGAAAAAATAATTCCTTTTGCAATTGTAACAAAAAGAATAAAATACCTAGGAATAAATTTAACAAAACATGTTGAAGGACCTATATAATAAAAACTATAAGACACTGTTAAAAGAAATCAAAGACGATACAAAGAAATGGAAATATATTCCGTGTTCTTAGATCGGAAGAATCAGCATACTTAAAATACCTTATTACCTAAAGCATTATACAGATTTAATACAATCCCCATAAAAATCCAATCAAAATTTTTTAAAATAAATAGAACAAAAACTCATCAGATTTGTATGGAAGCACAAAAGATCCTGAACTGCCAAAGCCATCCTTAAAAAAAAGAATGAAGCTGGAGGCATCACTCTGCCCAACTTCAAATTATACTACAAAGTGACAGTAATCAAAACGACATGATATTGGCAGCCAAACAGACACATGGAATAGGGGAACAGAATCGAGAGTCCAGAAGTAAATCCATATTTATATGGGCAAAAGTTGGAAATCATGTGATATCCTTTATATGTGGGATATAAATGTAAAAGCAACAAATGAAAAAGGCAATCAAATGGAGACTCATGGACATGGACAATGGATGAATGGTTACCAGAAGTGGGGAGGAGGGAAGTAGATGGGGGGGGCATTCTTTTTTTAATTTCTTAAATTTAAATAAATAAATAAATGTTTAATTTAAAAAAAAAAAGATATGACAACTTAAGATGACCTGAGAAGAAACAGTTTTAGTATACAGATAAGGGAAGAAAATTCCAAAGTAAATAATAGATTAGTAGACAAAGATCCTACTGTTTGAGTACGTGGATCTGAGTTTAGGATAATGTACATTATTGACAAAATATTCATGTTTTTTCCTACCAAACCCCTTTGTAGTGAACCTATCCCATAGACATCAGGAAGTCATGGAATTTGCTTTGTCTTATGAAATGTGAGTGCACATGAGGCATGCTATTTCCGAGCAGAACTGTTAAGAGCCAGTAGATGTTTCTGTTATGGCTCTTTGGATGGACACTAATTTTACATGTGTAGATGGCTGCTCCATCAGCCTGAGTCCTAGAAGGAAAAAAATGACAACCTTAAGATGGATGTATAACATGAAACTTCAGGATAAACTAGTGAAAGATAATTCTAAGGGAATACTGTTGATTTTGCTATCTTGATTTAAACCTGACGATATGTAACATAGTGCCAGCCATTTCCTATAGGGAAAAAGTAAATGTGTAACAAGAGATGTAAATGCAATCTATAAATATGTAGTTATATTTCCAATGTAATAATGTATATTAAAACAAGATTATATAAATAGGTAAATATAGATATATAACCAACATATTTTAAGGTATTTTTAAATGATTCTGTGAAAATCATACAATGAATAGATCCACCTATTTTTCTAACCTATTCTGCCTATGTCTGGTTATTATATTACTACTTGATCTAGGAGCTAACAAATGAGGCTATTAGAAGGCTCAGAACATTACCAAATTTTGCTTATCACATTATTTGATTATACGTAAATTCAAGTATATATCAATAGGTCTAAATAGCAATTTATTTTTAAGATAAGCAAAGATTTCCTTATTTTTCTAGTTCTCATTCCCATATGACATATCACTGCTTATCATTAAAGCCTTATTATTAATGAAGCCTGATTATGTTTTACAGCAAAAAAAAAAAATATTAAGGAGATTTATACTTCTTGATAACTTGTTTCTTATTTTAAAATATCAAATATTTCCTACTGGAAGCATTTTTAAGGAAAAAACTACATTTTATTCAAAAGTGCTATATGGTAACTTCCTAAAAATGTGTCTATGTAACCTTATTTCTTTGATTTAAGCTACAGTATTTCCAAATATGTGACTCTGTAAAGCTGACACATCTCAGTGCTCCAGTCTTCTCCCCCGTCAGTGACTTTCCTATCATACTCAGTTACCAAGTTCTTTTTTTTTTTTTTTAATAATGTGGTCAGTAGTGCAAGTTTAACTACTTATTATAAAATCAAGTTATGTTCTTTCCACTTCATACATCATCATCAGCAATAAAAATCCTGAGATCAGGATATTTCTGGCAGCATTTAGACACTGCAGTAGGTGGGAAAAAATCCACTTGCTTTTTAGAAGTTCACAGCTCAGCATTGATGGTAATAGTGCAATTGTTTTTTCTTCTGTGAAATACACAGGCCCAATTTCTATTGCTTACCAGGCTGAATGTATGTGCAGTGCAGGAGTGCTATTTGATGTCTGACAAGAAACTTTTCTGATCGCAGTTCTACTTTGCAAGTAATATACTTTATTCATGATGCTAGAACTCGCAGTACTATTAGTGACCTTGGAGAATTTTGGTTTACAAAAATTGATCAGTTTATAACAGGCTATATATAAGAATTCTAAGTTTCAGTTCTTTCATTTTATTTGATTTGTAGGACAAAGTTTTCTGTCCCCCTCACCCACTGTGTTTCTTTGTCTTCTCACCTCTGGCTGAAAAAGCTGTTTTGTTGTTGTGTGTAGAATAATCATAATAAAATCTGTTCACATTAGCAAGAAAATATTTTGGAAAATTCCTACGAGACGATTTTCAGGGTTTCTACTTCCCACATTGTCCTAAGGATAGCATCAGGACATGGGTGAATGTATAAAGATGAGGAAGCCAGAAGGATACAGAACAATAGTAGAATGCAGAGATAGAAACCAGGCAGAAAGTAAGAATACCTGGCACATGGCCTTGAATCTATACAGATTGTAAGGTATCGCAAAATGAAATTAACACTTTGCCTAAATCTCTAGAATTACTGTATGTTGCTCATCAACAAATAATAAGTCAATTTGCTAAATAGTTTGATTTAGGTAATGGACAGTGTTTGTATGTAAATATAACGGAATCGTTGCATGTGCAAGAAAGTCAGATACCCTGAGTGATGAATTAACATTGTATCTCCAGTTCTTCTTATTCAGCATTCCCAATCTGGGACAGTCTCTGATGCAGATAGACAGATATGCAGAAATAGGATGAAATGGCAGTTTGTGGTCATGCCTCAAAAATCAGTTTAGAAGCTGAATCGAATGTAGATCACAATTACACATGTGGATCACTAGAGATCTATGTATACCTCTGAATCTCTTTGTGGAGAATAATTATGACCTTGAAGAATAAAAGGATATATACAATATTTTTTTTTTTTTGTCAAGCTAGGACAGCTTACTATGCTCAGACTATTATTTAAAAAATAAATGCAACATATGTATATTGTCTACTGGCTTACTTCATACAAAGAGCTTTAAAAAGAAGCTATTTTTTATTTTTATATAACAAGACATCCAAAGTGTTGAGGTTTTTAACATGCATGAATGTGCTCTGATTTTATGAATGATGTTTGATGATCTATGTATATTTATAAATGAATAGATTAGGATTAATATGACTAAATTGGCAAAATAATGTTTTCCTGGGAATTTTCTATGGAGTCTTTGGATAGCAGCCATATATAGTGATGCAGGTTGTGTACTGTGCAAAGATACTCATCTGGAGAGAGTGTGAAAGGGCTTAACTATAGCATCTTTGCTGTGACATGAGCTGAAAGGATGAATTTTTAAATATTTATCAATTGTAAAATATTTATCAAAATGTAATATGTATGACATTAATTTTTCTTTAATTTAGTTACTTGCACTTCCAAAGTTAAGGAAAAATCTTTTCCTAGCATGAATCGATTCAGGAGAATCCTAGACTTATGTCCAAATGGATACATTTTTTAAAAATATAAAACTTTGAGGTGCTTATTTTGTACAATGCTTTTTTCTAGATGTTAATACTCCTAATGAAACATGTTTTATTTTCCATCTATATGAAGTAAAATAAACAAAAAATAAGCAACTGGTTTTAATTTTCACATGAGGACATTTGATAGCGTTTTTGGTGTATTCTAGAATGTAAAGGTCTTAACAAGTTGGCCAGTTAATATTTTTCTAATCTACTTGTTTTTTTTTTTTTTTTTAAGAAATTCTTGATGAGCAATACTTGTTCAGAAAACAATGCCAATGTTATTTTAAATATGAGACAATACAAATGCCTGATTGATATGCATCCAGTTAGGGAAAGTCCTTCAGATTATGCTCATCCTCGACTTGCATATGAAGGACTCATTTTTTACCCTTGCTAATATCGCCTCTTCCAAATAGCAGGCCTGGATCAATAGCCACTCTTAGAGGCAGCTTTTCCAGCTTACTTTATGCCAATGTGTCACATTTTCCTCCACTTTCCCTTACTATAATTTAGTTCTTAGGTTGAGTAAGTTACATATCAAATGATCTCACACAGGTGTATATCTTATTCTCCTTTCGCCCTTTATTCATTCCTTCCTGTACTCAGCTGCTTTTTGCTGAACACGGAAAATCCTTTCTCTTCTCTCCACAGTAGTCACTGATATGTCTTTGACTCTCTCTAATTAAACGAGCTTTTTCCAACAAACATTGTGAAATGTTATTAGGAAATCTGTGGAATAGTTTAACTTAATTTCTGATCTTTAAACAGTGTTATTTTTCATAATGAACTAAGCAAGTTTTTATGAATTAGCCTTGATAACTTGTAATTTTTTTGATTATTATATGTATATGGATTAGAAACTGCAGGTAGAGATTTTAGATTCAAAAAAATTTGACAAACCTATAATTTAAAAAAATGCTCTGAAACTAAACCCATTAATTACCCATATTTCTGTTCCTAATCTATGTATTTTATAATTTGGATGTGAAAAACTGTAAAATAATAAAGTCCCAGGAGCAAAGATACACTTTCATAGTGGAGTAAGATCTCAAATGGGCAGGATCTCAAGGAGTCTCATTATAGGAAACCTTGGTATTTTTGTGGTTTCACATCTGTGATGGCTAATTTTTAATGTGTCAACTTGACCGGATCAAGGTCTTCTCAGATTAAACATTAATTCTAAGTGTGTTTGTGAGAATGTTTCCAGATGAAATTAACATTTGACTCAGTGGACTCAGTGAAGGAGATTGCCCACCCTGATGTGGGCGAGCATTATCTAATCTCACTGAGAGCCTGAATAGAACAAAATGGTGGCAGAAGGAAGAGTTCGCCCCTTTTGTTCCTGTCTGCTTGAGCTGGGACAATTGGTTCCCTCCTGCTCTTTAACTGGGGTTTATACCATCAGTTCCCCTGGTTCTCAGGCTTTCAGACTTGATCTGAGTTATGCTGTTGACTTCCCTGTGTTTCCACCTTGCATATGGCAGATAAAGGGACTTCTCAGCCTTCATAATTATGTGAGCCAATTCTTCATAACAAGTGTCCTGATACATGTAAATAATACCATATTGCTTCTATTTCTCTAGAGATTCATGACCAATAAAACATCCTAAATCCTTTCTCACTTTGGTTTCTCTTTAAGTTAAAAGGGACACCAATTTTCTCTCACAACTACGTGGCAGGAAGATTGTTATATTACCCAGGTCCAGCCCATTAAATTATTATTTTTTGTAACTTTGAATTTTGAGGAAATAATTCAAAGGAACAAGCAAGCTTTTAATTGCTTTGCAGAGGCTATAGCGGAGATGAGAATATCCAGGTGTGGCTGCAGTCATCCAGTGCTGATGGCACCGGTGTCAGCAGCCCAGGCAGATGCTTAGTGTGGAAGGATCTTGTTTGTTCTCATCCCTGTCAGCTTCTGCCTGAATCTCTGTGAGCTTCCCAATATTCTTTTTGACCTTTGGAAGCTACCCAAATCTCTTCCAATAGATAACCTTGCAAGATATCTCTTGTGCTAGAATTAGTCTTATTTCCACTGTTACAATTAAAACCATGACTGAAGAGTCATTAAAGTGGATGGACAATGCTGAAGGAATCCATTTTAAGGATGATAACTGAAGTCCTAGATTTGTCGCTGAGACATTTTTTGTTCTTGATCTCAGAATCTAATATTTAGATCTCAGACTCTAATATTATCCATCCTCCCATTCCAGGGAGAAGAAGTGTAATTTTGAAATGCTATCAGTATCATAGCGATATAATGTAGTTTTATAAGACCATAAAGAAACAGACATTAGTGGATGATATTCAGTTTAGTCTGCTTCAAACAACATGTCTTGAACACTCAGGTTCAGCACTGGGCTTAAAAATTATGAATCAAGTGTTATATTTTTTCTCGCAAAGTTTGGAGTTTAGAATAAAGACATATACTATAATACCCATAGCTCAATGTAAAAAAGTTATAATTGAAATACTGTATAACTATTGTTGAGGATGTGAAGTTCAGGAATGATGTAAAATTAAAAACAGAAATATTTTCTTCTGTCAAAATTAGAGACAGTTAAGGATGCTGAAAGAGGTAATAACAGCCTCAACACAGAGAGCCTAAAAGGAGAAGTAGTGAGTTTGTGGAGCAGAAAGAAAAGGATACAAATTTAAGAGTGTCTACAACTGTATTTTTATAGCCTCTGTTTGTTATGATAAAACTAGTTTGTGTAGTATCTATCAGAACTGCATAAAGTAGACCCAGATGCCTACAGTCACAGAATGGGATTGGGTATATAGACAGGAGGTATAAAGGAGACACACAAAAAAAGGGCCACCAGCACCACATTGAACAGTTTCTCAATGTTTCTCAACTTCAGCAATCATTTTTCTACTCACCATGATCATCATTCCTCTAGTGCTGCGTACTCTTGATTACGTGAGCATTGCTATTAGCTAGCATGCAGAGAAGCAGCTGAGTGTTGCTCAGGGGTGTAGCCAGGCTTCCTGCTTTTCCCAAGAGCTGAGGAGAGCCTTTTCTATTTGTTTCTTTGTTCACTAGAGATACTGCTGAATCCCAAATATACTTTACAGATAAAATTTGAAGCCTAAATGTCAGATCACAAATCTAAGAAACTATGTTGCCAATTTCTTAAAGCTGGATCACACTCATAATATTGAGATCTCACTCACCTGTTCTTTCATACCCAATGATGTTTACTTTTTAAATAGTTTCTTCATGCTCAACATCCTAGGCCACAAAGATTAATGAATAAGACTAGAGAATGAATTCTTAGGAGACATTATAAATGAACTATTTGAAGTTTTCTAGAAACATCTAATTACATAAAGATAGTAAGTAGTAAGTGTATTAAAAGTCATGATATGATTTTTCTTATTGTGTACATTTATTGAAGTACCTGGCTTAAAGATTCCTACAAGGTAATATTTTGTTAGCATGATTTGAATTATGACAGATGCTCTAGAAGAGCAAATTTATATTTATTTTAAATTAGTATAGATTTCTTTTTTTCTTAACAACAGCTTTAGGTACCCCCTTCTAGATCCCATGAATCAATGATATTTCGATATAACTTCTATATTTATTTATTTTATTTTATGTTTCTTGAACATTTCCTAGAACATATTTGGGCAATTTATGAGCCTCAAAATATCTGAGCGCTACTGTTATGACAGAAAAATTAGACTATGGAAGAGGCAAGCAAAATCTTTTTAGCTGCTCGTGTCAACCAAACTACCAGAGCCTATCTAATTTCTCAATATTCAGTGATTATTATCAGTTATACTAGATATGAAACAAAAACAACAGCTTGATTTTTAGAGTGAGGATTGAACTTCAACACTGTCAGAACAACAAAAAAAATCTTATTTTAACTTTTACAGTAAGAATATTTACTTATATAAGACATAGATGGAGAGAAAAGAAATAGCAGAATGTCATCTTGAGAAACTGTTTTTTGATCAAGACCACATGGCAAACCCCTTTAGAGAATAACTATAAAATAAAATATTTATATATGTTGATTTTTGGCAGGAAAGAAAATTTCAATTTAATTACTCTCACATTGTTTCTTTTCTTTCTGTTGGATTTGTTTTGTCCTTATACAAATGAGACCAATTCAAGAGCATCCTGGAGTTAAACTTCCATCTGGGGACTGCTAATCACATTGCTGGATAGTTTGTAGCTCCAGACTCCAATTAGATTCTGTGCAAACAAATCACTATAATACTGGGTATACTCTGGATATTTCCTTATTTTCTATACATCTAAAGCACTTTAGTTGTAAAGGCTTGGCTTATAAAGATGTTTATATTAGATTCTTATTGCTGCTGTAACAAATTACCATATGTATTTAGTGACTTAAAACTAAAAAAAAAACTTATTATCTTACTGCTATGGAGATCAGAAGCCCAAAATGGATTTTACATGGCTAAAATCAAGATGTCAGCAGAATTTCATTCTTTCTAGAAGCTCAAGAGGAGAATCCATTTCCTTTAGAATCAGCTTCTAAAGCCTGCCTGCTTTCCTTGGCTCCTGGCCTCTTCTTTCATCTTCAAAGCCAGCAACAATATAACATCTTCAAATATTTCTCCCCCTCCTTCCTTTTCTGTTTCTGTCAATACATCTCTTTTAACTGTGACTCTCCTATCTCCCTGTTATAAGTGCCCCTGAGATTACATTGGGCCTACACAGATAATCCACAAATATATCCCCATCTATAAATCCTTACTCATACTTGCAAAGTCCCCTTTGCCACATGACATAATATAGTCACAGGTTGGAGATTAAAATATGATCATATTTTGAGGGTGGAGGCATCCTCTCTACCACAATGTCCTTCTAACAATCATAAAGAATAAGTAAATTTTCTTTTAAGGATGACATGGTGACACAAAGTAATAATGGATTCAAACTCTTTCTTAGAATATACAAATTATCACATTAGAAGGCTTTCCTTTTGAAGACATGAGGACAAAGGGTATTTTGAAATGTGCCTGATTTGGCTTGCATTTTTATTCAATTGTGATAAATTATTGTATTCAATATTTATATTGTGTTTTGATATCAGATATTACTATACCCCATAGGCTTATATCTCTAAAAGACTTTTCCTCTTTCAAGTTTGGTTATTCTACCTTCAGTTTTCAATGTGCTGCTATTGTACCTAAGGAAAACTTATGTTTCCCTTAAATGACACATGTAGCAGGTTATTTATAAAATAAGACAGTCTTGTTTGTAAGATTCTAGTCCAGAAGACAGGGGCCGTCTATTCTTCTGCTCATCTCCCCCTGTTCCTCAAGCCATTTGCCTATCAAAATCATGCTCACTTATCTCTAGCTGTGCAGCTTTATTTTGGAAATTTGAAGTTGTTGGAGATCTATGAACCTTATAACTTAATTTGTTATTATAAATTATATATTTAACTTTGTATTTTAGTTATATTAGGCAAATCTTGTATTTCAATATAAAGTTTAATATTTCATGAAAAAAATGAATAATTAGCTAAGCAATGTTTGTAGATCAAAATGTCAAAAGTAAGATAGGCATACCTGTTTATTTAGATATACCTGACTCTCTCTCTCTCTCTCTCTCTCTCTCATGCTAAGAATACTTAACAAGAGATCTATCTTCTTAATAATTTTTTATGTATGCAATACAAAATTTTTAACCATAACCAAAGGCATGTTGTCGTACAGTGAATCTCTAGAAATTATTCATGTTGCGTAAATAGAAATCATTCATCTTGCATACCTGAAACTTTAAACCCAATTGAATAGCAACTTCTCATTTCCTCCTCCCCCAGCCCCTGGCTACCACCATTCTACTCTCTGCTTCTATCTATTTCATTTTTACATGAATTTCAAGATAAAAGTAATAATATGTCTTGACAAAATTGGCCTTTTTGATGGTTTTGAAAAATTTGTTCTATTTTGATAAGTTCTTTGAGATGTCATTCAGTGACTAGCCAGATTGTACTGATTCAAATGCCATTGCAGTACAATCTTTTTGGGTGACACTTAGCTAGCATAAGATTTGTATCATAAGATTTACATCCATTGTTATATATTATCATTCAATAAGTAAACCGTAATATAAAAATATTATCACTATGCTTATTATATTTTTAATTGAGAGTATAGAAAGTAGCAACATATATTTATGTATCTATCAGATTGAGTCTTATTTTCCTGTTAACATTTCTACTAAGATTGTTTTCGATTAATACAAAAGTCAACTCACCGCAGCAACTTTTTTTGACCCAGGAGCTCTGAAGAAAACCCCAGAGTTCAAGAAAATCTTTTTTTTGACTTGAGATACTGAGCAGGTTAAACTATGCTTTTCAGTGGACCTGTAACTCAGATTCCTAAAGGGCTGTGCCTGCTACATTATCAACATAGGTTGTCTTTGAACAGGGTTGGCTTTGAAAGCATTGGCAGTGTTCCCAAGCCTTCACCTCCTGATTCCTTCGTTCCTTCACATGAACGAAGAACAGTTATGAACAACCAAATAAATAAATAAATAATTTAAATGTCTTTCTCTTTCAAAAAAAGAATCTTCATTCAAGTCTATTATAACCGAGTCTGAGGGAAGATAATATAATACAGTGTCTGTGAAAATCAGGTACATCAAAGTTTCTTCTGTGTCAGGCACCATGGCAAGACCTTTTATAGAGAGCTTACTTATGTTGAGACTGAAAAATTCTGTCTGTACTCTTACCACAAGGGCATCCATTTTATATTTTAATTTTTATTATTTCTGAGATTTTTGGAATAAGTTAGTAAGGAGAAAAAGCAACTTTTTCATACATGTGCGCATTTTAATTTCCAACAATTATAGTTTTAGTTTATATTTGTCTTTTATCCAATTATTGATACTTGAAAAATATGTCAATATTTGTTGAATTTTACAAAACAA
Organism: Rousettus aegyptiacus; assembly: GCF_014176215.1. Taxonomy (NCBI): domain Eukaryota; kingdom Metazoa; phylum Chordata; class Mammalia; order Chiroptera; family Pteropodidae; genus Rousettus; species Rousettus aegyptiacus. The sequence continues at coordinate 51,544,413 of NW_023416311.1, read as the reverse complement.
TTTCCTTTGAAGTGGCATAATATACCATTAAACTCATTCAGATAGGAAAAAATATTTAGCTCAATATTACAGATAAATAATGGGTGATACAAATAAGTTAATTGTTTGATTCAAGTTCATATAGATAATCTTCATGCAAAAAATAAAGCTATTATTCCAGTTCCTCAGTGTTGAGCCTTCTGTAGTCCCACAATAATTTTACTTTAATCTTTTATATATTTTCCTGTTTTTTTGAAAACTAGCAAAATTATCTTATATCTAGATTTCTAAGTAATTTTTGAGCCCCTTTGAAATTTTGTTTCTTCCTAAATATATACCTGTCTACTTTCTATACTCTTGAAAATTTTATATGCTAAGCATAAACAATATTTTTTAGAGACTAGATCACATAGAAAATTGTTTAAAAAGTCCATACTCTATCATGTGCTTTAACATTGTGGCCAGAAATTTAATCCAAAAAGATTACAAACCTGTAAAATAAACATATACAAATAAGAAAAAAAAAAAAGAACTGATGTTTTAAAATGTTTCATCGGACATATAGAAGCTAAGTGAACCATGAGATGTGAAAATCTGAAACGAATGGAAGTGAGAAGCAAATTCAGAAATGCCCAGGGCGACTTAAATAAGGTTTTCATGGTTTTGTTTGTTGTGTTTATTTTTTTCCTAGTTGCCTAGATTATATCTTCATTGATAGATGATATGACAGAATAATTCCCACTGATCTGAACAGTTTGAATCTTGAATAAATTAGACATGTGGATGCTTATGAAAATTTTATGTGATATGTTACTGCCCTGCTTCTCTTTGGCTATTTCTCTACTTTTGTTTTCTGGCAATGTTCAAATAAATCCCTATTGCCCATTAGATGTGAAATTTTTGAGGTTAGCACTATGTCTTAATCCATCTTTTCATTTCCAGATTCTAATACAAGATTCAGCTCAAAATAAATAGTCAGTAATTTCCTGAATGATTAAATGACTTGGGGGGGGGGGGAATCATATGATGACTTGAATATTAATAAATCTTTAAGAAAAATTATTTAACTTAAAATCTTTTCTCAAAATCTTTTGCATTTACTCTGACACTCTCATTCTTATCTTAATAGAAAGGAAATTAAAAGAAGATACACATTTTGAGTGTGAAATTAAAGAAACAAAAATATGAGTGTCTTTATGAAATAGAAGTGACATTTTGAAATGGAGCTTGAAAGAAGTGTAAGATTTTGAAAACAGAGATTGAAATACTTAGATTGGAAAGAAATTTCTAAATGTCATCCTTTTATATATATAATTTTTTTTTGATTTGATTGTTTAGCCTGTATGTGAATGTTATTATTAATACAGGTGATCATTTTCTCATTTACTATTGACCTAGCAGTACGTAACTTTAAGTTTCAAGTATGGACTGACTTTTTAGCTTTTGGAATCTATTTTTGTTTAAAAAATCATGTTTATGAATGTATTATTGGCCTCTGATTCAACATTTGCATCTCCAGGTGAATGAATGTGCTTTTGTTTTACCGCCTGACTTCTTAAAAGTCAGAACCATTTTTATATTTTAAACTCTCACTTAGTGAGATATAGATAATACCAAATTAATGGTTTTCTTTGTATATTGGTGAATTTCACCCCAAAATATAAGTTTCATTTTGATCAAGTTTTAGAGATTTGAGGACCCAGTATACTGAAGTATGGAGTGGTTCCACTAGTTCTGTAGACTCTTAGAATAATTTTTGGTATGTTATGTTTAATTTTGTAGGCTCAAGGAAACCAAGATCTACCCCCTTAGGATTTGGAATAGTCCCTTTGGTCATATTTTAAGCTCTTTCTTATACCTCTCTTCAAGACCATTATATGAGGAATAAGACTACTGGGTCAATTCCAAACCACTCTAAAATGGAATTGAACTGAGGCTTATTCTTCAAACAAAAGGGAGCCAGAAAAAGGTCATTCTTGAAATGTAAGAGTTAAGTACTATTACTCTCAGCATTATTTTACAGACTCTTTAAAAAAAATACTGATGGGGATTTAAGAGAAATAAACAAATGTAATTTTCCAGGTTCATGATCATATTATTCTCATCCCTTGTGACTTTGTAACAGAAACTGAAGTTCTTACAGAATGAACTGTGTGTAAACGATCTAAGAAAATGGTACAATAACAGGAAAGCTATTTCAAATTTACCTTCCTGGAGTTTTAAGCATTTCACTTTTCCCCACCGCCCTTTTCCTGGTTTGGATGTTCTCTGCACTTGATGCTGATTCTCTAGCAGGGTCCGCTGCTGACCCAGACAGTATAAGTATAAGCTCTTGTCCCTCCACTTTGGCCATCAGCCCTTCCCTCCTCTGATGCTTCAGCTTTCATCTGCTCTGCAGCCAGCATTTATCAAGCATGAAAAAGTGACTCTCTCCTCAGATATGACAGGCAGAAAAACTGCCACTTATACTGAGTGCACTTTGGTCCTTAGGGAAAAAAAAAAGTAAGGGGAATAAAGAGAAGGGAAATCTTTCTTGTAGTTTTGTTGCTTACTTAGATGACTGTTTATCTTTCTTCTTCACAGCTGTTTTTTCCCCCCAAATAAATAGGTTTAAGAAAAATCATGTGAACTAGATCCCCAAGGTTAAAATATTTTTCCTCATTGTACTCTATTTTCTTTTTCCTTGTCTGTTAAGTTTAAAACTAATTTACTGTGGAATAAAGTGAACCTCTGACAACACCCTGAAGTTTGAACTTTTTATCATTGTTATATTTTCTTCTCCATTAGGGCTGGTTCCTATGTAACTATGCCTGCAGGGAAGGAGATACTGCTCAAGCAGGCATTGTTATTACTTGGGGTTATAATATATTCCTTTTATGGGTTATTTTGCATTTCTCTCCTGGAGATAATAGCAATATAATTTTGAAATATTCTTTAGAGGAAGGTTCTATTTATTATACTTGGTGAAAGGAAGAATTCTGCTTGCACTGGTCACTCTATTATATTTGTGGTTACACAGCAACTATTTATTAAAAAGTTGGCTTAGTTTACTGATATTTTCTCTTAAAAATTTAGATTAAAATAATGGTCATCATTAAATATGGAAGGAATGGTGGTTCAAGATTATGCAGAGAAGGGTGAAATTTTGCTGCATTTCTGTTTGACATATCTTTGTGTGCTATATAGCACAGGAAAAATTATCACAGACTGAAAGGTGCAACGGGCCTGAAAAGTAACAATTTTGATTCTGTTCTCCCACTACTACGGCCATGACAAAGACTTTCACTTCTTCACACTTTAGACTCTGTCTATAACATAAATGAAGGGCTTGTCTATCTCCAAAGCCTTTCTCAGAAATTAAAAAAAGAAATTACTTAACAGTGTCAGACATTTAAATTGTGACAGATTCTGCAAATGGATGATTAAAAGGAAATAACGTGAGGTATGATTTCCCATATCTCCAAAAATGGAATCCTCTCTGGAAAAATAAATAAGATGAATCTGACATAAATCTAGGAACTGTAGCTCCAGCCATCAGTACTATTTTTTCATGATATGTTTGAATTGGGTTGCTATCATCCAAACAAGTCAAGTCACCTGTCATATAAAGTTTGGTCATGAGAGTAAATTGCAGTAAGCTGGGTGAAAATAAAGAGAGTACTCTGGAAAATAAACATTTGAATGACAAACTATTTTCAGGGAGGATAGATGGTTTTACATGTCACCTTTACTGGGCCACAGAGTGCCCAGATATTTGGACAGGTGTTCCTGTGAGGATGTTTTTAGATGAGGTTAACCTTTAAGTTGGTTAAGTGAGTAAAGTAGATTGTCCTCCCTAATGTGGGAGAGCCACATCCAATCTAGTATTTGAATAAAACAAAAAGATTGACCCTTCCCCAAATAAGAGAAAATTCTACTTGTCAGACTGCCTTTAAACTGGTACATCAGCTTTTTCCTGCCTTTAGACTCAAACTGAAACATTGCAAGGTCTTTCAAGGTCTTGAGCCTGCTCTTCATTCTAGAACAACACCATTGGTTCTCCTGTTTCCAGGCTTTTGGACCCAAGCTGAAACTACATCTTTGGCTCTCCTGAGTCTCCATCTTGCTGACTCATCTTGCAGATGTTGGAACTTGACAGTCTCTACAATCACGTGAGTCAATTCCTTATAATTAATATCTGTTTATATAATCTAATATAGTCCATATTTCAGAATACATTATGCATACCACGTATGTGTGTATTGTCTGTGTATTTGTGTGCATGTATGTATATATGTTCTGTTTCTCTGGAGAATCCTGACTAATATGATGTTTGAAGAGAATATATACAGATTTTTTAAAAAATCATATATTTTTAAAACTCCTCTGAGTACATATTGATATTAAGCACAAAAAGAAAAGAGTTGATACAATTGACTATGGTTTTCCCTTGAGTCCTTAAAAAAAATTTTTTAGGCTTGCCTTATTTCTTTATAACCCCGGAAAGAATATCTAAGAAAGGCGGCAAATTAGTCCTTCACACAGGCAGTATTGAGCCATTGTGTGGTCACTTCTCAACTTAACTACTATGTTATGACAAAAGGACAATGCAGATTGATTATGCCATTATCATACCCTCATTGTGTGCCTCTAAGCTGGATGGCCAATTTGGTATAACTGTTCAGCTTTTCTTTACATAGCCTTACTGGGAAACACAACTATACATGTGAATAGAAGTGGATCAGAGGATGTGAGTGGAAATATATTTATCAACTCAGTTTTAGAAATCCTGGAAGGTATTCTAGATATATTAACTGTTCTCTGCCTTTTTTTTTTTTCTGAAGATATGAATAAATCAGATAGGAAGATTAAGAATAAATCAGATAGGAAGATTAAGGGATAAAGAAGGAGTAGTCAGGGGAAAAAGATATTTTACTACATCTGCTGTAAAAAAACTATAGAGTACAATTTCAATTGTTGAATAAGAAGTAACATTAGACTATTCTCCATTGCTTTTATGCAGATGCTAATAGGACTACAGGGTAAACGGAAATATTTTGTAGTATACTAATTCCCCACAATGATAGCAAAATTGTTCTAAAATTGCTGTCAATGGAACCCCTAAAACTTTTCTGATGTTAAGTGGGTCACTGTAGAGTAGAGAATAGCCTAGTCAGCAAGGCAGCCCAACTAAGGGCTCAATGGTTCATGTCAAGTGTGAAGTACAAAATATCTGTAATGCTTTGCTGTCATAACATTAACACAGCACAGGAGGAAATGAGCTTCCAGCTTAAAATACAGTCCAGAATAATTAATCTAGAATACTGATCTTTTGGAAAAGGATCCTGATCACTGACAGATAAAGAATCAACCCTTGGAAAACAGAAAGTAAAGAGACATATATTTGCTATAATTTCAGAACTGTTATGCACCAAGGACTGAAAAACAGTATAGCAGCAGCAGCAGCACAAGCAGCAGAATGAGAAAAATAAAGGCTCCCAGCACAAACGGTAGTCCTCCTGGTGTGAAGCAGTGACATCTAAGGTAGCTGCTGCCACCTGGCAAAGAGAGAGTGATAAGAACACAGATCCAAGAGAGTCAAACTTCTAATCAATAAAATCAATCAATCGATCGATCAATCAATCTTTTCTTTACAAGGGGTACTGTCAAATCAGGCAACTGGGATATGATGCATCAGTCAAGCAAATGTGACCCCAGCTGTCCTGACAGCACTTGGGCAGCTGGCGCACTTTGGAAACATGCTGTGACACTGTCACCAGGAATTCAGTGAATGCAGAATATTTCCTGGAAAATGCGATGCACACAATTGAGTGGAAAGGAGCTGATTCAGCCCAAGAGCAATGCTCAAACCTGGAACTAGTGACTATTTGGGTTGAAGCATTGGCTCTAATGACCAGAGTGAGATGGATCACATGGTACGGCTCATCGGCCGTGGAAGACCTTGCACAGAAACCTGCACACTTAGTTGCAAATTTCACTGCTGCCAAGACAGAAGCCATCTGAGCTCTATACATTTCATTACAGGACACAATGTATTATGGTCCCGCTTTGTACTTTGGATTTTTTAGAATTATATTATTTCCTGTCTAACTTCCTCAATAAGTAGTTAAGAATTTGCTGTGAATTTCTGAGCACAAAAATCGGTGGAAGGATATTCACATGATTTTCGAGGCATCACTGCACAGATCACTTATCCATCACAAAAGGGGAAATGCAGGTAACATTCAGGCAGATAACAGTGATCCAATTTCACATTGTCTCACTAATGATAAGATGAAAAAAATTGTCAGAGTGACTTTATGTTTGGTTCAATGGACAATTCTTGTCATCTATGTAGTATTTTTACCAACAGGTTTAAAATTAAACTTAAACATGAGAAAACAACGAGACAAATAGAGATTGTTAAATATCCCACAACACAATTATCTTAATCAGACAAATTTAGAATGTTGGTATCCTGTAATGCAATTGGCCTAAACTTTTAAAAAATATCAGCGTCCTGAAAGAAAATAAAAGTGGAAGGATTCTTATTGATTTCAGGGTAATAAAGGGACATGACAATAAGGTAAAATAAGGCAATATACCTTACTTACCTGAATGGAAGGTCAAAAAAAGCTATTAAGATATTTGGGGGGAAAAATAAAATAATAAATTAAAAAATTGCTATTTGGGGATAATTGGATATATATTTGTGTATATATATAATTTCTAATATATATTTCTGACATATATCTAATATATATATACATCTATTTCTAATATTGTGTATATTAGAAAATATTTTTGAACAATATTAAATGTATGGGCTGTGAAATGAGATAATATGAAAAAGACAGAGTAGCAATGCACAGAAGAAAGATTACCACAGGAGTTTGTGGTGAAACACATATGGCCACAGACTTCTCTCATACAAAGAGCTCTCTAACCAGTCTCTGCTATTATTGAAATAGTTTCTCCTGTCACCAGGTGGGTGGACTAATCACAAGGAGCTTACCCCTTCAAAGAGGGAAGGACCAGATCATCCAGGCTTTTTGGATCCTAAAGCTTATACAGTTTTGAGAGCTTTCTTTAAGAATAAGGATACAAAATCATGGCTACAGAATTCAATAAAACATTTTTAATATTTACTGAGATTGAGAAACTTTTCAAAATTATAACTAAAATAAATGAAATCTACCATTGTCTTAAATGAAATTAACTTGAAATGGATTGTGCTGGAAACTTTTTGGAAGATTGCGAAGGCAGGGGTTCCCAAACCCCAGGCCACAGACCTGTACCAGTCTGTTAAGAACTGGGCTGCACAGGGGAAGAGAGCGGAGGGTGAATGAGTGAAGCTTCATCTTGTATTTGCAATCCCCCAACCCCCAACCCAGAGCTAGCATCACTGCCTCAACTCCACCTCAGATCATCAGGCATTAGATTCTCATGGGAGCACTGGTCCCTGGTGCCAAAAAGGTTGGTGACTGATGTGCTAAGGAACACCTTTGAGGGAGTAAGGGCAGCAAGATTAGTAAGAGGGAGGGAAAGTCTGAACTGTGGTGCAGCGGTGACAGGGGCCACAGCCACTCCACCAGCAGCTCTGGAACTGGATGGTCCCTCAGAGTTGCCCCCATGGCAAGCAAGAGGCAAGAGAGACAGAACTCTGAACCCTGCTAGTGACCTGGTTTTGGATGTGGGCTGCCCCCAGAAGGGGCATCATCTTGGGCAGGGCAACTGACTCCAGGCAGGGAAATTCCTAGGAGGTGCGACAGCTGTGAGCAAATGGCAGCCAGTACTTACAACAGCTGGAAATATAAGAGAATCATACCTCCATATACACTGCCACCCAAACCAGCACAAAATTCATAAGGGAACCAATATTTTTTTTATTAATTAACTGTCTGACCTTTAGAATACAATGTTTTCTTTTGTATTTTTTGTTAATTAATTGCCCTTTTTTGCAATGCTTTCCTTTATTTTTTGTTTGCCCACTTTTTAATTTTCTTTTTATTTGCCGACAATTTATAATATTATTTTCTTTAGAGACCAGAGAAAGATAATATAGTCTTAACTTTGGAAGGGCTGTTCAATGTGATAGCTTCATTACTTATAATCATTTTTTAATTTGGAAAATTATTTTGAAATTTGGACAAATCTCTATCAAGTTTCTTTTATATATAAACTCCAAGATTTCAGGTATTTCCAAATGTCCTAGGCAAACCCTATTTGTAATGATGATGTTCATTTATCAATTAGTATTCAAATATTACTTGTAGTGAGGGTTATGAATTTTACGTTGGGGCCTATACCTTCATTTTAGCACATGAGGGAATTGGCAGAGTGGTGGTAGGAATATTCTGGAAGACATTTTGACACTGGAACAAGCAATAACTTAACTATAAATGGAAATGACTACAAAACACAGATTTATACATCTAACTATACACAAATTAATCTGTAACTTAATTGCATCTCCACAGTGCCTGTGATCGCTTAGAAACACTCCACAAATAGGGGTTGGTGCAGGTGAGGGCCCTGAAGCTGTAGCTTCAGTAGTTTCAAGATAAATAAATCTGCTTCCATCCTCAGGGTTCATAACTTTCTGAGGTTTCTGTTTCTTCATTATCCCTCTAACTCATGATGCTCACTGCTGCACTTCACACACAGTCAGCCTGCAGAACAGTGATCAATCTGGTAAAGTGCAACCAAATCTTGAGTTACTAGCTCAGTAATGATGAGTGAAATATGAGGATGAAAAGTTTCTCAGGTCAACTTGACCCTAGCTAAAAGCATTGCTCAGTTTTAATCAGGTACTCCCAGCCATTGGCCATTATGTAGCTCCTCTAAACCCAAGTTCCTTTCACGTATCTTTCAGTTAGGCCATGATTATACTTTCCCTCCTGTTTCTTTGGATTCAGTTATTGTGTGAGGAAGCACAGCATTTTCTGCTGGTACTCTCTGTTCCTCTGTAAGTTTCTCTGGGTTTCACAATGAAATTGTTTTCTCAAAGTCACCAGAAAATTCGAGTCCACAGCATCTTTGCACAGTTCTCGCAGAATTCTCAGAGATGGCTGTTCTCGCTTTCGGGAAACATGGCATCTCCTGCTCAACCCCCTTAAGTGTTATCTGCATAACCCAACTCTTTCTCTTTAGTCAGTTCTTCTAAAAGTCCCAAACACTTTTTGAACTCAGATCTCTATTGCCTGTTAACCCATTTCCTGTTTAGAGAAAAAAAGTGCAGCTCACTGCCAGCATTAATTTACTTTTACATAAGCATCTGCTTTGAGGCTGAAACAAATCTGACTGGTTTTCAACGTGAGAATAAAATATAAAAACTGTTCTTGGAGTTACTTCTAAACAAAACTTGTCTCTGATCTTAATGTAACAGTAATATATACATAAATTGGATTCATTGACTGAATCTTCAGCTGACAACTGTTTGAGAATGACGTTAACATCACATGTACGAATGCAATGTTTTCTAGGATTTGACATTTTCAGTGATCAAGAATTACTATATTTTGTAAATGGAAATACCACTACTAAAAATAGAATGTTATAAACAGAACAATGTCATTTGTTTCCAAAGACTATGGATACACTAGTGTGATGTGAAAATAATAATAAAAGTGAGATATTTCATGGCAAACTTTGGGGGTAAGGTCAGGACTGTAATCTGCGAGTTATCTCAGGGTAAATGCAGTACAAGCTCTGCTGGTGAGTATTCTCAGGGTAAATGGGAAATGGGTTAACTATAACTATAATAAAACGTATAAAAATCAATCACCAAGATTCTGAGGGAGAATCTAAGAGTTGCTTTAAGCAAACAGATCTGAATGTGACATACATCCTTTTTAGAATTATGCTTAAGCGTTATATGGCCTTAAGAAATTTAATAAATTACATCTCAAAGTTTTAACAGTAAAGAATAAAAAAAATACTTATACTTTATTCAAGACCCATTACATTTAAATTCTGTATCAGACATTAAGTGTAATGACATTTTCAGTGGTAATGTTTACCAGGATGCAGGTGATTGATGCATTTCTTTTACTCACTAGAGTAAAATTTTATATAACTTTTTTACATTTCTTTTGAGTCAATAGATATAGTAAGCATAAGATTATTAGTTGACTCATTCTTTTTCCTCTTGTATTCTCTTAGGTTGCTAATTTCTCACCAGATTCCATTTCACAACCTTTTTACATCCCCCAAATGTAAGCATCAGAGAACTAGACATAGGTTGTTTTCAATGAAGGGCCTTTATCTCTGAAATTCTTACCTGATGTGACATTTAAAAGTCCCATTTTCCCATGCAATGCAATGATTATACTTTTCATTGAGCCACTAGAAATGGAAAACAACTGAAAGAAACAATTTTTAAAAATGTAGTTTATTCTGCTTTAATCAAAACTATAATTTTCTTTCTTAATTCAATTTTAATTTTAATACTGTTACCCTGAGGCAGTTTGTGGGAAAGATAATAATTTTGTTATTTGAATCGTTCCATCACATATCAGCATCACTGACATAAGATGTTCCTTCAACCCTTTAATTTAAAAAAAGTTCTCATTCATATATTTGGAGGATGGAGGCTGTTTTAACCAATCTAATACCGTGTTTATAAAATAAAGAGTATTAGAATTGTAGTTGTTACAATGATAAGCCCCATGGCAAGTCGAAAAGTCCTTCAAAAGTCAAATGCTTTAATTATTAAGTTATTAACTTAATCAATTAATAATTAAAGTCAATTAATAGCTGTCTCTTCTATTTTCTCCTTAACTTACTCCAAATCCCCATAAGGTGGCAATTAAACTGCTACTTAAAATTCTTAGGACAAACCCAAAGAGGCAGGGAAAATGTTTCGTTAGCCTATGTTCACCTAGGGGAAGGCAAAGGAGAGAAAGGAGGTAACTGTCAGCTTTCTTTACTCTCTTCAGTGCCTCTCACTGACTAAGATTCCTCAAGGGCAAGAACACTTAGTGGAACTCAGTGTTTAAACTGTCTCTTTCTCAGAATTCAGTCTGTTAAGTCTCTCCCTTGTCACTTAGTTTCAGAGGGAAAGCAAGGAATGCTTCCTTTTGAGAGCTTGGCAGTTAGGGAGTCACCTTACTGTGAGGCCCTTGCGTAGGAGATTTTAGTTTCAAAGGCAAGAACACTTCTTTTCTTCATCGACATATTTAATGTCGGGTCACTTTTCTTTGCAACCAGAGTTTGCATGGGTTTGGCTAATGGTTGGCTAGAAAAATTGTAATAACTGGGCTTTCATACAGCAGGTTCCCTCATTCCTGTGGAGTTTACTGATTTCCATAGCATTTGTACTCTCACTATGGCTGATTTTGAGATATAATGTGATGCTATTGAATGGGAGTTGGGGAGAGGCAGGCATAATTAGCACAATGTAAGTTATCCCTATTGCAGCATGAGGTTCGGCCCTTGAGGAGGAAGAGGAGTGAAAGCCTCTTAGATTTACCTATAGTCTGGACCAAAGGATTCTACCTTGGAGTCCTGTGAAGCTCAGTCTCTTATAGATGTCTTATTAGAAATCGACATCCACATAACCCAGAGGAAATACACCTTCTAAAACATAGTTGAACCATAAGTTTCAGTCAAATCAGTTCATGAAACTTGTCTACTTAGTTGTCTTTTTAAAATTCTGATTGTGATTCCATGGGGAAAAAAACGCGTCACTTAGTTGAAAGGGAAGCTTTGTTTGGGATGATTGAGGGAAAGTTCTGTCGCTATGCAAGAAGGTACATTCTAACAACAGAAGGTGTTTCCTTTTCACACTGTAGTTAACTATAGTCATCATGCTTGAAGCTTTATGTCATGGACCTTAGTGAATAATTAAATATAATTATTGCGATAAAATATATTTGGGATCAAATATATTGGGATCAATTATATTATCAAGACCTAAGTAGTGATTTTATGAGAATACTGAGCAAGAGAAGTTAAAGTTGAAATATAGAAACATTAAGGAATTCAGAAAATATTTAATTTTAATGTAGGTTTTAACAAAATGTGTGAGCATATTTTGGAGTTACATGACATTTAGAACATTTAAATCACTATCGATTTCCTTAGATACCATTCTCATTTAGAAGACTGATTTTAAATTACATTTAAGGAGTTATGTCTGTGAAAATGGTAGAGAATTGGAACTCTGAAATTTGTCTCTCCATAAAGTAATGAGAAAATTGGCAAGATTGTTAGAAGAGACATTTTTAGAATTCTGGATATTAAAGTGAAGACTTATTTTTGGACTCTGTTCTCTTTCTTTGAACTTTGTGTTCATCCCTGAGCTGGTGGCTTAACAATTAATTATTGTAGCTCTAGTGCACATTTTGGTACCCAACATGGCATATCTCACCTATTTCTTTTCTTAATGTTCTTGAGATTTTATTAGTTTTTACTTAAGATTACATTAAATTTATAGATTAATCTAAGAATTAATATCTTTGAGAACTTTGGGTTTCCTACTCAGAAATAATATATGACTTCACATTTATTTGGTTTTCATATACCTTTCTGCAATGTTTCATAATTTTATTTATGTTTCTATAATTCTTATTAGATTTATTCTTTATTTTATATAGTTTATTATAGAAAAGGTGATTTATTATTTTTTCTTATATCATAAATTTGTTATTGCTTATATATGGAAAACTTATTGTTTATTTACTTTATGAACCTATTATATATAGATTTTTATATATCTTTTTATCTGGTTATACAAACATATTGTTTGACAATATTTATTTTAATTTTTTCCAGTCTGATACTCATAACTTTCATTTTTTTCCCTATGTTATTCAGTCTCCAGATTGATGTTTAATAACTGTGGCGATTGGAGAATTCTTGTGTTATGCATTTGTTATTATTTATTTACAGAATGAAAACATGTATAGCTTTTTGTAGACTGTAGAAAAAAATCTAGTCCAATTCATTAAATTTACTTATATAAGACCAGGGAACAAAGTATTGAGTGACTTGCTTAAATTTACATAGTTCATTAATGACATAACTTCTACTGGAAGTTTCCCTTTGGCTTGCATTTAAGCTCTTTCCTACTCTAGCCTGCTTTTCTTTACAGAACAATCAGTGAGTCCACTGAGTAGAGTCTCATTTGTCAAAATATTATTATTTAATTTTTACTCTGCTCAAGCCTGCCAGGGGTACATATATACACATAGCAAAAGAATCATTCTCCAACACCAAACTAGGTGCTCCACAGGACTAGAAAAAATAAATGAATAAATTGTGGAGAACAATGCACTCTTCACTCTGGCCTGGTATTCATTACATATACTTATTTATTTTATATATAAGATTACATACATAGTCTTAGGTTCACAGATATGTAGAACATGTAAAAAATATCATATCAGGTCTCTTTCTCTAGCAGATTTTCAATTTAAAACTTAAATTTGAATTTAATTGATTCTTGTAAGTATGGTTATTTTGAGGGAGGAGGGAGTACCTAAATTGACCAATATAACATCAACTTTACTATTAAAGAAACGGATGATTCTAATGCAAGAAGTCCTCTTTTTGAAGGTGTGTCTAATAATTTTTAAAGTTGAAAGACAATATTCTGTCTGCACCAGTGTGAATGTTTTGTCAGAATCAATTATGGAATATATAATTATAAGGATGTTGACTAATTAATGCAAAACCCAGTGGAACTGCCAGAGAGTTAAACAAGTTCATGAGGACAGTTACTTTGATAGGTCAAGTTTCATTAAAACTAATGATGTCAACCACATGAAAGGTCTTAGATAAATTTGGGTTATATTTTCACATCATAGGCCATGATTCAAACACCGTTCCATGTCAGCAGAGCCACATTTCGTTGTGGCAGAGAACATGTGTTTCAAACTACTCAGCAGTTTCTTTCAGTACAAGTATGCATCATAATGAGACCCTGCATTTGAAGCAGCTACATTTTCATTCAATTGGGCATCTTACTGAAATATCTTATTCTTGTAACCATGATTCACTGGTGTGAACAAAACCTAACAAAAATAACTGTACTCTACTCGTTCGTTTCCTATATCAGAGACCATGTTATTATCTATTAAGATAGAGTTGTGAACCACAAACAAAAGGGTGATGAACATAAATCTTTTCTACTTCTCTTCGTGTATACCACTTTCTAAGAACTGAAGAATTATGTGCTGCTCATCAATTTATCACCATGACTCAAACCTATAGTCTGTCTCATAGGAAGCAAGTTCTCATATAACACAACTACCAAGAAAAAAAGCCAAAGGGCACCATTGTGATGAGCGTTAAGCTAGGATAGAATTCCAAGACCATGTCTTTATAGAAACCGTTCTCTTTATATTCCTAATAGTTGTCACAGAAGAAGAAAAGGCTATCTGGGAATTTTGCACTTCCTCCAAATCTGTATGGAATGCCTGACCTATGTGTAGAACTTATCTAATGCATTAGGATTCTTGTTGCCTATCTAGTCCATTGTCAACCTAGATGACTTACACAAAAATATGTCATTTGGGCACTTTGCTGGCCCCTGAAGAGAGGCTGGAAACAGGGACTCAAGGAAAATTGTCACTAAGTCACTCACCTACACGCCTTCTAAAGTCTAAGTTTATGCTTCTATAAAAGCTGTACAGTATTGAGTTCCAAGAGTATTTTAGTCCCTTCATGTAAGTATTTTTAAATGATTTGTTTATTCCAGTGAAAGTTTCTCCGAAAGCATCATAGTTCATAAATGTTGGCCTGAGTTCTTACCTGTACCAGCTATCCTTGAGTGGATTTTAAGAGTAGGGACTGGACCTTATAATGGAATACAGCAGCGGGTTGGACATGGCACTATAAGTTACCAGTGGCAAGATTTCTATGAATAAGGTAGGGAAGCTGGCAGGTTCAAGAAAGATGAATTATTCATAAATTCTTTGCTCAGCATTCCTTTTAGCAACATTCATCCATGAAATTTCCAAGTGCTATTTCTTCTGGAGGAGTAGGAAAGAAATATTTCCTTCTTAGCCCTTTCCACTATTCAGGTATATATACATGAATATATTTATGTTGCTTTCTACATATCCTAAACCCAGAAAAACTGTTAAGAATAGGAGCTCATCATGTTAAACATGCTCTTTTGTGACTATTGTATGTAATAAGTATTATTTAGTACCACTTTATGAATATTAACTTTCCTCTCTCTGCCTATATATGTTTTTTCAGTTGTATTTAAAATTTGCATTATGATTGTAACAACCAACTACAACTAGCCTCATTGTTTTTTGGAGCTCCAGTGGCACAGTCTGTTAGCATGTGGTACTTATATGACAACTAAGCTCATTTGTGTGACAATGCTATCAAATTTGATGAAATTTTGCTGCCTATAACAAATACAATGAATTTGCATAATGAATGCACATCTGGATGTTAGGCTCAATAACAAAATGCTGACTTCTTAAAAATAAAATTTTAAATGTCTTAAAAATATTAAATTTATATTTTATCATTAGACAGAGTAAAATAAGAAGAAAGGGTCATTCCTTTATTTCACACCCTTAGGATAACACCAGGAGTCAGATCTTCAATGAACTTTCTCTCTTAAGCACCTCACAGTGTGCATTTCTCTCTCCTGTCACTTCTGTTCTCCCTAGGCACAGAAACATAGTATTTTGAACTGTCAGCAATGTACAGTCAGTATTAGTTACTCATCTATTTAATTTTACAGATAGAATATTTTAAGGTAAAGAAGATTAATATTAGTTTTCGGATTCTAGGTCTGTTTTTGCTCATTATTTTATCCTTTTTGCCCAATACAGTACCAGGCATATAGAGGATTCTCAAATAATATTTCTTAAATGAATAAGAAAATGAATAGAGGTGTGTTGAGGAAAGACATTGAAAAAAAAATAGAACTTCCTTTTACTCAAAGTTTGAATAAGATCTATGAGCCAGAAATCTTTAGTGGTAAAAAGCATTGCTGCCAACACTGGATGTTAGAACTTCTGTCAGCTACTGCATCTTTCTCAGCATTATTACCTGATAACCTTAATAATTTTCCCTGGGAAGACATCTTTTAGCACTATTGAATTGTACTATATTAAGTGCAAAGATTGTCATTGATTAGACTAATTATTATCTATTGAAAGCATTAGTTCAGCTAGACCTGTGGAAAGAAGTCCTGCTCTACTTTTATTCATACCTGGTTAGTAATCATGGTACATTATTTGATATTAAAGGGATTTTTTTAGGTTCTTCCAAAATTATTACCCATCGAAAACTTATACAGCTACCTACTTAGCACACATCATATGCCAGAACAATTTTTGGCTGGTCTAAATTTAAATATTATGGAAGGACTTCAAGGATTTTTATTACAACTGTACCAGTGGCTATAGAGCTCTCTCAAACTTATTAAGCAGTGTTCATTTTTTTAGTTCAATGAAGGACTGGAAGATAGAAGCAAAGTATTCCTCAAGATGCCAAACTCAAGAAAGAGCATGAGAGAGCAATGGCGATTAAATGAAATCTTTGGGGAGGTTTATACCCGTTGTGTTAATCCACATACACACATTTAACTACTTTTCGGGTGTTTATTTAGGATGGTGACACAGATAGCTCTCAGTCTCTTAAAACACTTGCTAGTTCCAACTCTCTGGTCACCTGATGAATTTATCAACTTAACCTTAATGTCATTAAACTCTGTTTGACAAAATTGACTGGACAATAGTTATGGAAACAAAGAGAGAAGAAACCTCTTTTCTGATCATATAGGGAAGCCCTGGCACCCTGCATGGGGTGGAGAATCAATAGATCTTGGTCTATTTACTATCAAGGTATGAAAGCTCAGAGACAGAGTTATCCTGTTTTGGAAGTTTATAGCAGCAGTTTATATAGACGTCTACTAAGGGCTACTATATATAGTCATGTATGTCATGCATGGATAAGCCTGCCATGAATGGTTTCCCAAACATTATGCAGTATACAACTTGCATCATCCTACAATGCAGCCATGGGTCCAATCTACTTTGCTCCTTTACTTTTCAAATGCAAGACCCAGGGATATTTGTTTCTTATGAAGATAGCAGTCATTTTAAAAGTATGGTCCCTTATGTTCTACATTTACAATTGTAGATACATGAAGAAGACAGGCTATGAGTTTCTACACTTAGATTTGCTATCCCAGGTACAAACTCATTTGTGTGTATTTTTTTTTAACCCAAATGGGAAGCATCTCATTCCATTTTCATTTTTCCTTAGGTCTATTATGGAAACTTAAAAAAAAAATAATAAGTTTATGGACTTTCAGAAACACTGAGACCAACCCAGAAATCTATCTGGCCAACTTTGTATGCTGACTGCCGGAGCCCGCAGGCAGAGATCGAACAGCACCTGAAAGAGGGGGGTAAAGCCTAAGGGAAAAAAAAAAGACAGGAAAGTTCTTCAGGAGGGCATACAGTCAATGCTGCAGCCTCGTCTTTATTTAGCATAGCCTTTATATACCTTTTTGAGTACAATAGCAAAGCACAGAGTACATACCATAGGAATGCTGACATTTACATAAGTTCCTAAACATCCTTCCCTCAGGATACAAACATCCTTGCTTTCTGGGCTATAAAACATTCCACTATCTTAAAAGGATTTCTTTAGGAGGCAAACCTACCCTCCAGGGTCAGTAACGTTTAACTCAACACCCTGCTTCCTTGAACCATTGTTTAAGCAGTCTCAGCAGCTGCTTCATGGCTATCAGCTACTTGACTTCTTCAGTGTCTCACAATGGCTCCCGACAGGTGACACGGGTACTAATGACAGAAGTTTCTAGGATGATGATTGATTTACTTATCGCACTGTCTTTTTTTGTTAGTTCACGAATGCCTGTTTTCCCCACAAGACTGAAGCACCATCTGGTTAGGAACTATTTTGTTCACCATTTCTCTAAAATTTACCACAAAGAATTTGTTCAAAATATATTATCATGAATTTCAAAAATCTTTTACAGATACGTAGTTTGTAAATAAAATGATTTTAATACTTAACATCTGGCAAGTCATGACATCTGAAAGCTAATAAAAAGTGCTGAAATTATTGAATTCAAATGAGTGAAGAGAAATTCACTTTTATTGTGTACTTTCCTTTTGTGCATATTATCCGCTTATTTTATATAACTTATCTTAAAGGTTGACTCCAATTGGAAGATTTTTAAATCCCTGACTTATTTTGGATTTGTCAGTTTCCCCCTATAGTTCTATCATTTCATGATTCATGTTTTAAAAAGTTCTTTAATTAGTTGCATAATCATTTAGAATTATTACATCTCTTGGTGGGTGACTCCTTTATTACTATAAAATGACCTCTATTTCTGAAAATATTCTTTACCCTAAAATTTATACTTTTCTGATATTAATGTAGCCATTTTAGCCTCCTTTTTATTTAGTATTAACATATTATATATTTTTTAAATCTATTTGTAACTTTAGATTTAAAGTGTGTTTCTTATAGGAAGCATGGAATTAGTTCTTGCTCTTATATCAAATGACAATCTCTAATATTTAATTTTTATTTAGGCAATTTACATTTATAATGATTATTGATAATAGGCTTAAGTCTACTATCTTTCAATTAGTTTTGTTTATCCCATTTTTTTTTATGTTGTTCCTATTTTCTGTCTTCATCTACATTATATTTTATGATTCTATTCTGTCCTTTTGGATGGCTATTTTATTAACTATTATCTGTTAACTTATTTTTTTAGTGGTTGCTTTAGGGTTTATGATATACATGCTTAACTTATCACAGGCTACCTTCAAGTGATATTATATCAATTTGAATATACTTAAAGAAACTGACTATAGTATACCTTTACTTCTCCTCTTACCTTTGTGCCATTTTTGTCATAATTTTACATCATATTATAAAGTCCCTAATATATCATTACTATTATTGCTTAATCAGTTATGTCTTTAAAAAAGTTAAATAATGATAATGATAAAAATTTCACATATTTGCACATGAAGTTACACTTTCTAGCTCTTTTCATTCCTTGTATAGATCCATATTTTGATCTGGTATCATTTTATTCGACTTAAGAAACTTCCTTAATGTTTATTAGGATGGAAGTCTTTAAAGAAGTGTTATTTCTGCTTTTTCATGTCCGCAAAAGTCTTTATTTCACTTTTGTTTTGAAAAGCAATAGCGGTGGATGTAGAAATCTTGGTTAACAGGTATTATCTTTTTAGTACTTTAAGGATGTTGTTCCACTGTCTTCTCATTTTCATTGCTTTTGACAAGAAGTCTGTTTATTTTCTTATACTTTTCTCTCTATGTGCCCCCCACACACACCCTGACCTGGGTTCTGTAAAGATTTTCTTTTTATATCTTTGAGCAATTTGGTTATTATTTTAGTTTCCTATTGCTACTGCAACAAATCACCAGCAACTTAGTGATTAAGAGAAGATATTTTTATTGTCTTACAGTTTTGTAAATCAGAAGTTCAGTACAGATTTCAAAAGGAGAAGCAGATAACATCCCTCTCTAGGGGAGAATCAATTTCCTGCTCATTCAAGTTGCTGGTATAATTCAATTACTGTGGTGTAGACTGAAGTCCCCAATTTCTTGGTGCCTGTAAAATGAGAGTTTTTTCCAGCTTCTAGACACTCACATAGTCTTTGACTCGTGACCTTTATTTTGTGTTTCTATAAATATTTTGGAGCTTTGTTCTAGAAAATATTTAAATATCTGTAAATAGTTTGATCCTTTCAGATCTTACTTTTAAGATTTTTAGGTAATACCATAAAATGCTTAGTACTGATTTAATCATTCCAATTTTTCTTTTTGAACAAAATATTTCTAGATACTGTACTCAATGCCCTGTGAATTATATGTGTTTACATTCTAGCTGGTGGGCACAGTCACAGTCACTATTTCCAGCTCTGTGTAAGCATCAAGCAATATTCTAATCCTTTCTGTGAATCTTTCCTCAGTCTCAGGTAGTTTCCTCAAAAGAATTTGCTGTTAAGTATTCTGCTAAATACTAAGGACAACCTTTAGAAGATAGATGGAGCTCTCTGTTTATGAAGCTTCCTCCTATCCAGCACTCTGTCATGAGAATTCTAGCCACCTTGGTAACCCCAGACTCTCAGTTTTGCTTCCTCAACTCAAAAAATGCACTGAAATCCTACTAGTATCCCCTTCTTCTGCTCCTGGCTTAGAAACTCTCCAAGTACTGAGCTGGATAATTACGATTCATCTCATTTGTTTCTTATGTCTGAGGGAGAGTTCACTTTCATCATCTGATGTCCGTTGTCTTGAACGCTATTATTTCATAAATTTTGTCCAGTTTTTTCAATTACTAAAGACAGAAGAATCAATTAATTTTCACTTACTTCATTTTCTTTAGAGAAATCTCTCAAGAAAGTCCATTTAAAACTGTAGAGCAAACTGAGAGAAACCATTATGTCCTTATTTTTTGATTCATAATACTTTATTTAAAAAATCTTCTTGTCCTAATTATTTTTTTAAGGGTAAGAGGACTCTTACTGAAGAAAGAAAATAAATATGTGAAAAGGAACAGTTCCCAGCCTGATAGCAAATAAAATACAAAAACTAAATCTGACACATTGCTGAGTGATTATATCTATGTTGACATAGTAATAATAGTAATAATTTGAGATATGAAGGAAAGTTTCAATTCTAGTCAATACCCTATGTTTATAAAATTAAGAGATAATATAACCTGTTTTTTTTTAAATTTTAAAATAAAAATGTCTAAATAAAGGCTTATTTTACTTTTTATTATGAAAGTATATGCTTCACACCTGAGGCATTTTTTCTCTGGACTAACTCATTCTGCTGTGATGCGGTGTGAGTAGACAAAGTTATGCTTGGTCTCTGAGGCAGCAGTAACCTCTCTGTTTGTATCTCTGAAGCAGGTATTTCCCATTGGTACTTCACTGCATTCACGAGAGGACTTTACTCATAATTCGATCTCTCATTTTTTAATTGGATTGCTGACCACTGAGACCAGGGTGCACTGTGCAATGTCCCCCTTCAGAAAATAAATAAGAAAACTTACTTAAAAGTAGTGTTATGCTATGATCCTTCATGCTTTAATACGCACATACGAGAATCTCTCTCTACAATGGCCAATATTAAAATGCTTAAATTACTTTCTCAAGGACATATATCCATTAGGGGGATATTAAAACTACTTCTCAGATTGTCAAAGATCTTTACTAATAAAATGTGACTGTGGAAACAATTTGGAGTCAAAAAAAAAAAAAAAAGCAGTATAGGAACAAACAGAGGTACAGATACAAGCAACTTAAAAAATCTTATTTCCTATTTTTTCATTCTAATTTGATAGTTTAAAATTTTTCAATCTCATTCTCCAATCTTTTCCATTACCCCAGTGAAGAGTACATTGCGAAGAAGAAAAGTTCATATAAAGTGTTCTACAAGCCCAATAAAAAGTGGCCTTTTGTTCTTTGAACTTGGGGTTAAAACAAGTAGTCACCTCAATCTAATCTAAATCCTATCAAAAATTGAGATAATAAAGCAAAATTATCTTACTCAGGAGATTCTGTCTGACTGCAAATATCTTTATTTTAGATTCATTTTTTATCTTTAATTCACTGCTATGCAGCCACCCAGAAATGAATGTATGTTAATTTACTTCGCTATTAAAGGCATACATGAAATATGCAAAGGTTGTCACTACCATATCACTATTTTATCCATTTTCAGTAACTGAAATGAGTATACTTGCTTCATCATATTTTTGGAATTGTTTAATCTTCATAAGATTTACTTATATGGTGAAATTATTTTAAGTAATTAAAGAAACTATCAGTTTATGGGAATCATCTAAAAAACAACAATAACCAACAGTTCACAAAGAACTATTCTCCTTACAGTGGAGGAGAGATAATGAATTAGAAAAGATAATTAATGAAATCATCCAGCTAAGCCTCTCCTGAGAAGGTTAACAGAGGGTGGATTTACTGCTTAAATATATTGTCATGTACTGGAGCAATTATAAGTAAATTAAATGCAAAAAGAAATCATTGAAATCTAAGATCAGAGAATAATAGTCTTTCTCTATGACTCTGCAAAGTACACACCCAGAACTGCTAACTACAACAGTGATAGTTGTTTGAATCTGGAATTAAATTATACTAGTCGCTAATATTTTTCATCTCTCAAGATTTGTGGCAACACATATTGGGGCCATTTTTCTCCCTTTGAAATTACCTTTGTGCTCAGCCAGAGAATAAATGAGGCTGAAAATTAATTCACATGGCATTTTAACCAATAGTCAGTAATTTCTGTTCTGCAAGCAAGAAGCAGCCCAATGCATTTAGGAATGATTTCTCCAAAAGCCACTCTGTTAGCTGCCACTCTGAAAGGAACTAATCCATTTCCTTTCAAACCTTTTCACCAAATGAAACTTGTTTTTATTAAGGTTCCAGTATCTAACCTATATTTTATTCAGTATGGAAGCCACTGGTCTTTCACTGTGGCAAACCTGCATCTGAACCGCTTTCAATTTTCGGGGATCTCTCTACTTTATGGATTTTGTTAGTTAGCAAAGCTGCCTTCCATTATTAGAACCAAAAAGGCTAGGCAAATGCTTTCTCAGCCCTCTTACCAGCTAAGGCAGGAGACTTGTTCATGCACCTAGGCCAGAAGTTCAAGGCCCACAGTGAACTTCCATTTTTGTAGCGGTGATAATTGCAAGATGCAAGGAGATATCCAGAACAAGCTGCAGAGTGTAGTGATTCTCAATAGTAGTATTATCTTCAGTCAACAAGTTCTGTGATATGATTTTTGCCATTTCTCTTTCCTGCATGATCCCTAAAAATTGGTTCTCTAGCTCGTGATAGTGGTTTATTCCTCAAAGAAGCTTTTTGTCTCCCACCAGACCGGTCAAGTGAAAAGAACGTGGCCTTTGCAGACAAATACACTCGGATTCTGACCTCATGTTTCTCAGTTCTCTAAGTTATATTATTAGCCTCTAATCAATCTGAGGCCAAGTTTTTTCTTTGTAAAACTGGGCCGGTAATGCGAATCGGATTAGTTTACACATGCAAAATGCCTAGCATATGTCAAGATAATTTATTGAGATATTAATTGCTATTTTGTTTTTATTGAAGTTGAAGAATTAACATAAATTGCTATTTTCATTCTGTGCTTTAGATTTTTTTCCCTCTATCTCTGCGATGTTAGCCAGGCCTTTTTGATTTCTTACCTCAAAGGAGTAGTTCAGGCTAAGAAGTTACCTAAAGATGTTTCTCAATTGTCTTCAGTTGTTACAAGGTTTAGTTCATCAGAAGGGTTATTTCAAAAGAGCAAAGAGAAGCAAGTGAAAGCAACAAAAGAGAAGGTTTTCCAAATAGACAAAGAAGCATGACTGAGTTTCCTAGATTGGTGTGAACTCTTACCCACATCCTAGGAAAATGGAGTAG
Organism: Rousettus aegyptiacus; assembly: GCF_014176215.1. NCBI lineage: Eukaryota > Metazoa > Chordata > Mammalia > Chiroptera > Pteropodidae > Rousettus > Rousettus aegyptiacus. The sequence goes on along the minus strand of NW_023416311.1, from coordinate 51,521,008 downwards.
CCTCCGAGGGCAGTGCTATTGCACATCTGGAGAGATGGAAGCCTATCAGGGGCTATACCAGTCTCCACTCGGAAGCAGCAGAACTACTTGCCTACAGGGGACTGTACAACCAAGCTGAAGAACATTTTCTAGTTGTCTTTTGTCTTGGAACTAAAAAGGCTAGACAAATGCTTTCTAGACCTCTTTTATGTGTGCATGTCCCGAGGAGAGGTAAAGGCCTAACCACAGATCCATGAGTGAATTTGAGTTTCCTGGTAGCCCAATAGAATGAGGATTCAGAGTCATCTTTAGTTGACTTTGAAGAAAATCACATATATCTTGCTTGCTTTTGTTGACTATGATCCTTTTGGCTATAGATGCACAGCAGCACCTCAGAAAATGTCAGTTCTATTCCTTTTTGTCCCCCTTTCCTTCTCTCCATCCCTTCCAATTATTTTGAAGTTTCTAGTTCAGGACCTGACACATAAAATAGCTATTTAGGAAATATTAATTCTATGCTTCTCTTAAAGTTTCTAAATCTTAACATTTTGAGGTCATTTCTAGACCTAACACATTAGATACAGGCTTGAAAATTTAGTGATTTGAAGTTAAATAATCATTCAAACATGCTTTAGTATTTATTTTAATATCCTACATTGAATTTTTAAGAGCAAGACAAGGCAATCATGCTCATCACAGCCCCACTGCTCCTCGTAGTCTTTTACTGGGCCAAATTTATCGATTTTTATATTTTTCTCTAGGCCAAACTTATTTATTCTATCTACCCTCTTTATTCTGAGTAATAACAGATTGAAAGTTCGGGCATGTAAATACATGAACATCCACAGCAACAAAATGTAAAGGCAGAAGGAATAAATTAAAAACAAAGGTACATTTTATAGGAAGAAATAATGAAGCAAACTTATTAAGGCTGCACATATATACATACTAGCTGTTATGCCAAGTATGTTTTTCATGTATTAGCTCATTTAATTTCAGCCAAGTTTTGAAATCTGTTCTGTTTTAATTCATTTAACAAAATGAGGAAGCTGGGGGACTGAGAAGTTAAGAAATTTATCATCTAGTTACCCAGTAGTGAAAAACAGTCAAGATTTGAACCTAGCAATTGTGTGTATACGTATGTGTGTGGTGTGTGTGTGTGTGTATGTGTATATATGTGTGTGTGTGTGTGTATATATATTTATATTTATTGATTCCTTTTGTAAAAAATATGTTAACTAGTTAACCTGGAAGAGGAAGTTGATTTTCACAACTAATCGGCAAAACTCTATGAATGACAGAATAAAATGTAATGTAAAATACAAAGACTGCTTTTCTTTTGCAAATAGAATTAAACAAACAAGAAGAACTTTGCTCTGGTACTGTGAGGAAGAAAGGCTTGGGGTTTAAGAAAGATTTCTGTTATGGAAGTACTTCCAAGTACTGCTGTTGTTGCAGATAAAGAACTGGTTTTGTGTCTTAGACTTTATCTATGATCTCCAAGTGTTCTTAAATTCAGGAAATAACAATACCAAATTCTCAGCAATGAAGGTTCATGATAAAGTCCCTTGTCGTGCCTTGAAATCTTTGTTCATTATACCTCAGCAGGATATGTTTGGCATTGTTATAAAATTTGATAAAAGAAGAAAGATAGAGCACTTCATGCATGGTGAGTAGTTGGCAGTTGTAGATGGCAGATGATATATCCAAATAATCTATGAAACAGAATTGCAATAGATATGACATCTGTATTCACAGCTAGGAAGCCCATAATAGCAGCATGGAGATCCCCACAATTAGACATGCAGCAAAATGAAAGTTAAATAAGGATTGTGCAAGTAAATGACAAGCTATAAGCAATAGCCAGTCCAGTGACTGAAAGAACTTCCACATTAGAAAGGATATGTTTGTAACATTTCATACATTTAAGCATAGCTCAGCATGTGGCTGAGTATTGTGAAATCTGCAAATTAGTTCTCAGAATGGTCTTGGTTGTTTGTGCTTGTTTTTTATCAATCCTGGAAGTAACTAGGTTGAAAAAGCGTACTCCAAAAGTTTATAGAGATATGTCTAGATATAAGCCAAAGTCAAGTTTTCAAGGGAACAAAAATAAATGGTAGTTTAACTTTTATTTTTAATATGTTTCTAACATTTCCCTTTTGATATACTTGCTTTTAAAAAAAATGGACTTTTTATACCATAAATATTCATAATTAACTCTAGGATGAGACTGTTTCATCAGAGCCTAATCCTTCTTTTTGTGCCACCAAGCATTTATATTTTTAAATAAGTTATAGAATTTAGATGTTGACTTAGAACTTCACTTAAAATGAGAGTAGAAAAAATAAATTCACTTGAAGTTGATGCTTTGGACTGTGATGTTTCCTAGAAAAGCTGTTGTGAATAAACCCAAAGATATTCTAGGTCTAATATTAAGCCATATCTAAAAGAAACAACTGACGACAATTTAAGGTATTGGCTTTGGAGTCATTCAAATCTTCATACTACCACTGTTTAACTTGTTCATGTTTGGGCAAAATATGTAACCTCTCTTAGCCTTAGTTTCCTGTAAAATGGTGAAATTATAATTACCTCACAGGACTTTTATGAGAATTAAATGATGTAATATACAATGTAGTGTTATGTATTGTACCTTAGTGTGACAAGTAGTTGATTGGTTAATTGAAAATTGGTTAAATCGGCAACGTGCAGTATCCCAAATGCCCTGGAAAATGGTCAATATGATTAACAAAAGAAATGGAGAGTAATGTGTACTTCTTATATCTATTTCCATGGAGATAAGTTTGGAGAGTGTCTTCTGTGTGTGAAAAAGCCTGACTGAGCCTAGAAACTAGCTTAAAATATATTAGTTTTCCTTTCTTTTTTCTTACCATTAATGCAATGAAATCACTGAGAAGTCCATAGACTGTTTTATTCTTATTTCAATGGAAATATTTTTTTCTGGTTTAAAACATATGTATTTATAATAATAATAATATGTAGCAAGTAGAAGACGGTTTAAAAAATGAAACTCTTCCACTTTCATAATATAGTCAATAGACAGTATAGATCAATTATCTATATCTGAGAAATAATAGATTTTTACCTCATATTCTTCTAACTCTAGGACATGACATAATTTATTAATGAAACTGTAAAACCATAAAGGAAGTTACGTTTTAAGGAAAGAGAACAATATATTTTATTTTATTAAAATTTAAACTCTCATTTAATAAAAGACGACATTATTCTATTATAAATCAGAAAATAACTTCAAAGAGTGTTATGGCAATATCTAGTGAAGTTGAGCATCTTCATCTTCTATGACCTAGTAGTTCCACATCACAATATATACCTTGGAGAAATTATTGAATAAGACACATCTTCAAAAGTGTGCTGTAAACAATAGAATACAACACATTGTACAATGGTAAAAAGAAAAAACTTATAAATATCTAAATATTCAACAAGATATAGTGGATACATTTCATAAAATGGGATAGTATACACATCACATATTTAACAAAGTGATTATGTGTTGTACTTCTCCAGATGATTTCCTATACATTTAAACCTTACCATAACCCTGCAAAATAAAGACTATTAAATATTTCTATTTTATAGGTGAGGAAAATGAGTTACAGTTTGGTCAAGAACCTTATTCAAGGTAACCCATAGCTAATAAATATTAAGCTAGAATTCTAATCTAGTTTGGTTTCAGAGTCTTTAATCTTAACCACTTTGGCTTTTTGCTTCTTCGGTGATGCCAAATAAACTAGAATCTCATGATTAAAGTCAATGCATCTCAAAAACATAATGTTGAATGGAAAAAGCATGTTGAAAAATTCAATATGATACCAAGTATTGAATAATTAAAAGCAAGGAAAAATGCCTATATTTTATTAATGAACATATGTATGGTAATAGTATTTAAAATTATTTAAAAATATGTAAAAGATAAAAATCAACTTTAGGATAGGGATTACTTCTGGGGAAGAAAGAGAAAGGGAAATGAAATGAACTCTTTATTATCCTGAAATTGAATTCACAAAAAAAGCAACATGCTTATGTACCTAATTTAAAAATATATAGTTTTATCTCATTAAAATATAAATTTAAAAGAATAATGATACATATTCTAATATGTAAATGTTTAGGCATGACTACAGTAGATGGCTTAATGAAGTAGTCAGATTCTTTCACCTATTTATAATAAATAAGTTTTGATTTCAGAGAAATAAGGATCAGAAGCCATTCTAGACATATAGGAGAATCAAAAAGAGGAGCTATTATTAGATACTAATAAAAAATAAGTGTTAAGATAAATATTCAAAGACAAGATATTAGTGTATGATAACAAATGGAATGAGGAATAATCTAATCAAATAAAGGATAAACATAGAAACAAATTACAAATGAGAAAATGAGAAAGTATAATATAATCTTGCCAAATTTTATTGTAAAATTTTCATTTGATTTTAGTATTATTTTGTTTAATTTTTACTTCATTAGAAAAGCAAAAATCTTGACAACTATAAATTTAATTTATGCATAGCATGATAAAATAGTTGGACATGAAAAATATGTTGTGATGCAGAATTTTCTCAGCCCTGAAAAATCTTTGGCATCACACTGCCCCTCCTCTCAAATACTAGCTGTATCTCCAATCACTGAAGCCATATAATTTTTAATATTTGCAGTATCCAGGTCTCAATTATTAAAGAAAACATAAATTTAGAGCCACGGTAGTTTGAAATTATCTTTGTAGGCACTAAAAGTATATACCATAATCCATAATATCTTACATGTAATGGGGGATATAGATAATTTTCTAATTAATTAACTTAGATTTTAATTAATTTCTTCATTGAATAGGTTGGTATACATCGGAAAAAGAGAGTTGAAATAAGTCAAACAATGTGTTTACGACATAATTTTATTTCAGATGTTTACCCGAATCCTATCTAAATGTGGCAGCCATAGGATCATGTTAACTCTCAACAAATAGTATAAAGCATGAGACCTCAAGAATATTTCAAAGAATTACCTTCTCTCCAGAGCATAAGATAAGTGGAATGTATTCAAATATATCTTATCAGTCCCAAGAAAGCAAGAAAGTGTATCTGTCAAGCATTCCAGCCAACTGGGACCCTTCTTGATCTAATGACATGTATTTTTGCATTGCTTTCAAACTTCGACAGTCCCCCTCTCATTATGTTCCTGGATTAGAAATCCAATTAAATGATTTCTTAGATTAACATATTTTCTATGACTCAAGACCGTTAATATTAAAGAGGCAATATACATTTGTCTATCTTTTTTTTTTTTTTTAAGTTACTCTAATTGCTGTTTATGCTGACGATGGGGCAACATGTAAAAATAATAGAAATAGAATTTGGATAGAATTAGTTCACGACTAAAGAATGGAGACAAGGTCTTCTCTTGTTCCTACAGACATACACGAGTGATTTGCAACCCAGTAGACTTGTGTTGCTCAGATATTGACAACAACATTGTCACAGATTTCCCCCTGAGATTCCTGTAGTAACTATAGCTTACTAAACCAGCAGTGTCGGTTGGAACATGTTAAACAGAATCATGTGGGTTTTTTTTTTTCCAGCAGTTGACCAAATAAGTATCACTTGACTATGGGCACTCTCTCTCTAAGTACACTAACATTAGTCACCAACCTATAATTGTGGGCATGATGACTAACATCTTTTTTTAACTCTTTTCCTCAAATTTAAGTTCCTATCATGGACTCCACAAAGCATATCCTGCCAAGACCAATGGTTAAGCATTTGTAGTAGTTTTCATTTGAAATGTGCAGAAGAGTTATAGGTTTTCATTAATGCTAATGGCTCATCTGAGTGGAAAATGTGTTCAACCAAGTGCTCCTTTAAATGGGATTTCCAGATGTCACTCAAACACAGCTGCTCTCAAGGCAGAGTAATGCAAAGACAATTTCTGCCAAAGTACAATATTTCATACGACTTAAGATGGGGCTCTTGAATTACTGACACATTTTCCAAAACCAGAAATATTATTTATTTTGCTTTTGTGCATGAAGCGACTGGCAGACTAAAAATGAGGAAGTGTTATTCAGTCATCTTTCTCTCTTCTGGCTTGGTATCCACTGCAGTAGCTAATGAATGTAATGGTTATCTGTCTTCTCGCAGCTACTGGGGCTACTTGGCATTAGTTTTCATAGATGTCTAATTGTTGTTGCTGTTCTGCCTCTGGGGACAAATAGGATCTCACTGACTCATCTAGAGATAATAGCAGTTCCATGGAGCCCTTTTATAGCAGTTAAATCAGTTCTACTTCATAGGTTATAAATTCATTTTTATTTCTGGATATGATATCAGATAATAATATTCCTGATGTGAAAGGTTAGAAACCATAGTAATAAGGGAACCTAATATATGTTCTGTTTGTAGCTGGAATACATTGGGATCTGAAAGTTACAAGTTCAAAAATACATATTCAAACCATTTTAAACACAAAGGAAACATACTGGTTTACATAACATAAAAGTTCAAGAGTAAAATTAACTTTGTGCATAGTTGGATCTAGAGGCTTGAACAATGTTACCAAGGTTGATTTTTTTTTTTTTTTTTTTTTTTATCTCTTGGCTCTGCCTTGCTTTACGTTAGCTCTGTTTTCAAGAAGCTCCCCTTTAGGTAGAAGTGTGGATATCATCAGTTTAGGCTTATCTCTTCACAGTTCTAAATCGAAAAACAAAAAACAAAAACAAACAAACAAACAAAAAACAACAGGAAGGAAGAAAGGAAAGAAAATGTTTCTCTTTAATAATCTTAGAAAAGATTCTAATAATGTGTACTACTGACTCTTAATAGCTCTTGCATTCTTCCCTGAACCAATCACTGTGATCACAGGCATGAATACTCTAACTTGTCGGATATAAATCCCATCTTCACTACTGGATTGAGAATAGAGTTAATACTGCCATAACTACCTTGTCTAGAGTGGTGTAGAATAGTCCTTGATAAAAATCAATGTAATGTACCTACTTGTAGGAGGATGAAGGAGAAAGTAAAGAAAGAAAGAAAGAAAGAAAGAAAGAAAGAAAGAAAGAAAGAAAGAAAGAAAGAAAGAAAGAAAGAAAGAAAGAAAGGGGGGGAGGGAGGGAGGGAGGGAAGAAGGAGGGAGGGAGGGAAGAAGGAAGGTAGATATTGTGCCATCCCCACCCCAACCCCCACCTTATCAGAAGAAACAAGATTTTTACCATGTAATCATTATCCAAATACTGGTTAGGATTAAACTATATCTATATCTATCTATATATATATATATATATATAGATATAGATATAGATATAGATATAGATATAGATATAGATATAGATATAGATATAATTTTTGTTTTGTTTTGTTTTTGTTTTTTAACAGATTAGGCAATCTTTAAGTCTTATCTCAAAGTTTACCCTGAGACCATGGACAATATGAAAATCCAGAGACACTACAGGAGCATTTTCTACTCTGAGAAGCTCCAGAAATCTCAAACTCCTCTTGTTTTGGAGTTTCATATAGTGAAACCATGGAACCTTTGGATGGAGCTGGAAAAGTGCCATGTGGAGGCTGACTACTAGAAGCTAATTACTGTCCCCTCTGAAGATCCTTTTTTTGTCTTGGACAGGAACCTCTCTCTGGTTTTACCCCACTTGTAGTATGTGTCATTATAACTAAGAAGCAAAATTGGAAACATTTTTTAAAAAGGAATATAACTAGAGCTAGGATAAGAAATATGTTTTTATGTTTCTGAGTCAGAACTGGTACATAAAAGAAAAAATTATCATATATAGTTTTACAGATATTATTCTTACAGGAATATCTAACAGTAGCACATAGTGAAAATATACAGTGGAACTGAGATATCTTATGGATAAAATTTTTGAATAAGGAAAGGACATGAAGGGTACAAAATTCACTCTTGATGACTCTAAATTTCTGCTGAAGGAGCACACAGAGGCTAAGAGAGGAGTCCCAAATAGTCAGTACCCACCAGTTATGACTGCTGTAACAACTAAGAGTTTGACAACTAGACATTTGAGGATAGTTTGGAAACTTCTCGTGGTGTCAGAGTCAGCCTGAAGAAATGCATTAAGAAGCAAAAGAGTCAGCCTACTTTTTTTTTACAACAAAAATCTTACAAGTTAATTTATCATACTAATTGATCAAGTATTGATGATTCTCATAGAAATGAAAATTTACTATCTAAGAATGTGGATATCTAATAAAATTTCCTTGGCCATAATAATTCAGAAATATGAGAGTATGTTTTCCATCCAATATTTTGGATCCAACAGCTCTTGATTTTTTTTCTTTCATTAAAAATTCATATTTTTTTCCTCTTATGAAGGGATTTCAATTTGAAAACCATATTGCTTTAGAATAAGTATGCTATCTGAGCTCAAGATGGACAGTATTTTCAACTCTGTAGGAAGTCACAGTTGCCAAGAAAAGATCTCATACTGGCAGGTCAATTAGTAGTACAGAACCCCTGCTTCTAGGCAAATTTCCACGCTGACTCAGAGCAGCATGTCAATTGCTCTTCTGTGTTGGCAAAATACGTGACCGTACCAAATTTACATTTTCTTTTTAGAAAAAAGAGTACTGGAGAATTTCACAATTCATTTTCAGAATATAATTGTGGCTTCGTAGCTTACAATAGTACTAAAATTAGATGTGAAGTAATTTATTAAATTCAATAATGGTTATTTGGAAATATCTTAACAATTATTTTTATCTGGAGGTATTTTAGAAATATTTCATAAATTAGAAATAGAGTACATATTTATTCAATAGTAGATGGGTAAGCAGATTAACATTCCTGTTTGTGTTGGAAATAGTCATTTCAACTTTCCCTGACAACTGGAGAGGAAATCTACATATGTTTAAATAAGAGTCACATACCCCCACCCACATGTTTTTTCAGCCTAAGACAGTTGCTGTCTAGCATGTATTAACAATAAACCAGTACATTTGGGGAACAGCGTTGGGAGCAAGGCTGCATTTTTTTTTCCTTTTCAAATCTGATAGGCAATCTTAAAGAATATATACATATTTTAAAAGTTTGATTATGGCACATCTCATTTTAAGCAATTGCTCCTGAACATGTTGGGTAAATTTGTGAGGTAAATTTAAATATAACAGGAGTAAAGATATTTTTCAAAGAACCTCATAGTGAATTCTTTGGTTAAACAGAGTGCTTTCATAACATGCTCTTTACTTTGCTTCTATCTTTTATATGGAACAGAAACTCATCTGAAATACTACATGGAAGAGGCAGGTGGTTATTAAAGAATACATGGAGAGCAACAATGGCAACAGAGATTTTAGAATGAGAAGTGGAGCTGCTCTCATAGTAACTGGGACCAAAAGCTTTCAGGGATGAGGTTACTGCAGATGTGGCTACTCTTTACTCCCTTTCTCCTGCCTTTATGTCTTTCCTTTGCACCTTCTGATCTCCTCTCATTAAGGCTAGACTTCCTCCCTTTCTAACCTGTATGAATTTTGTCTCATTGCTTATTATTACTCATAACTTTGGCTTTCTAACTCAGAAACTCCAAGTCTAACTCATTCACATTCTTCCAGTCTCAACTCTAACAACAAACTGTGTATCTCAATAGTCAAAGATAGAGCCTGTTTGGCTCTGTTCATCTTTTATGGCCAACAGATTTGCTGCTTTAGGGAAAGAGGCCCATCCTAGAGATGAATCAATTTGCACAAGGCATGTTACAAGGCATAAAATAGAACTAATTAAGGGCTATACTTTCAGCATATTATGAGTGTGGGACAGATGACCTCCAAAGGGAACTCTGCATGTGGTAGACATTCTGAGGCTTGGCTTGTCCAGTGAAATGTTTATAATTCTCTTATTTTTATTTTTCACAAAATATGGATTTTTAAGTGAGTGTGTATGTGTGAGACAGAGAGAGAGAGAGAATGAATGTGATTCAAATGGCATTGATCTCATCCTCACTTCCAGAGGCAGCTCTATTCCAAACCATTCAGTCCAGCCCATTGGTAATTCATGACCTGAGGCATTCAGTATTTCAGTTTTCTTGGGAAGAGAAATATCCTAATTAAATCAATCAGAATACAGCCTGAGACTATTGTGTGATCTTTAGGAAGGGCGAGGTTCTCACTCTTCCTGCTTGATATGAGTGATGACACATGTGGTTTCTGAAGCTTGAATAACCAATCTGTTATCATGAGGTAAGATATCTTATGATGGAACACATACTACCTAAGGCAAGAAGAAAATAAGAAAAAGAAAATGGTATTTTATAACATTATTGAGATTCTGAATTCAGCCTCACTTAGAACATATATTTTTTAAATGTTTTAGTTACTCGAGCTAATATATTTTCTTTATTATTTAACCTAGTTTTCTCTAAGCTACTTAAAAATGAAAGATACCCAGTAGAGTCTAGTATATTTTTCTTAAATCAAATTTTATTGAATAAAGGGATTAAACTTTTAGTAAGTATTACTCTAAACAAAATAGTTTGTTCAGTGTAGGTAATATTTAGTAAGCTGTCTCCTGGAAGAGTAAAAGTGAATAAAAAGGGATTCGAGGAAGGTTGGGGAAACAGCAGAAGAAGATGAGGGAATAAAGTCAGTAATCTTGATTTTTATGTAACTTGGGTTACAATGTAAGGTTTATAAGAGAGAGAAATTTGTTTTTCAGCCTGTAATAATGGATCCTTCAGTCACTATTACACCAAATGAGAGGATTGATTATAAGTTACATTTTCAGTTGTACCTTTTGAAGCTGTTCTGCTTGTTTGCAGCGTACCCACCTATGGACCTGTGGAAGGTTACCAAAAAGCTGCCTTTCTTTGGTAGGATGGTGGTGGCAGTGGGGAGGTTCCCAGACCCTGCTGTGCTCCTAACCAGAGCCTGGGGAAGATTGTGGACAACGGGAGAATATGCTGAATGGGGACATGGGTATGAGCCCTGAGCAGAGGACTGGAAGCAGTCCAGGGACAAAGGCTGAGAAGATAACTGTGTGGGTGGCTCATCCTGAATTACTGGAGCAACTCCAAGGCAATGACTGCTTCTGGACAGGCAAAACTAAAGAGGTCGTGCCATGTAGGAGGAAATTTTTTATCAAGGAACATTAAGGTCGGGAGATATACTTTTGAAGAGAATAGAGCTCTCAGAGAAACACGTTTTATATTAAAGCTAGAGGAAACTTTAAGAGTTCAACATCTCTCAATGTGTGTCTCTTGAAATAGTGTTTCTTTGGGATATTAATAGATGCCACATAAAAAGAGAATTTGGAAGGAATTTTCTGGTTAAATACATTCAGAAAAGAATTCTCAAAACAATGTAAGACAGGGTGTGGTTCCATAGTGTAGCAGTTAGCACATCTACTTTACCCACAGGAGATCCTGGATTCGTGCCCCAGTGGATTCATGGTCCATGGACTATGGCCATGCCACCCTGAACAAGCCTGAGGTCTGATCTCGGAAGCTAACCAGGGTTGGGCCTGTTTAGTACTTGGATAGGAGACTACATAGGAAGACCTGCAGGCATAAATCATAATAATAATAATAATAATAATAATAATAATAATAATAATAAAACAATGTAAGACATTTCTTTACTTCTAAAACACTCAGGGGTCTTATTAATATGCACTGCAAATGTACTGATTTTTTGTGTACTCTATAATCCTTTAGATATCTCTCTTTTTTTTCTTCTCATTTCACAAAGATCATTACATGCCGGTAGTGCTCATAGAATATATTTTAGAAATGTTATTTGAGTTTAATCATAGAGTCTTCCAGACAAGGAGACTGAAGCCTAGAGAGATAACTTGGCTCAACCCGCTCACACCAGTGTGAGTTCAGATCCATATCCCCAAGCTCTACCTTTTATTCTACCCCGTGACATTTCCCTCTTCTGTAACATCTGACATCCACTGGGGTTCATTTCTGTTGAGAAATATTCTCTTTCATTCATGTGGCCTGGTGAGTTTTTAGATGGAGCTGTTAATAACCTTTGACTAAGCATACATATTTCGAATTACTAAAAGGTAGGCTCGATCCCTCGAAAATGACATGGCTCATTTGTGTCACAGAGACTTCTAACACAGCAGTTACAAATGCTTTATAAAAACATAACATCTTTACTAAATAGGCTGAATACTGTGTAAACAGGATCTCGTGAAGACATCTATTTTACAGGATATCTCATGGAAGTGGAAATACCTGTATTCCTATTAGCTTAGCCATTGTTAAGAAGGGATGTGGAAATTGGTTTCATACATGAGATAGATTAAACTTTTATATGTTTTTCTAAAATAGTCTTGACTGTAGAAGAAGAATGTTGAAATTACATGAACAGATTGCTTTATATTGCAGTTTGAAGAAGGAGTAGTATAAAGCACTTCATAAATGCTGCACAGGCATCTATCTTCTTATCTCTCTAAAACTTATAGAGTGACCTCATGGGGTGCTAGAAGATTGTAGTCTCAGATTATATTTCAGGAAATATTACAAAATCCATTTCAAATACTTGAGTAGGTTTTCATAGTTCAGTGAAGTGTGAGGCAAAAAAAAAAAAAAAAGATGGACTATTTAGGAAGAGTTGTTTAGTCAATCAGGAGAATATGAAAACTTGTCATTTTTAACAGGCATTATTATACATTGTGATTCTAAAAATCTAATTAAATAGAAACTAAATAGGGACAATGACAAGCTTGAATTTTAAATAGGAGTGTTTCATATAATCGTTTGAATATGAAATAATGATGTTAAACTATATTAAAATCTTGACATGTTATAAAGTATTGAGAAACAAATAGAATGAAGTTAAACTGGGTAAACTCTTTTGAATTACATATAAATAGGAAATTCAAGTAACTCAAGTAAGGAGTTGAATAATGATTTATTAATTATGAGATCACAATAGACTAGACTGAAAAAGTTATTTCAATATAGATTTGACGGAAACAGCATCATCCTTTTGTGGGAATGATGAAGGCTATCTAATGACAGATGGCCCTATTCCATGGTAAGGATTAGACATAAATATTCAGCATATTAAGTTCAGCTCACAAACAAAGGTTGTTGTGAACACAATTTGACCACTAGGACTGTAAGAGACTGAACAAAGTTTGAGAAAGAGGAAGGCAGATATGGGATCATCAAACTAGAACAAGAAACTTTAATATTCTACTAGGTCCTTATAATCAAGAGAAATGCTGAAGATAAATCCTGAAAATCAAGAGCTGAAGGGAAATCTGAAATGCCCATTAGAGACCCTCTTGTTGAGCTGACATAATGTTTAGATCTGAGAAGCTTGGAGAAAGGTAACTGTACGCAGACTGGGCAGTGGTGTTTCCTCCCCATAACCTCTATGGCTGCAGAAAACTCTAAGGGCTCTCTAGCCTGAGGCCTTCAGCCACCCCATTTAAACAGTTTTGCTGCCAGCCTGAAATACCTCAGTCTTAAGGCTTTTCAAGGCGTACTTCAGACAATCTACAATCAAGACCTATAAAATGATCATGTCTATTTGAACTCAGAAGAGAATTAAATAGTATTTTAGTCACTTTCACCTCACTAAACATGGAACCAATGTAAGTGCTGAATATTCTAATCAAGGCCCCTCTTACAACTTTCTACTGGACATTGGAACCCTGTGACAGTCACACTCCATGTTACCAAATAAGAGTGAGGCATAGTTGTCTTGCCTTTTAACTTTGCTGTCACCATATCTAACACATCTGTTACAGGATTTTGCCACTGATCAGTGGGATAGATGCAAAAATGCCTCCAATTCTCTATTCCTTCAAGTATTCATATTCGCTGCAACATAAGTGTACGGTTCTGCTCCTCAAGAGGCGATTCTATTTCTTCACTCTAAATTTGAACTAGCCCTGTGATTTGCTTTAGCCAATAGAATGTGGTGGCAGAAGTGATGCTGTACAAATTCCCAAGCCTAGGCCTCAAGAGGTATTTTTTATGGTTTAGTTCTATTTGGTCCTCTACTTTTACCGTGAAAGCAAGCCTAAGATGAAGTGCTTAAGGATGAAAAATCATGTGGACCAGAATTGATTCATCCCAGCCAAAATCACCTTATACCAGCTGCCACTAAAGATTTCCCAGCTAACTGTAGACACCTAAGCATGAGCAAATGAGATGACTTCATATCAACCTGTAGGCTTATAATAAATAACAATTGGTAAGCCACTAAGTTTTGATATTTTTCTATAACAATAAATAACTGATAGGTCATTTCCTAAGTAGATCTCTATCTTCTTATGAAAATAAAATGAGTTTATTTACCCTACGGAATATGTTGAGTTTTTCTATACCCATGACTTATAATACTGTGCTGATAGCCAAACTTTGCATTGTGTATATAGTGGGGAATTTCTAGAATTTAGAAACACTTTCAAACTTTTCATAAATTTTTCCTTTCTAGATTATTTTCTCACAAAAATCTCAAAAAATAACCTTTGAAATTCAAAGATTATTCAATGATCCCTTTGTGATTGTTGTACTTTCTGCCTCTTGCAGAAGGTATATGGCATTTATAGACTTTGTGGTAAGCCACAAGGCAATCTGATTTATAACATATGAAGGGATAACTGACAATCCTTAAATATGACTATTGCTATTGCATATTTATAATAAGATGGTATTAAAATAGAAATCTGAAGAACTTTTCAAGTTCTTATCTTAATTTTTATCTTCAAGTATAGTCAATACTGAATAAAATTTTCATAACTTTTGAAGTTTGATGATCAATAATAAAAATGATATGTATAGAGCATTCCACATTTTCAGGATAATACCATGATCAACATATCTCATTTAGATACTTTTAAAAATCTGTACATCAGGCAAAGCATGCAGTATGATCTTTATTTTAGATAAAAAAAAATCGAGCCTTAGAAATATTTTTTAAGTGGAAGACCTGGAATCCATTTCAATTTCTCTGGCTTCTAATCTATTATTCTTTCTATTCTGAGGAAAAATGAAGTAGGAGAGACGAGTGCACTTACCTTCATACAAAACAAGGTAGGATATGCTAAAGTATATAGAAAAGATAAATATAGTGCCGTAGCAATTTACAGGAGGGAGGAAAATGTTATTTTGGTGACAGATCAAAAGTATTTGAATTGGGCTTTACAGAAAAGGAGATTAGCATAGGAATGTAACAATGAATCAACATCATAGACATCTATTACTATAACACACTGCACTGACCAAAAATGGGTCAAAAAGCAAGCATTTCAAGTGATGCTGAAAAGGCAACTGTTTAAATTAAATATTAATTTATAAAATTAATAGCAACCTAAAAATTTAAGATGCCTTTCTTTATTGAATAATAAGTACCTTTCAAAAACCTATAGCAAACATCATACTTAGTGGTAAAATTTGAAAAGCATTGCCATTAAATCAAGAGTGCGACAAGGATATCTTCCAGGGCCAAGTGTGGAATGCGGCCAGTAAGGACAGCATCGGCATCTGCACAACTCTCTGAGTGAGTGACATCTTAAAATTTACACCCTAGGCCTCACACTAGATATTCTAGATAGTAGATTTGAAGCTATATGATTAATAAGATGACTATGAATAAGGCGTATGAATAGAAAAGGAGACAAGACTGTTTTTGTTTACAAACTAAGTAATAATGTTTATTCCACAAATATCGAATGAGTATCAGCCTAGGTTTTGAGAGGCACCATTAGAATCTTAGACCTATCAGCTTTTTTTTTTTTTTTTTTTACAAAAGTGAAAATCAATAGATAGATATGGTATTCTTCTTACAGTGTTCTAGGAAAGCTCTTATAATTTTCATGATCTGAATAATAAAAACAAAGAGTATTTCCTGGTCTTACAACTATCCATTTTATCAGCACTCTAGCCCTGTTCAAAACATCTCTTAGTTTTAGGGGAAGTCTCTGGTTGGGGTAGGGTTACCGCATGATTGAGAAATAGCTTTTTTTTATCACCTATATTTGTACCTACCCTTTTCTTCTTTATATTCTTCTTCTCTGACGCTGTTTACTAAAACTCATTTTATATATTTAAGAAACTACCTCACCAGTGCTACAATTGAAAGTGTCCTCTGTGAGGGATCCACTTTCCGTCCCAAAGGATCCTATGAAATTCCAAAGTAGTTGGTACCACCTGTCACCACTGATATTAATTCCTGCCGCTACAAATAAACAAGCAACAGACACCACTGCTATTGAGGTCCCCTTCGCTGAGTGAGAAATCTGTCGTCACAGGCTCTTGTTGCTGCTTGCTCATGTATGCCACCTCAGTATTTCAAAGCAACACTATACACCCGGACATAATATGGAGTAGTCCCATACTGAAGCTATGTTTGGAAGCATGTTATACTATTTTCATTGTGTCTGATGCCTTGTATCCTCAACATCTTATTGAGCTTTTAGGGAAAATATTTTTCCAGGCTTTACACCTTAGCCCTACTATTTCTGGGATTCAGTGCTAGCCCTGTAATAGGTGGGGCAGTGGACAAATTTGGGTAATGGCTCTCATGCCATGTTTTGAATTACCCTTCTCTCTCATAGCTCGGAAGAGGCTTTCTCATTGTGCAGAATTATGTGTTGTTGCCTTAAGGTAAATTCTTTCCCTAAACAGTTTTTTGTACATCTTGCAAAAAATTCTTCTGTCCTCTCCCTCCCAATCATGTGTCAGACATGCCCAGTTAATGCCATGGTTAAATGTAGCTTAGAGTCCATTGAGAAACTGTATAAATTCTGATCTTATAGGATTTTTTTTGGTCAGTTATTCAGCTTGACAATGAAGATATATAAACAGTTAAAGCTAAAAAAAATACAGAATAAATTCGCAAACCCTTAAAAATAAAAAAGGTACAAAAGAGTTAGTTCTTGGCCTTTCCAATACTTCTAGTTACCTACCTTCAGGATATAAATGTTGAATAATAATAAGACCTACTAGTTAAAATTCATAAAAAAAGAAACTTTTTAATGATGTTTGGAATATCAACTACTTTGTGCCAGAGTTCAATATTAATAGCCTGGACTTTGCTGAAGAACTGAGATCAGGAAATTTCCCAAATGATCATCAGTTAGGAAAAATGACATCGGAAAGAGCAGTTCTTAATTTTGCAGTCTAGGTTTTTAGAGCCGAAAGCCTTGTTTTTAGAGAAAGACTTGAGTTTGAAGCCTTTTTATTCTTACTAACTCTGTGATCATAGGTAATTACTTAGGTTCTCCCATTCTCGGTTGAATTTTCTATAAAATGGTAATTATAATTTTGTAGGATATAATTTAGAGATTTAGTAGGGTAATGTCTTTATGTGCTTAGCATAGTCACTAGCGAATAGAAATTACCCAATTAATGGTAGTCGTTTCTTATTTTTTAAATTTATTCAAATCATTCTCCCCAACTTCCTTGGAACTTCCATTGAATTTTACCCCATTACCTATAAAAAATGAGATGTATAAATCCTTAAAAAGACTTTAAGCATTACCCAATTTTCCTCTGTTTATTTCTCTGATTTAGAAAGAATTTGCTGAAAGATGATCTGGGCACACCAAAACAGTACAGAATATTTTCAATTTTTCTTAGAAGATTCCTTAGAATATCGATTTTCATATATACTTTTTGTTCATGTCATGTGCAAAGTGACACGAACAAAGCACAGCCTTAAATCAATGAGAAGAAATACTGAGAAATAAATTTTAAAGGTGTAGGACAAAAATCCTACACCTTACTCAGATTTTGCAGCTCTGGGTGAAATGGTTGTTCTCAGCACTTTCTGCGTCAGCAATGCAGTTAAGGCTGTGTGGAGTCATAATTAGATAATAAAATGAGGTCGATATCAACTTTTTCACTCCTGACAATCTTACAAAAAGTAGGTGTCTTTCAGACAGAATTGACATGGATGGCTGTGCTTGGCAAACCACCAGAGCATGAAAAACATACCTTCAAGAACAGCTGAAATCAACCCCTTTTATCAGCATTCATCCCATGGAAACACATTTCTGGAGCTGGATTCCCTGGCTCAGAGATTGCTTCAGCTGTATTCAAAATAAAAACAGATCATGCACATCAACTTCACTTAATTAGCTTTTTACATGACTTTCATTTCTGTTAAGTTAGCTAATTAACAACATGCTTCCATATCAACTCTCTCACTCCTTTTCTTGAGTTCACAGACATATTCACTCTCATACTAAAATCAGCTTTGTTAACATCTCTTCTGCAATAATTCAGGCTTGAGGGTAGTTCCCTATTGATGCACGGTATCTGTACTATTAATTTTTTTCTATACTTTTCTCTCTCTGGGAAACAGCCTATTTAATTTGTGAGATCACTCTGAGGCAGGATGTTTATGTTGTTGAGTAGATTTATGTAGTGCCTGTATTGAACAACTAAGTATGCCGGCTGGAAATTATTATACTTGCCACAGATATGAAGTTTAAATAAAAAATTTCCAAAGCCTTTTTAAGTAAATGAAAAAGAGCTGTCTCCATCACCAAAATGAATGCTATCTCATGTTTCCATAGTTTTTCTCCTAAAAGAGTTGCAATTATACCTTCATGACAGACCTTCCGTCATTGTTAAATATGTCCAACATATTCTGGTTGATTAGAGATTAGTGAAAAATGTCTGATAACACTGGACTCCTGAACTCCTTCCAAAAACACACTGACACATATAATCAGTTGATTCAACTAAATCTGTTAAATCTTTGTGGAAGGAAGTTACATTTCTCTCTCAGTTAACATGTAAGTTTGATTTTTAGTTCTACGCAAACTGGTATCGATACTTACGTCTCTCCTTTTGAACAGAACCAAGATCTATTTACATTACCCATGTTGGAGAGGAATACAAAATATAAACTCCAAAGATCTAGAACT
Organism: Rousettus aegyptiacus; assembly: GCF_014176215.1. Classification (NCBI taxonomy): domain Eukaryota; kingdom Metazoa; phylum Chordata; class Mammalia; order Chiroptera; family Pteropodidae; genus Rousettus; species Rousettus aegyptiacus. The sequence continues at coordinate 51,502,126 of NW_023416311.1, read as the reverse complement.
AGTATAATCCTCTTAATTTAGATTACCACACTATTTTGAAGAGTTCAGTAAAAGTTTGGACTTTTATAACAAAACAATTGCTTTGCCCTACAAACTATGCAGTTTTAAGTACTATCTATTAACCTTGGTGTATAAATACCAGACATAGTCAAGATACCCAGCAGTACTGCTAGGATATTGAAATAGGCACAATAAAATTTTCTATTGTGATTTACCCAAACTTCTGTATGTTACATTTATACAACTAAAAAATTTCTTTTCAGACATTCCATTAGCAAAGGGTTACAAACAATAACATATTAAATAATAGCGAAATACCATTATTAATAAATTTGCTCATCAGAAAAAAAAAGTTGTTTAAACAAAAGATTTTGAGTCATGTACAATTGATAATAGAAAATTTATTGATTAATGTCATATTGATAATTCCATATATAATAACTCATTTTAAATATACAAGTGATGTGGGGCTTTTTTGTGGATGAAAATTAAGACTCAACAGGTACTGCATTAGGTGACCTTGGCAATGGCACTGATGTATAAGGGGAAAGATAGATATCGAAACAACGGTGACTGAAATCTTGATTTATAGCAAACAATAGCCTTCACAATTTAAAAATAGTTGGATGCCAGTTCAGAGAATGTAACAAAAACTAGTTGTGCAAAAATGTGGAATTCGCTAATTTGATATGAACCTTTTCATTATTTGAGATTCAATAAGTCTATGTCTCAGGAGTCATACCTTAATATTTCTTTCTGTATACTCCATGGGTTTTATTATACCACTTGGTAAACAGTAGGCCTTTCTCCACATACTTATGAATTTTCTTAAGTAGTTAGATTTCTAATGTGCTATGTTGGGGTGTGATTTCACATAAACTGTTGATTAAATGTAACTAAATTGAAAATGAAGATTTATCATTTAGAAAATTATTTCCATGTCAGTTTTTCTCTTACAGAATTAAATATAAATTTGGCTTATAGACAACCCAAGAAAGAGCATTGTAAGATTTCTCTGTCCTTTCCATTCAAGGAAAGCCAACTGCACAATGAAAAACAAAATTGGGTTCAGCATAAGCTACTCAGATGCAATTTCCTTTTCTTAAGGATAATATCTATTCAAAACTGATGGCTTTTAAGAACTATTACCCATTTTCCTTCCTCTTTCAGCAGGTTTATAAATCAGCTACCTGTGGAAAACATTTTGAAGGTTTGTTCAAATGTTTTTATAACTCATACGGTTATTTAACAAAACATTTCCTGCCCGCAATTGAGAAAACAACACTAGAACTTTATTGGGAGCTAAATTCTGGAAGAAGATATGTTTTTACAAGATGCTCATGCACAGTGTTCATCTCTGTGCTTATGGCAATATTCATTTTTCTTTGAAGTAGGACAAGTTATAGAGAAAAGAGGAAGATGATTACTTTACTATGTACATCTCATTAGGAAGTTATGAATTTGATGGTCTTCTAATGCTAGTGAGCAATATTCTTTTGTCATGCTTTCTTGAGAAAAAAATATAGAGATTTATGACAGCCAAATTATTGGTGTCTGTTTTTATCTGATGACATACCGGTGGTAAGGATCACATATAAAGGTAATGTAAAATTCTTCAAGTGCCTTAAAAACTAGTCCTCTGAGTACTTCTGTGACACTTATGTCTGCATATATTATTGAAATAACAAATTTGTGTGGCAAAAGAGCACATGGTGTTCTTATAAGAATAATCATTTTACAGATATGACATTCTGTTAAGAGTATTTCAAAACTTCTCTGATTACAAAATTACTTCCTGTGCAGTATAATAACATGAGAAATACAGAAAAGTATAAAAAGAAATGTAAAATTACACATCTACCTATTCTCAGAGACAACCATTGTTAGAATTGTTACAGTTACTTCCAGTGTTGAGTCAGGTGTAGCTATATAGGCTAATTTTTGTCCTCAAAATTATGTCTCTACAAGCCATTTGGATTGTTTTCCAATATAATCACTGTACAACTTTTGAATTACTTTTATTTTCTCCTAATAAAAAATGATTGTGTTTCTAAGACATTACAGAATCTTGCTAATAGATTTATAGGAGAATTCTAGCCCGTGGATATGCAACAAATCTTTTAACTTTCTGCTTTTTTATGTATGTTTAGATTATTTTTATTTTTTATATTGTTATAGATAACACTGCAGTCATTGTATTTGTGTGCAGTCTGAGCACATTTCAGATTATATCATTAGGATAAATTAAAGTGGAATCACTAGGTAAGCAATAAGAAAATATTTCAGACATTTAATATATATTGCTTTTCTGGGAGTCACCCTAGAAAGACATACCAATTTTTACTCCGAAGAGAGATATATAAAAAAGATATTTGTCTCATTTCCCTTCACTCTTCTATAGAATATTATATAGGCAAAAATAATATTTCTCTTTTTTTAAATTTGCATATTTTATAAGTTCTAGTATAAATATATCTGCAGTGGTACTGGCTAGTTTATTTTCACAGTTTTAAAAATATTTCTAATGAAATATGTATCTCTTATGTATTAATCTATGAGAACTTGCTATGTGAAAGAGAATGGCTTTAGTAATTAAACACGAATATTCTTCTGTTTTATCTGCTTTTTAAAAAATTATGTTCATACTCTTTTTTATATAATTTTATTCATTGATCATCTTTTCACTGTCATGTTTTAAAAGAATGTTCTCAATTTTAATCACAAATATTCACCTTTATTATCTAAATTCAATTTAACTTGACAGAGCATATTGATAATAAATTCTTGCTTTGAAAACTATTAGAACTAAGTTTAAATTCTCTTTACCATGCCGATTTTATTTATGAAAATTAGAAGTAGCAAAACAGTAGATTTTTAGATTTTTTACATCTAATTTTAAATTAAATTATGAATGTAAAGCACTTGCCTTATGCCTCAGCACCAAATTACTGAGGTCATTGATGATGATGATGATGATGCTGCTAATTTATGTACTTTCTTGAAACTCTTGTGTCATGGGTTGCAAAGGAAATGTATGTTATTGGATCAGTGTTTTTTTTTTTTTAATTTGGAATTTATTTGAAATATATCAATTATTTAATATTGAAAAAAATGCTATTTCTATTTGTTCTACTGATATAAGAAAATATAGCAGTTATTTTTAATATTATTATCAGTATATTCCAGAAATACACTTTGTATGGTTTTGTGAATTATTTAGCAGATATTCAGATTAAGTTTGTAGTATTTGCTTTATGGATTTTAAAATCTGTATTTTTTAATAGCAACAAGTCTGTTTTCATTCCTTTAGGGGCTTTTTCTGGCATGTTTTGGTATCAGAATTTGGGGAAAATTTTTTGTAATAAATTGATTAAAAAATATTTATTATATACATCATCTATAATTATACATTTATTTTATTTTTTCTAGATTGTAAAAAACTAATTTCTACATTCAAATAGATTGTACTGTATAAGAACTGCTCCATTTTTTATTGAAAAAATATTTCCCAGTATCTCAGGGATTTTCATATCAGACTACATTTCAGAGCTATCTGAGAATCATTATCCTAGGAGAAATACCCGAGAATTTGTATTTTTTCAGATTTTCTGGTTTATTGTTATATGTAATAGCTCTGTGGAACTCAGCTTTGGACCCTTTGAGTTGTTTCTCTTAGTGATTTTTATTCAAAGGTGTGTGTGCGTGTGTGCGTGTGTGTGTGTGTGTGTGTGTGTGTGAGCGCGCGCACGTGTGTGTGTGTGTGTGTGTGTGTGTGTGTGTGTGTGTGTGTGTTTGGAACTTGTTCCTAGAAAATACTTGTAACTTCTGAGTATTTTTTTCCCTCACAAGAAAAAAATTGATTACTAACGGAACCTCTTTTTTTTTTTTTTTTTTGCTTTTGACTTTGGGAAGCCTAGAAACAAGTCTAAGACTTAATCATAGCAAGCCTCTTTATATACTGACAATTTGATTTCTTTTTCCCTGAACTTAACTCTATATTTTCTTTTATATCGATTCTTTCTTCAACTACCTAGACACTACCACTTAATTTTAGCTATTTTTTAAATAATTTATTCTTAAATATAAAAGTACTTACATACTAACGAGCTCTATGAAGACAGATTTTTTTCCCCCTCTGTGTTATTCCCCTCATATTCCCCAACACCTTGAACAGAACAATGCCTGATAGGCACTCAGAAAATATTTATTTGCTGGATGTATAAATCAGAGAATAAGTTAATGTTTGTGAAATGAGGTAAGATGTTAATAAAAATACACAAAGAAGCTATCCTTAAAAATTAATAACAATAACAACTTACATTGCCTTATTATTGATTACTGTGTAGTTACCTCATCTTTCTGTTTTCTTTTTCTTCTTCTCTGTCTCCTATTTCTATAATTCTTATAATCATGATCAGTTGTTTGCATCCATTATTTTGTCTCTCGGAACAATCAAGGATGAGGCTATAACACTTACATCAGTTTTAAGTTATATATTTAAATAGTCTGTTGAAATTGCTTTTACTCAGATTGCAGTTGCTCTAAGACTAATAATTTCCCCTTGAGCATTATCTTCCTCCTTGCCTACTTGTATATGAAATAATACAGGCTTATTCTGGCACTCAATGAAATGTTGCTGTGAATATTTAGGATAAAATAGGAGTGCAAAGCAATGTTGCCAGTATAATTTATTGTCCCAATAAGCACACTTTTAAGAGTAAATTGGTGAGCTATTAAAAATTTAAACCAGGACAACAGGCATAAGCTAGGATGGCACAGGGCAAACTGAAGTGTGAGGTTACCCTCATCTAAAGTAAGCTAAGGCTTTTGGAGAAAAGCTTTTGGCTGTGCCCCCATGTCACAGTATGAATGAATACATCTCTGCATAAGGAAATATAGTAGAAACATTTGTGAATCTGCTGTGATCATGGTGTGTCTAAAAAAGCAAAATGGAATACTCTTTTCTTTTTGCCCAATGTACTTATATTTGTTATTAAGCTCAACATCTCAACCCAAGTCCTCCTGTTATAGGCACTTCTAAGAACTTCATAGCATCAAAAAAGAATTGCAATTTTGTATTTATGAATTATTTAATTAAACTCTCTTTCGAAATACATGTGCTTTGAAGACAGACACAGTGTTTTTTTGTTCATTTATTTGTCTGCTGACTTTTGTATCCTCTATCCACTATAGTCCCTGACACAAATAGGTATTTTAAAACGTTTAACAAATAAGTAAGCAAATGAATGGATCTCTTTTGTTTCACCCAACTAATTAAATTCAATATCAATTTTTTCCTTTTTTCTGATAAAAATGAACTTTGAAAATTATGAAAGTCTTGGAGAGTCAAGTGGAATTAAGGCTCTTTTTCTTCGAATCATTTCTTTCTGGGGTTTCTAGTTTCTGAAAGAGAATTCGTATACCTTTGCTTTCATGCCATTATTTCATTCATTCATTTCAGGTAACATATAGGACAATAGGAACTAATAAAGAGGTGATAACAGAAGATTTATGAAATAAAGGTCAGTCTTTAAAGACTATTTTTCTGTTTTTGTGCAAGTTCCATTTGTTAATGGTACCACCCTGGCAACTTAGAATTCTTATAATATAAACATAAATGCTATTTTACTTTTATTCCCCAATTAGCTCACTGTTGACAAAGAATTGTAGATAAAATAAAATTATAATTTGTTGCAATCTGATAATTCAAAAACTGTAGCTTTTGGTGTGCCTATTCATTTTGTCTGAGAAAATGATATTCTATGAAATATCTAACATTTGATAGTCAAAATTATCTATCTCAGAAATACTTAGAATAATTCAGGAAATCAAACCAAAAACAAAAAAAAAATCTAATTGTTTTTTATATGTAAACCACAGTTCTTATTTTAATATTTTGTTTACAAACTACTCAAACCAGAAAACAAAAATTCAAAAAGAATTCATTGGTAATATATTTCTAAATGGTTTGTAGTCTGGTTAGAACCAGTACTAAGTAAATAGTTCTTTTAACATTTCATTTCAGTACAGTATGTTTCAGTGAACATTTTGTCATTGTTCTAAATCATGAGAGCAAAATATGAAATTTAGCATCAAGTAAGTGAAGAGTCAAGTAGGAGAGGCAAACATATAGCAAAACTGGTTTATGGGTGATGCAGCTCTCCCATACCAGGTTACTAACATACCTCAAATCCCTCATTAATATAATTATCTTTAGAAGGTTCTGGTTAAAATGCAATTCTATTATCCCTGGGATAAGTTAAGACATCAAACAATTATCAACTTTTGTTATATTAGCACACATCTTAACCTAAAGAAGAAAGGACAATATGTATGAAGTAAGGAGAGCAAAAAGAAAATGGAATGACAAGTGAGGCATCTTATACAGAAGACTAATCACTAAGTTTTCAGACTATAATTTTCACAAGGTAAGGGATCCAATCTTTACAGCCCATGAGCCCACAATTACATTTTATATGTGTTTGGAAAATATTTGGTGAATTAGTTAATTAATGAATTGATGGATGAATGAATAAACAAACATTCCTGATAGCAGTAGGAAGGCACTAGATCCACATGGGGGCAGGAGGCAAGGAAAGGGTGCATCCGAACTTAATTATATATTCAATAAAAATTTGGGGCTGCTACTAGAAGTAAATTTTCTGTCTCTGCATTGTTGCTGAGTAACAAAGACACCAAATTTCTTACATTTATATTGACTTACGGGTTATGTTTTGTAGATTCTGTTTGGAGTGATAGAAGCATTATTTGGGGGGAAAAAAAGTGATTGATTCTTAGGCTTTTTCTCATTTGGATATCTCAATACTCAGCAACTAATTCAACAAATGTGACCCAATTAAGTATCCCTGGCCTTTCATCCGGGTTTGGGGCCCGCTCATGGATTGCTGTGCTCCTAATAGGGTATACTCCTTAAAGGCCTTGCACCTGTAACCACAGCCATTCTCTAAATCTCCGTTTGCTCATTTTTGTGACTTTTAGCTTCTGTTTGCAGCCATGAAACTTGTTTCTGAAATCTATCTGTTCCTGCATCTATTTTCTTGAACCAGTAAATCGAAGTGGGGAGATTCGACCACCATAATTCCTGACATGTTTTTAAAAGTGCTCCAAGAGAGATTGCCATTTCTGTGGCATTCAATATGCTCTCCAGTAATAAAATTGTTTCGATCTTTAAAAATATAATAAAATGCTCTCCGATCCAACTTTCATTTTTTCTCTGTCATATTTCCCAAGAAGATATATACCTGATATGTTTATTAATTGTGAATTATTTTTCAGTTATTTAGAATGATAAAAAGAAATTATGAATGCCTTTTCAAATAGAAATATATTTGGGACATTTATATACCTGGTTAAGATCAACTATTTTTTTTATTATTTTAATCCATGTAGCCATAGTAAAATGGTATCATGGAATTATTATCAAAATCTAAACAATACTCTTTAAAATAAATCATATATTCTCATATCCATGAAATAAAAGTGGTTAGCAATGAGGCTTTTTAACCACTTCAATTATGCACAGACTTAGATATAAGAAATAACCCCAAAAGAGCCATCTTCTGACTACATTTTGCCTTTTTTACCAGATACTGAATAGAGCTGAAGAAACTTCCAGTGGAAGGCTTATCTCTGAAGTGCCAAAATAAATTGAAATCTAGTAAATTTCAGTTTGACACTTCATTAATTCTAAGTCAGGGGTCACTGGTTTCTTATCTTTTCTGAACTCCAGATTTTTTACATTTCTAAAATGAAGTCAGAATAATAGTCATAATAAAACAAGCTTATTTTAGAGTATTAAATTGAAAATTCTACTGAAAATGATAAAAGAACTGTGCAATTATGAGGTATCGTTATTTGGCAATAGTTAATTATTATTATTTTTTGTAATTTGTAATTACAAATCTCACACACACATATACAAAGCCACACACATAACTATATATATATATTATTTTTTTTGCAAAAATCCTTTTACAAATAGAACTCAATTCAAACTATAGATATTGCTTTATTCCACCTGTGAAAACAGATACTACAGGTCACAAACTAATTCACAAGACTTTATTTTCTTTTAATTTTAACAGAGCAGCATCTGTTCTTCTGGCAGATAATTCAAACCATTTTGTTGGCAGCTACAGGATTATCCCTTGGTGAGCCTGTTAATGGGGTATTTGAGTTTATTTGCACTCTTAACCATCATTACTCTATGGCAGATACTCTTCTTTCCAGGCATTTCTATGTTGGCTACACTTACTGGATTTTTTAAAACTAGCTTTACTATTGAAAGAAAAACCCTAATGGATCATATTTTATGACTACCTTATATAAATTGTTTTATTCCAGTTGTATATACTCTATCTTATTGACTTTTTTTTCAACTTCTGCAATTTTTCTTCTGCAATTTTACACCTCCATTATTTCTCATTATACTATTTAGCTTTTGCCTGTTGGGTGTATTTCTTAATTTTTCTTTCTGTAATATTTGTAATTTTACTCTATGAAGCAATTCCCTGTGAAATTTTTCAGAATGAAAAGAATTAAGAAAAAGTATTAAGTAGATTTAATGTGAGTTCTTACAGAGGTTTATTTTCTGTATTGTTATTATTTTATAATACATAAAAATTTCTTTCATATATACTGAGGAAATGAAATTATTTTATTAATAACAAGTCTTATATGAAAGTACAAGTCATCATGGTGGAAATAAATGAAAACTGGAAAAGTCTAAACCTGAGTTGAGATCTGCTAAGTAGTTTTCCCGAGGTTATACAAATTGCAAAGAGAAGAGCTAGGATTCAAATCCAGTTTATCTCTAGAACTCATGCTTTTGAACATGTCCCTATAATGGTAGACTTCAACCTCAAGGCTATTGCTTGAACTATTGGTAAAAAGCCAAACTATGATTGTTTGAAAATAAGTCTGTGTCTGCCAGTGACCATTTTGGCATTGAGGAAATTGACTTCCTGAGAATGAAGCCAACACAACTTAAAGCATGGCCAAGATATGGAGACTGAAAATTTTCTGACAATATTATTTGAATTCCTGGATCTAGCTATGCTGTCCTTTAGGCTAGAACTATCCTTGAATATTTCAGTTTTGTCATGCAATAATGCCCTCCCCACACATTTTTTCCCCTTAAGCCACTTTGATTTGGAACATTGCTACTTTCTACAATCTTTAGATTTTTTGTTCACCCCTATATATATATCCTCCACCCCTCAGTGACCAGAAGTGTTCATGCAGCTTATGTGCTTCTCATTTATCCTGATAAATAATCTCTCACCTTTGAGATTATAACATCTTTAGAATTTCAAAAAGGCTGTGTACATTCTCTCTTTTGACTTATCTGACTATTCTGTAAGATGGAAATAACACTAAAATCTCCATTTTGCATCTGAGATAAATAAGTCACATATTCCAATAAGGTTTAGACTATAGACCTTTAGTTGCTTAGTTCAGCACGCCTCTAACTGCAATGCAAATAGAAAAGTAGTTTGGAGTTGGTAGGTCATTTATAAATGTCCTCACCTAAACGTTAAATCTAACCTATTCCGTGGACATCATCATATCTTCAAGGCATACAGCTTAGGACAGGATCAGAGCTGCCATATTGTACATGACAGGGAATAAAATGTAAGAGACATTCATTAATTGAATCTTCAAATATAGGGAGCATACTACGGCATGCCAGGCCCTATTTTGGCATGAATCTCAGCGGTAAGCAAGTCTGACTTTGTCTTTCAAGATAATCTTTTATATTTATCTACCTTTATTATATCAGTTGAAAGCAGGATCTATTCTGTTATCAATTATTCATGGTAGATGAGTCTAACCCAAAGGTTTAGTTAATTAGGAAATAGAGAGACCCTATGGGACTGTATATAAGCACACAAATATGTTCTAGAGTAAAGCAAAACTATAAAAATAATATATAATCTTGTCTGAGTATAAAATCACATCAGAAATAAACATATATACAAACATACAAAAAAAAAAAAAAAGCATTTCAGTTTGGGAGTTTTCCCAGGTGAACATGCAGTTAATCTCAGATAACAGATACCCTATTTTTTGAAGATTTGAGGCTACTTGTTGAAGATGGGGATAGGTACCATCTTCCTGCTCAATAATGAGAATAGGAACTGAATATAGAGAAGTATAGCAACATATTAAAACCAAAAATTTCAAAAAAAAATGTTTATTTTCAACTGCGAAGAAAGACTTGCGACAACTATAGACATTCAACCTTACTAACCATGCCAATTATGTTCGCCCTCCTGCTGCGCTCTGAAAAGGAAAGGCACCATGGGGATCCAACTTAAAACAAGTAATTACTTTACGTTTTAAGTGCAAACTATCTGTGGAGAACAGCAGGCCAATCTTTTTCCTATCCACTCAACAGAAGTCCCTTTGGTGCCTGGACAACTCCACTAATCATTTGGGTTTAAATACTTTCAACTAACTGCCTTGGGTTTTCACTACAAACATTTTTACCTTCTCTTGGAAAGGCCTACGCACTTGGTTACTATCTAACCACTTATCTGTTGAAGCGAGTGTATGAGAATTAAAGCTCCCTAGAGCTGGCTGATGAGCTTTCACATAGAGTAAGTGTTGTAACACATCTGGAAATTAAGGGCTAAGGAGAACAGAAGGCTAGAATAAGTTTCTGAAGGCACTTTTGCTATTTGCAGAATCACCATTACAGAATGAAGTGTTTTCAGTGGAATCAAATTTGTATTTCCTTAACAACATTAAAATCCTTCTGAAATCTTGATCATCTATCCCAATGCCAAAGCTTAAAATAGACCATGATAACTGTAGGAAAATGACTGAAAGAAAGTTCCAAATGTTTTTATGGATCTTAAATTTTGTTATTTCAATTGTTCCTTATTTTATCTTTTGTTTAAAGTTAGACCACACACTTCCTTGCTTCTTAAGCATTTTGACATTTATTTTATAAATTTTTTATACTTTGCTCCAAGTCAGGAAATAGCAATTATCTCAGCTTTGCAAATAAGGAAAGCGCACAGAAGTCATTCTGGCCTTCCGCTAAGGTCACACAATTAATCAGTGCAGAAGTGAAACTACAACACAGATTTTTATAGGTCCTAGCCTAAGACTTTCCCATTAGAGTCTGTGGTTTCTCGTATATTTATTTATGTAATTATTATTAAAATATATGTTAAGCGCAAACATGTAAAAGTGACTTCTAGTTGCTGGGTGGAGAAGATTCTTATTAGATGATCTGACAAGAGTCTAATGGGAAAGGAAATTTGTTCTGATTAGAAAATATATGTATAAAATAAGATACATTAATCGCTCATCATAATCACCAAACAGCATACAGGTGAGAGAAGTCCAAGTTAGTTAGAAAGGCAAGACAAAAATGGAATGGTAGGGAAATGAGGAAGACAATGTGCTTCTTGATAATTCTTTTTTACTTTCTTTTCTAAATTGTCTCTGATCACTGTAATTTGTGGTGACATGGGTCAGCAACAAAGCATCAAAGATCATAGCACAAAGGTGAAGTGCTTCACTCTGCTTTTAAAATCTTAGTACAGAACTCTCAGATCTTCTAATTAAAGAACCAAGATAGGCATCTACTTGACCTTCATTTTGACATCATCACATTTAAAGCAATTTAACTCTCACTCCTACTCTCAGGTTAATTTTCTCTAGAAGAAATGATTTTGACAGTTTCAGAAAGTCAGGTTAAGCTCATATAAGGAAAAAAGACGAAAATTTTCTTCTTTTGCTGATAGATATATCCTCAAGATAAGATTTCCCAAGAGCTTGAGGACTAGTTCAGCACAGGCTCAGGGCACAGGCTTGGGGTATGTGTGTAGTACCTGCTCACCCCCATACTACTAATTGTTCATGTGATCTTGAGAAAAGTCCTTACACGTGTCTGAGATATTCCTTCTTCTATGAATTGAAATAACATTAATACCTAAAATTTAAGTATATTGTGACTGATAGCAGGCTGAACGATGCCCCCCCTCAAAAAAAAAAAATATATATATATATCCTTGTCCTAATCCCTAGAACCTGTGAATGATACCTTATTTAGGAAAAAAAAGTCTTTGCAGATGCAATTAACTTAAGAATCTTGAGATAAGATCCCCTGAATTACCTGGATGGGCTCTAAATCTAATGACAGTATCTTTACAAGAGGCACAAAAAGGAGAGGCACACAGAAGAGCAGGCTATTTACAGTGGAGAAATTGGAGTGATGTGACCACAAGCCAAGGAATATCTAGAGCTATCATAAGCAGAAAGAAATAAGGAATGGCTACTCCCCCTAAACATTTGGAGAGAGTGTAACCCTACTGACAAGTTCACTTTGGACTTTTCAGCCTCCAGAACTGTGAGAGTACAAATTTCTGTTTTAAGTCAACTAGTCTATAATAATTTGATATAGCAGTCACAAAAGCCAATACAACATTAAAAGATAATTGTAAAAAGAATGTACTTAGCATATTATCCAGAACATAAAATGTTATTTGTAATAGAAATTATCATCATGCAAAGCATCAGCAATATAGAACAGAGAAAATTGAGATTTCCTTTTCTTAAACATTTTCTGTCTGCCAAGTATTGGCCTAGGTGTTTATGTATGGAGTATATAGTTTTTCCTAGCTCTACTGAAAGTAAATGATTTCTTTCAACAGAAAAGGAGACTGAGAGACTCAATAAAGTGAAATCACTTGTCCAAGGTCTTATAAAAAATGGAATAATCAAGGTTTAAACTCATCTGTCTGTGGGAGAAAAATTCACTCTTTTTTCCATACTGCTTCTGTAAGATATAGTGTGCAGGGGCAGTGAGTGGGTTTGGGGCAAGAACCAAACCAAATCCAGAAGTTCTGTGTAATAGTTTGTCAGTCTTGAGGGTGCTGGCACAGAAGGAAAATCAAAGAATGAAGCAATAAGCAATGGAATGGATAATGGAGGCTTCAGATAAAAGTGAGAGAGTTAGAAGGAGATCAAATGGTCGAATATATTCTACACAAATTATAGTCTTGGTAATTGGAGGCGGGAATTGGATAGAGGTAAATTTTGTAGGATATTAAAGTAGGTTTGACACTGTAGCAGGCAGAATTCTAAGATGGCTCTCAAAAACTCTTGTCCACTCATGTGCACACTTGTATAATCCCACTTTGGAGTGTTGGCGGGAACTGTGAATATGATGGGATGTCACTCCTATGATTAGGCTGCCTTATACGGCAAAGGTAAATGGAATTAGCAGATGTAAAGTCCCAAATCAGTTGATTTTTAGTTAACTAAAAGAAAGGTTATCTTTGGTGGGCCTAATTAATCAGATAAAAGCCCTTAAATTAATAACTGGGATTTTCCTGAGGTTAGAAAGAGATTCTCCTGCTGCTCTTGAAAAAGCAGTCATATTGTGAATTGTCTTTGGAGAGAAGGCCACATGGCATGCAATTTTGGGTGGCTTCTATAAACTGAGCATTATCCTAGCCAATAGCCAGTTATAAAACGTGTTCCTCAGCCTTACAATGGTAAGAAGATAAATTGTGCCAACAAACTGGTTAAGCTTGGAAAGAAATTCTTCCCTAATAAAACTTACTGTTACAAAAGCAACCTGGCTGACACTGAATGTAGCATTGTGAGACACTGAGCGAGGACTCTTAGCTGCTCCTGGACTCCTGATGTTCAGCAACTGTGAGATAACAAATGCGTGTGGTTTTAAGACAGTGAAGGTGTGTGTGGTAATTTGTAACCATCAGTGGGAATCTAATACAGACACCTCAAAATCAATTTTTGGTTTAAATATATAATTTCTATGAAAGGAATTTACGCTGTGCTACAACCTAGTCCAGACTTTGCAGGGTTTACTGATAGTGTTGGACACTTAGGTATTGCCACTTCCTGCTTTGTTCTCAGAAAATAAAATATTCATCCCCTGACTTCACACCCATTATACATGTCATTAGCACCTTCAACTGTGAGCAGTGAAATCTGGGTGCCACCTTCACACTCACGTGTACACACACATATGGGCACATACATGAACATACATATGTGTCCTAGCACACACACGAGATATACATGAAGTCAGCACATTACACTGCGTATGACATATACCACACATACACACAAACATGTTATCATTTTAGCCTGATAACATGCATTATACCTTTTTACTTGCATGAATGCCATGGTAGTCTTTATTCCTGTTTCTCTTTAGTACTTAAAACACACTTTTGGCCAAATGTAACCCTGCAGTTGTATAGTAATGTACTTTTAACATTTTAATGACATCACAAACCAGCATAGTGGGAGTACTTTAATGTTCAACTGCCACATTATTAATAAGAGAGGTTTTGCCTTTCCAGAATCATCCTGACTTCATTGTAATCCACAGTCATTATAGCCCAATAACATGTTGTGGGTCAGATTGGAAATGCAAAGAATTTGGTGAACTCTGAACGTGTCAGGTGAACTTTGAACCATTTATTGCTACAACTGCAATAATGCTACTTCGAAAGAAGCATATTAGAACTTGAAAGCAAATTTTTTTAGCACCACGAATTGTTATTCTATCTTATAGTAAATGTAACAGGTTTCCTGGCAAAGGTTGTAACTTGTTAATTTCACATTTTAATTTTCCCAACTTTGGTTGCTGAATACAGAATGATGACATAGTTTGAGCATAGACTAATGATTAAAAATTCGGCATGTAAATGTAATCCAAATAGTTCATTTATATATTAATTTGTCAAGTTGGTATCAAAACCTCTCTCCTTTATATTAAATTAATATTTCAATTTTTACATATGATGGCTTAAGTATTGCTGAATAAAGGTGATATATTAGTTTTGATTTGCAAACATATTTTAAACAGCTAATTCACAAAGGGATGACACTCAAATACATAACTTAATACAAATAAAATAATGCAAATAGACTAACGGTGTGACAGTTCTATATCCAATCAACTTAGAAAAAATTAAATAATGTTAATCTATTTTAAGTAGGACATAATTCAATACATGCTATGTCATTCTTGGTAAAGATAATTAGTAGGTACTATATAAATATGTGTATATTTGAATATGAAAACTCACGATGACACTTTGCTATGTGATTTGATGATCAGTTCAGTTCTATATTTTTTGTTTTTATTAACAGTCATCTTTATTTTCTCTAAATATACATATAATACATGTTCACTATAGAAAACTTTGAAAATACAGCCGCAAAGATAAAAAAGTAGAAAAGAAAAAAATAAATTTGCTGTCTTAATTTTAAATAACCTTTGCACTATGAAATTCATAAATCTTTTTCTACCGATTCAGGGATATTTTCTTTTAAATTCTAACATTGGGTATGTTATATAAAAAATGACTCTGGATGTTTCTAAATATATTGCATAGTTTCCTTAAGTAGAAAACATTTTGAAATCTTCCTGCTTCTTGGGCTGCTCAGGTAAATATTTGACTAATAATGATTGACATCTTTAGCTATGATTTAGTGATCCTTTTTTTTCCCCAAACTTTTCAAAGGAATATAGCACCGGCTAGTATTTTGTTATAGATTGAAAGTAGAATTAGATCTCATATTGCTGTGTGTCTCTAGCCCTCATCCAAATATATTAAATTTGAGGTGAATGATAGTTTTTTCTGAATTTTAGTTTCTTCTGATCTTTCAACTATTATTAGACTTATATGAGGAGAAATCAAGAATTCCGTCCAAAACTGAACTTAAGAGTTTTCCCATGTTAAATTAATCCCCCTCTCCTTTCCTCCCTTCCTCCTTTTTCCTCCCTTCCTCTCTTCTTCTTTTTCCTTTCTCATTTCTCTTTCCTCTGTCTCTCCCCTCTACTCCCTCTTCCCTTTTCAACCAATATATATTAGACATATACCATATGCCAAGCACCGTGCTAGACACAAAGGATATAAATGTGAGAAAGACAGCTTTGTATCTGCCCTCCAAAAGTTTAGAATCAAAGAGTCAGATTTAAAATCTTAAATATTATTTACAAAAATGTATGGTAAGTGATACAAAAGAAAACCAGAGGTTTAAGGACATGCCTAGTAGCGGCCCTTAATATAGTTGTAGGGAGGAATTATTGATCAGGAAGAGTTTCTAGACAGAGTGACCATTAGGCCAAAATCTGAAGAATCATTAAACATTAGACAGGTACTATTTCTACTGTAAAGAATGGAGGCACTTGTTTACCTAGGTTTCTACCTCATTAGATTGTTGGCTTCTCTTTGCTTGTCCAGTACCCACCAAAGTGCCTGACATACAAGTGGTGTTTAATAAATGTTTGATTAATTATGCAGAGACATATAAATAAATAGTATATTGGCAAAACACAATTTGATATATAAGTTTGTAAATTATACAATTAAAATAGCATGGATTTCAAGAAATAGTAATATGTCTCCTGTATCTCTCCTGCTAATCTTAGTCTCTATTTTCTGTTATTTATACTTATATTTATATTTATACTTATTTATACTTATATTTATATTTATGCTTCATGTATTTCTCCTCCTTTTATTTATTTTTAATTTTTTGTCCCTAATATTGGCTTCAATATTAACCTTCTAACAATATAATTAATACAGCTTCAATACTTATTCCAAGCTTAATGACTTATTTTTAGGTATAACTTTAGAAAAGAATATTAATTTATAAACCTTCTGATTTAATATTTGCCATTTGTTTTTGGCTATAAGAAAATTAGTTTAATAAAAGTAAAAAAATTATATAAAGAAATTGCTAAAAAGTTTGAGTACTAAATAATTACCATGAGTATTACTTTAAAAACTCTGCGTGTTAACTTCTGCATGCCGGTGGAATCCACACAAATTCATGCTGCTTTTGATAAAGATAATTTAATTAAAGAAGAATGAAAATTTTAAAAGTTATTCAAAATTCATTTTGTAATGTGAGATGTAATACACACAAAGCCAGTATGCTCATAAATTCATAAATAAAGTAAATGAGAAGACGGCGATGCTAATTGATATAAAACACTAAGGCAACAGGGTCTGTGAAAATGTCATTCAAAGTTATTAGAATATAGTTAAGAGAGTGAGCTTGAAGATCTCATTAGGAACTGAACCCAACAAAATCGTATAGATATTTTTAAGCTTGAGTGAATAGTTGAAATTTCTTTATATTAGTTCAAATTGGTCTTGAGTATTTCGTTTTCTTGTATTTCATATTCTTAATAATCTGGTCATTTAAATGCAGAAAAAGGATCAGTAAAACATGTTAATGGTGGAAATTGGTCATAATTTAATAAATACTATCATACATTGTTTTTGAAAAACATTACTTTTGAGAACTTTAGAGGCAAAAAATCTATGGTTTACATAAAAATTAAAAAAAAAAAGAAGAAATTTTAGTTTGCTCCAATAACCAGGGATGATTTTTTAAAAGAAACAAATTTATTTTTTAGGAGACTGAATATGTCACACACACACACACACACACGCACACACACACACACACAATATGTGGTAGAACATATTTCAGAAAATTTAAATAAGCCCTAATGTAAACTTTTCATTTAATAAATTACTTGATCAAGATTTTTTAGGAAAGAATTGTCTTTGGACATGTTCATTTTAACAGTTCTAATTTTTGTGCTCTTATAATTTAAATGGGATGGCGAACTATAGGTTCTATGCTTTAAGGGCATAGATATTTCCTATATAGGACTATGGAGTCCTAGCATAGCCTTCATAGAGGGAGAGATAGTCAAGTAACCCATGGTTTAGAATCTGTGCAAAGATGGGAGAAGGCAGACATGGGAGGAAATAAAATGAGAGATTCTAATTGATCTGATGCCATGTGCTCCAGCAATTCTAACCTTGAAAGTACAAGGGAAATGGAGCTTTTGTGGTTTTACTTGGATGGAGGAGTAGCAAACAAAAACAATTTTAATTTACAATTTTGCTCAATCGTAAAAAGATTACAATGTTATTCTGTTAGTTTCTTATTAAAATCATGATGTACTCATTTCACTTAATAATATTAAGAGGCTACTGTCTCTCCATGGATTATATAAGTTTCAACTTAAAGATTGAGGAAATAATGATAATCAGGTCAAATATTCTATTTATAATTCATACGAAAGCAGAGGATTGAGGTCTGAGGTAAGGAAAAGAGAAGTATACATCCAGTTTCTTTATTATGTCAAGTTTTTCTTCCTATTTTTAATACAGAGAGAATTTTCCAAATCTGAATCTGTGCTATGAACATGTTTGAAGTAAATGCCTGTCACACTGTCACTATCGAGGATTAAAAAAACTTCTTTACAGACTCCTTTTCTTCAAATTCAGATTAGGAAAAAATGAAGATGATTGTTAGCATAGAAAGATTGGATGAAGATTCAGCAAATTAAATCATTGAAATATTAGGCTGAAATACTACCATCTCAGCTGGCATGATTGTGGCCTAATATTGGTTAAAGTTTAAAGATTGAAAAATAGAAAGTTAACTTTCATTTTCTAATCCTTTTTGATAGATTTATACACAATAAAATATACCCCTAAGGCATGATAGAAAAAAGCAGCAATTTATTCTTTAGATATAAAAAGAAGATTTGGTACTTGGAGATTTCAATATAGCTCCTTTTATAATAATTTAATGCACTTACAACAAATTGCAGTAATTAGACTTCAACTTTAATTTGTCAGCCATAGCACTTTATAATTCTTAGTAGCAAGGTTTCAGTCATTGATATATATCAAAAGTATCCTTTTGGTACCAGGGGAAGGGACTGATGCTCTTGGTAAGAGTAATCTTGCCATAGGGGGGAAATCGAATTACGAAGATAACCTTGAATTAAAGGTGATTCAGCAGGAGAGTGGAGCTGATGCCCCTATAAAAGAAGGACATGGTATGCAGTTGCACTAGTCATACTTTTGTTGAACGACTGACTAGTTTTACTGTTAGAAAAAGAGGTAATTGTCACCTTTATTTTAGTCAACCAAATTTGGCTCTGAATTCACTACCTACCTTTCTAGTTTCAGACTTGACCTAAAATTGATTAAACATTTTACCTAATAAATACTAAGAGTGAGATGTATTTTTGAATATGCCTAATGAACTAATCTCACAAATTGTTAAAGATTAAGTTTTACTGAAATTAAGATATTGATAGTTTTGAGCTATTATAAACTCTTCTTTTTTTCTGACACAGTATATTATTTATAAGTAAAATATAACTACTGTCTTATGTTGAATTATGGTCAGGGTGACAATACAATTTATCTTCTAACACAAGAAAAGTCTGAAAGAGAATCGGATGCCATTAATGATTATACTAGGATATCAGACATAAACCAGAAACATCTCAGGCCCTGAATTAGGGCCATAATAATTATGACAGACCTATTTTTCATGAAAATATTTTATGATGTGGTGGGAAGAATCACAATAAAACAAAACTTTATGTGATCATGAGGGTTAGATTTACTTTAGTTTTCAAATGAAACTCAATTTGTGAAATAAATAGCATCTTAAAAAATGCTCCTAGACTTTAATTTTCCATTGATCTCAATTCTTCAAGCTCATTCCAATTTTTTTTTAAACATTATAAATTTAATGAGGGACTATACATTGAGATGTTAGATAACAATAATATATACTTAACATTTAATAGCAAATGGAGAATAGAAAAATCACCAACATTTTTATGATTTGGAGTATAAACCGGTGATTTTTAGGGCATTAAAACTGAGAAAATATTAGATAATATTACCGTTTAACTACATCAGTTAAATTTTGTAGAGATTTTTTTTTATTTTTAGCATAGATTTATAATAAACCAAATTATGAGTTCTGCATTTACATAATAACTTATATTAAATCACTCAAAAAGTTAATGGAGTTATGCTTTAAGAGAAATAATATCTTGCTATCCAGTCAGTATTTCTCCAGAAATCATGATAAAGTTACTAAATTACAGAGATATAGCTAAAACATTTAAGTTATTTAGACAATGTTAAAATCTGCTTCTAAATAATGATTTGGTAATACATACACAATAAAATAAAAATGCTAGTTTTAGTATTTAAAAACAACCTTAAATCTTGAAAGTATACATTTTAGTTCTCTATTATTCCTGAACTTAAAATCCCCTGAGAATTCTAATCTACTTTTACAAATGTCTTGATCTGATCTCATCACTAAAGGAATGCATCCCATAAAGCAAGCTTGAACATTACCTTTTCCAGTCCCTACAGGTTATGGGCCAGCATGTTCCAGGCTGCATTAAGGACTACCTCCTCTGACGATAGTGCTCAATGCTATATTCAACATGTTGTGTGGAGTGCATAATCCTTCCTGTTTTGCAAATTGTTTTGATCTTCTATAAACTCTGCCAAAGACAGTTATTCAAGGAGTCAACTTGATTTTGGAGACCAACCTGAAGAAAGTTCTCTGTCAAAAGTTTTGTGTTATTTTTCTCCTAAGCAAGATGAAGTTGTGACTTTCTAGATCTAATTGTGCTTACAAAACCCTTTACAAACATATGTGGACTGGAAAGTGACTATTTTTTATTGTGCTACATCTTGAACAAAATTTCAAATTCTGAAAGAAATCACTTGACTAGACTGAGGAAGAATTCTTCTTTAACTATATGTTGGCCATTTTATAGTTATTTTTCTCATTCTTTTGCTTAGATTCAAATTATTCTAAATAATTATCCATTGAATCCTAATGTAGAGAGATATCTAGATAGTGTCTGTTTTGTTTTATTTTGTTTTTACTTCCGGAGTGATGATAATCAACTGGAAAGATCAAATAGTGGGGAAATGAATTTTTTTTTAAAAAAGGAGACTCTGATAATCATAAAATATTGGATAGTTTGTGGTTTACTATTATATTTTAAAATCTGAAAGAAGACAACAGTCAAATTCTCAAGAATAGTGCTTAAGATCTAATGAATATAAAAACTATAAGAACCAAAAGAATTAAATATGAAGAGACTAGAAATGGCCTGGATCAGTTGAAAATAAATAGTTATTATTTATTAAATATTTAACATTGCATTACTGTTCAATCTTACTTAGTTTCAATAGGAATACTTCAAGGAACATACCATCGTTGTCCTCTTGCAGGCATGCAGAAACAGTGGTTCAGTGAGTGAAAAGATTTTTCCAAAATAATTCAGTAATTGTGTGACAGAGAAATGGTTTCAGCCCAGGCCACTCAGACTTCTGCCAACTCAAGTGCCTTAGAGACATAGGAAGTGGTGTGGAAATCCAGCTTCCTCCCTTGCTGACTGGATAATATTCTGTTCTAGAAACGAAGAAATTGAGGAACGTAAAAGGTAAGGCCAAGATTCTCATTTGTGTATAACTCCAAACTGCATATTTCCACCATGTCGCATTACACGATAAAAGCACAATTCTTTATATATTAGATATATTCAAGAGTAGGTAATAGTTTTAATTTTGGCAATGGAAAGAAAACACATTAAGTTTAGAGATTTGAATCACATAAATTATCCAATGAAATTATTGGTTCCTGCAGATACTTAAAATTCTAAGGGGAATATGACAGAGCAGACATTTGTTCAGAACTTAATAAGAAGTACAAAAGTTAAAAACATGTTTGTGTACATCTCTCTACTGATGGCATTTTCTTTTCTTTCTTTTTCCTTTTTGTATCAAAGAACCATGGCCAAATATTTTGTCATAAATCTCCTGAGTAAAAAGATCCTTAACAATTCTTTTCTGTATTAAAAAGAAGTCTTTAAGTGAACAAAGTCTAACATAAAATTATAATGTTGAGAAAAAATTCCAAGGGTGTAATTATGGTAAAATTTAACATCAGCTGTTCTGTGTGAAGTCTAGAGATCAAACTTCAGCTTCTCAAATTTTCAGGCCATGCTGTTTGGAAGACCATGAATCTCCCAGTACCGACCGAGCTTTTCCTTCTTCTTCTTCTTTTTTTTTTTTTCTTTCCACATTGGAAGTAGAATATAGAGATACAAAAATAATATTAATAGTGGATTACACTTCAGTGTTTTATTGTTGTTTTTGTTTGTTTTTTTTAATTAAGACTTTATGTTTTTTAGAGCAATTAAGGTTCACAGCAAAATTGAGAGAAAAATACAGAGATTTTTCCTGCCCTTTTTTTTTTTTTTTAATAAAGGGTACACCTACCTCATCCTGTTTCATTCCAAAAGCAATCTTGTATAGTATGAGTGGTTGAGTTTAATTAATGGAAAACTATGTTCTACTTAGATTGTTACCCACTTAAATTTACACACCTCTTAAATGGGTCCAGTATTGCTTAATGCAGTGGTATGTCGGTAAATGTTTAACAACTGGTTCTCAGGAGGAAAAAAAAAGGCTGTAATTTGTACAGCTATTGATTTCAATGGTGTAAATCTTCCTACTGTGGTTGATTTCAGCCTATAATAGTAATGTCATCGAATGTGGAGTTGGGAGAAGATGCTCTTAATCTGCTCTTATGAGCCTGGGTGAGTTGGCTCCTGTACTTTGTGATCCACAAGGAGAAACCTAGACCAAGGATTAGCACCTTTTTTTCTAAAAGCCAGATAGTAAATATTTTAATCTTTACTAACCATACAGTGTCCAACACAACAATTTAACTCTACCATTGTAGGGCAAAGAAGTCATAGGCAATAATGTAAATGAATGCATGTAACTGTGCAAGTATGTTGGTGGATATTGAATTTCACTTCATGTAATTTTCAAATGTCAGAAAGCATTCTTCTTTTGATTTCTTCAACCATTTAAAAATGTAAAAAGTACTTTTAGCTTGTAAGATATATAAAATATAAAAACAGTCTATGGTTTGCAGATTCTTGGTCTAAACTGTAGAAAATTGGTTAAATTGAGGGAAACTGAGCTAAGTGGCATTCTTAACAGGTCCAGACACACCAGTGCCTGGTCTCTTATGTTATAGCAAATTTTTTTGAACTTTAGTTTTTTCCATGGTCCCTTTGGCTTTCAAAAGACACCAACTCCAAAGGCTTCTGCTCCCGCAGTTTCTTCTTCCTTCCCCTCCTTCAGCATTTCTTATGCTGAGTCAATGGCTGTCAGCATGAAGTTTACTGCATACATTGGCTTAAAAATTTTAAGAACAATAAGAAATATACATTACTTTCTAAATATAAACACACACATGAAGCAACTGAAACAAACATTTTATAAATTAGATTTTACCCGTGCTATTTGCAATTACTATTACATTTTCTATTAGTTTTCCATTCCATTCCATTGTTTTATTTTTAAAAAATTGTTCATGGAGACTCTGTTGTGGGTCACCATTTATAATTTGAAAATTACTGATACCAAGTTGTGAATATTCTATGAACTAGTTTCCACCTTTACCCCACCTCCTCAAACACACATATTTTGGGCTATTTGCAGTTACCAAAAGGAGGCAATAGCCAAATTAATTATAAATTATGGAGAGTATGTAGTAAGTTTTTCTGAAGATGGATTTCTGAGATTCTATTCCTACTCTAGAAATTGTTGAGTTTCTTCTTTCTCAGAGAACTAGAATTCCCTCTCTATAAACAAATTTACATCCTATGGATTCATATTATAATGACACTGTATTTTTTTTTGGGGGGGGGAGGTCAATAAAGCTATGATATACAAAACACTATCTTGAGTTGTAGAGGAATCCAGCACAGTATTTATAAATTTCCACACATTTTACATGTAATTATTTAGGCTTTTGTGATTTTTTTCTGTTTTTGCACTCTTGTCCAATAGAATCATATAAAGTATAAAGTAGCATATGTATTAATTTGTCTACCAACATCATTGAATTATTTTATATTTTATTTAAAACACATTTTTATTCTTCTACATGGGTTATTGAGCATACTCATAAAACACAACAAAATTAACATCAATCCAGCTTGAAACTATTATGTCAGATCATACATTGTACCAAAATATTCTGTGATTCCATCAGACTCCCACCCCAACCCCCTTTTTCTGACCAGCATTAGGGAAATGTAACTTCTGATTCAAACTGGGAAATAACTTGAAGAAGCTGTTTATGGTATGATGGAAGTTTCACATCATGTTTCAGGAAGCGATTCTGACTTGGAATTAGAAAACTCATGTTGAAATCACACCTGAGCATAAAAACTATGTGGCCTTTGGCATATTTATAAAAATGTCTTTGTAGATCCAGTTTATTCCTCTTTATAATCAAGGTAATACTACCCTACTTATCTCACAGGCATCTATTTGCAAGGCAGTGATTAACTATACGTGTAAATGTTTTTGTAAACTTGAAAGCACCTGGAAACAGAATAAATCTTCTATCCATGGAGAACTATTAGATAATTTCTGTCACTTCTAATTGCACCTCGATTGGGAAGCCTCATCTAACCTCCCTTGCTCCTCAGTTCTATGATAGTGACACAGCCTCTGTGCACTTCTCTGTAAGGAGGCAGATTGGGTTGCACCAGGTAAAGTGCACGTACCTATATTCTGAGGGCATCCTTTACTACTTTTGGTGACTCAAATGCAATAACAGCAAAGCTGGTGGGGACAGAAATTTTAGCAATCATATTGACTTGAATATATAGATAAAATTTTTAACATCGTCTTAACTTATTGCTCGAAGACGCTGAATAAATGCATTAGACACACATCAGCTCTTTTAATTACCATTTTAAAGCTTCACTAGTTTCTTTATCCTTTGTATTTAATAAGCTATTATAACAGTTTCATATTATCTTCAAATTAAACTTTTCTTCCATTAAAAATGAAACCTTTAAAAATGATTGAAATATTTTAGTACATAGTTGAAAACTGTATCAAAATGTGAAAAAGTCAGAGATAATTCTCTTTTGCTGTTCTTCCATATATGTATGTACATAATAAGCTGGAGAAACTCTTTAACAAAACCTATATGTTACAAGGCAAAAACTTGAGACCTGCCATGGGAGAAGGGAAAATGAATTACTACACCTTACTAGGAGATCTGAGTAAAGGATATGCGTTAATAACAGATAAAATGTGTAGTACCACACCCAAAAGTGCCTCAAAATTCTTATTACTGTAAATATTACTGCAATTAACACCAATGTATATATCTCTAATGACTCGTGCAATAATTTCTTAGAGTTATATACCAAGGAGTAGAATTCCTAGATCGTAAGGCATATATAATTTCATTTTATTAAGAAATGACAGAATCTCTTCAGAATGAGTATTATAATGTACCTTTTCAGCAGACACAGATGTTGGCTCATATCTATGCCAACACTTTGTATTATCTTTAAATTTTTTGGCCATTTAATAGATATAATATGGTATCTCATTGCCTTTACATTTGTAACTCTCTGTTTACTAATGATTTTCATTTGGGACTGATTTGTTGATGTCAAGAATTCTAGGTTTATTTTGTTCTACCATGTGTAGACTTCTAATATCTTTTCTCATTCCATTTTATATATATACTAAGTTTGTTTGGAGTCCATTTTGAACATAAAGTCTTAATTTTATGTGATCAAATTAAACAAGTTTTTGCTTCATAGTTTGTGCTTTTGAAATTTTAAGAAATCCTCACTTATCATGAAGATATTTCCAACATTTCCTACTAAAATTTTTTTGGTGTTACCTTGAACACCTTGTATCAAATTCTTTTGGAATCATCTTTTTTTAATGTGCTGATAGTGATCCAATCTTGTTCCTCCATATAATGAAATAGATTAGTAACACTATATAATAAACATTTTATCTTTAATCTTTGATCTGAGGGTCTCTTTATTGTAAATTAAGGTTCTATACATTGTTTCTGTCTGAGATCATCTATTCTACTAGACTATAGTCTGTTTCTGTCTGATTCCATACCATATTTATTATTATGGTTTAGTAATCCATCTAATTATCTGGTTGGCCAATTTTATAGTTATAAAGGGATTGCAAGGTCAGTTGATTCAAATTTCCATCTAATGCCTAAATCTCTTACAGCATCCCTGATGGATCATCCTCAGCCTCTGTATATATACAACTGTTGATACTGTTGATAATTTATCATGGTATTGATTAGGAATCTTCACACATGGTCCTTAGAGTTTGAAATGAAAGAAAATATTATCCTATATCTCCCATTTTTTCTCCATAGCTAGTTCCTCTGGAGCAAAACAGAAGATTTACTTCATCTACTACATGACAATTTTTTAGCTATTATCATGATGTTTATAGTCATTTTTTCTCTAAGTTTACTATCATTAACTACTCTAGCTGTCTTGATATGCCTTGATATTCAGGCACACCTCAGTTCTAGCACAATCCATTTGATCTTTGATTCTTCTGAGGCATTGTAAGTGTAACTTGGAAACAAATCATTCAGATGTAGTCTTGTAAACATATAAAATAGTGAAATTATAGTCTCTTCATGTGGACCCAAAAAATTCTAATGATGGGTGCTTTTTCCATGGCTTAGCTAATGTAACTCTTAAAAATGCAGTACATTTAGAAAAACAAATAAAAATGTACTCAAGTCTACTAACCACTGGAATAAATCTTACTTTCTTTAAACAGAGAAAAACAAAGCAATATTTTAACACAATTAAATTTATGATTTTCTTAGTTTCCTTTCATGAGCTAATTCTCAGAGACCTTTGACTTGCTACTTCTCAAGATATACACCATGAGTGGTCATCTCTGTGGTCACAAATCACAAAATTACCATTAAATCTTCTATTTTACCTTATTTCACAGGAGATCAAGGTTTGTTTTTTGGACTACTCCAAGTCAAATTGGCTATAATAATGTCCTGACATCTCTCTTTCCTATTTCTAGGCAAGATTTTCTCATGAATCATTTGCCTCTCAACATGGAAGTATCTTGGAAAATATTAGAAGGATGATTTGCCCTCTCTAGGCAAGAAGGGAGAGAAATTTAAGAACCAATGGCAAGTACCATGTGAGGAGAACCCAAAGTGTGACAAATCCTGTCAACCATATGACACACTGCTGCAGACCTGTCAGCTCACCTTCAGTGTGCTATTAAAGGATTAGTCGCATCACATCCTCATGCAAATTCTGTGTCCTGAAATCCAGGGAAATGGCTCAGCAACAGTGTGGTGTGTGGTGTTTATTGAAAAGTTCATTGCAATAAATTCTCTTAGTTTTTTTCCTCTATAAATTCTTGCTTACATTCCTTGAAAAATAAATACTTTTGCTGCTTTGAGCTTCAACATGTTTCCCTAAGCAATTTCTAGACTATTTTGACAAGCTGTCTTTAGGTTGTGTTTGGACCCTCAAAGCAATTTAGCTGAATGCATTTAGAATCAGCCTAGAAATCTGTTGAGCTTTGTCTGATTGTATACTAGCATAATTTATCTCATCCTTCAAATCCAAATCAAAGGTCATTTCCTCAATGATGCCTTCCTCTCTGCTAGAATTATTAATACTTTGCCTTTTTATACTCTATTCAAAGACAGTTTGTAACATGATTATAGTATTCATTCATTCATAAAACATTTGTATGCCCATTGCAAATCAAACTCTGTTTGGTTATCAAAGTTACAGGGTTGAACAAAACTTAAAATCCTTTACTTTAAAAATTCTTACAACCTCGTTGTGGAGATAGACATATAAATATATGCATGTAACACAGTGCGGTAAATATAAGGATGAAGGGATATACAAGAGATGGATTTTGAGTTAGTTAAGACTTGATAGATGAGACACTTGACTGGAATCTTGAAGAGAGAATTCATTTGCAATCTAGTTTGTCTTGAATGTAGTGGTTTTCTCCACTAGAGAGATGAACTCTGTGGGTTAGAAAACATGAATTCTTTGTCTCTGAATTACCACGGCCTGGCAAGAAAATGGATATACAACAAATGCTCAAAAATATCGGATATAGGTATGTATTTTTGTGCTAAGGACTAGTTCTACTTTTATTGTAAATATTGACTAGCTTATCTCCGATGAAATTTCCCTCCTAATTATTTACACAGATAATAACACGTAGTTTTTTATATATATAAAAAGAAACTCACTAAAATATGTCAGAGGGAAGCACCCATTATTTAGGGTCAAGATCTATAGGAAGGACCTTTTTCAACCAATATGTCTCTATCTTTCTGATCATTGGTCCTCAGGAAGAACCCAAATTGCAGAGTTTATGTAAGTTTTTCCAACGAGCTTTGCTTTCATGAACAGCAAGAATTAACATGCAAATATTCTTTTTCCTTCATCACAGCCTGACTTGATTATTTTTCCAGAGGCTTTGTCTTGTGTTCTGTAACATCAAATCCATCTAAGAGACAAATGCTACAATTATGATTTAACATGTTATCCCACCCACACAGTACATCTGGGTTTAAAGTAGACATCTACTATGATTTGCTCAAAGTAATGGCTTCACAAGTGGAATTTTTTCAGACATCATGGCAGTTCAGTGGTAACAATATGCCGGAACAGGAAGACCTCTTGATACAACTGAAATTCTTTTAAAGCCTAATCCTACCACATTCATTGATTCAAAACAACTTTTTCTCTAGTGTTCAGAGAAAGAGGAGGAAGGGGTATAATGGAAAGTGTGTCTTTTGCCTGAAAATAGCCAGCTTTGTTCTCTCTACTTTATCTCCAAACACCTTGTGACAGCTAAATGTTCTTCTAAGGGTTTGGTCTTTTATGTTGTTAGATTCCCAAAAAAGTTACTTTCATACTGACTCTCATATAACTCTAAGGATTATTAACCTCAAAAATAATGGCAATATGCCAGACACTAAACTAGTCAATTTAGTTCTTATTTACTAAATATAAAATTCCTAAAGTATATGTATTCGTGTATTACAGATAAACTGAGGTTAAGTGAGTTGATCACATCACACAGGAAGCAGAAATTAAGTTTACCTAAGTCTGAAATCTTAGCTCATTTCATTAAATCACCCAATCTTTTAAATATATGTTTGTAATGATATAGTATAAATTAAGTCAAATTTTGACAATCACGAACCAGACATAGGAAAAGCAAAATTTTCATAATGTTTGGAGGGATCAGGGAGAAAGTCAATAGTAAAGAACTTCAGACTGTTGCAAGTGTCAGTGTGTGTGTGTGTGGGGGGGAAGCTTGGGAAGATGAAAGTGCTGTTTATAAAGATGAACTGTTGCAGCAATCAGGAACAGTTTAGATACAGGCTGCAGAGGACCTAGACAGAGGAGAGCAGTCCCTGACACAGGTTGGGGAGACATAGGTACAGAAACAAGTTAGGATGAGGCAGTTTTTAAAATACACAACCAAAGCACTTGATTTCTGTTTACATTAAGAATGTTAGTTTACCCAAGCAGTTTTGTTTTCAAATAGTTCTGGGTCACAAGTGAACAGTCCTGAATAAAACATAGTACAGGGATGATTTGAGTTAGATCTTCATCTTTGGGGACCAGTATAGCACTTAGGCCATGGCAAATGGAATCCCTAGTAGGGCTTTGGGATGCATTTCTGGAAATTTTCTGTCTCCCAGTGTTGGGACATGGTGGGCATGGGAGTGGGTAGAATGGGGAACACGTGGGCAGCAATGCAATTCTGCTATTCAGGCAGGTACCTGGAGCCTGAGATGGGGAATGTGTGGACTCTGAACCTTTTCCTCTCTTTCCAGGTGCCTTCTAGCCCTCTACACCTACATCAAACCGGTGGGGATAAGCACATGGTCCAAAGAGTTCCAGGATTGGTGCATATGAAAACACATTGCTTCTGGACCAAGCTGGGGTACCAATAGGGCTCCTGGAAAGCAGATCACTCTTCCTCACTAGCATAACATGCCTTTTACTGAATTGCTTGAAGTCAGGGCACCAGAATGGTGCTGACGTGCTTATTTAAGTTAAGTCCGTTCACTTTATGCAAAGAATAAAGATACTTCACATGCACTGATTGAACGAAAAAAAGAAATATCTCAGTACCGCTTCTTTAGCCATTGTTCTAACTCTGCATCAATAAATCATAGTATTTCCCAGGGGCCCATTAATTTTGTAATACATTTTAAAAATCAAAGTTTTGGCAAATTCCTAGAACCCTCCAAAAATTATTTACTTCAGGGAGACTCCGCTGGGCATCATAACGAAGTATTGGTATTGTGTGTGCATTTGCAGTACTCTCAGAAGTTGGAATCTGTGGACCATTTTTCTGGACCAGAAACTGTTATTAAACACATTGTAACTGAGCAGGAGTTAAGCTTGGTGGTTCTGCAGTAAGTTAAGCACAGGCAAGATGTTCCAAAATTTTTTTTCCTCTCCATAAAGGGATGGTTTATGACACTACTGTTTGTAATTGAAATTTGAATTGAATAAAGTACATTGTTTCATGTTGCCCTGAAATATGTTTCAGATTGCTATGACTACTTGTATTATGCATGCATTTATTTTTATTCTATTAATATCATTTATTACAAGCATCCAGAATGGGTGATAACAAGATTTACAGTGCTTTGACATTTTTTTTCCTCTGAGGAAAAAAAAAAACTTGAGTATAACACAGCAGAAATAATAAAATCCGTGAAGCAAGGCTAATGTAACGGGCAATGAGTAACATCGAGACCCTCAAAGTTGGTTCGCCGAGACTGCCTCTAGCTCTAGGCAATGACGTCCACCTGAGGAACTTCCCGTGGATTCAGTACTTTCATCTTGCTCACGTAACCTTAATATGGAGGCCACGATATGTTCTCTAAGACTGGACACGGAGTTGTGAATCATTAATACAGATCCACCAAGTGACTATACACAGCCCATTTCTGCTAAGTCAGAGTTCAGCCACCTAACCACATAGCTTAGACATGGACCATCCAAGAAAGCTTCGCTATGGTCCAGGCTATGGTTCCCCACTGAGAATGTCTGGAAGGAATTTTGACATAGCTGAAACATTCAGGCATAGGTTTTTCTTATCAAATATAAGCAGATGAACTTCTCTAAGAGGAATAAACCTAACAGTCAAAATGTTATAGGCTGTCATTTTCAGAATAATAATTCTATGTTATATGATATGGCTCCCTGAAAATATGTCTTAATACATACAAATATTCACCTTATACCTGCTTTAGACATTAGTTCTATTCACCTGGCTCTGTAAACATTTAAGTTTGTAACAACTGGGTCAAAACAAAGTGGGGTAGGTAAAGAAGTTAAGCTGATCTGAAGTACCAGTGAAGAAGTTGAGAGTGAATACTTAGTACTTCAAACATGGATAGCTCTGGGTTGAATGAGGAAGGTACTATGGGACAGCAAAGTTTATAAGTAATTTACTTTTACTGACACTACATTCTAAGAAATGTCAAAAATAAGAAAACGGTTGAAATGTTAATGTACATTTACCTCTATCGCTTACTCTTAATTATCCTAACCAAAAATATATTTATTCTAATACAGCAAAAAATATCATTGTCTTTTAGCAGCATAATCAAAAGTTAATTTTAGAGGCACAACTAAACAAAGTTGTACTGTAGCTAGAATCCTGGACTGGCAGGAATAGGACATGTATTGGCCTGTGGGAAAGGGGTAAAGGGTTCATAATTTTTAAGGTAAAGCAGTCAGTTCAATTAAATAAATTTAAAAACCTTTCTTCTGAGACCAGCTTTTTTATCTTTAACCTGACCTTCTCTCTGAGTGTTTTTGTGTAAATCATTTATTGATACCATGTATGATAAAGGTCACAGCTAGTAAATATGCTCTACTTCATATTATACATCACTCAGTCTAACGTATCTAACCAAACCCCAAAGGACTGAATGTTAGTCACAGAGCTTAGCATTAGGATAATAATTGGATTTATCTGGCTCTGCAATATAAAATGATTTGAAGGACGAAGAGGACTAATCGTCTGAAAAGCCAAGTCAGAAAAAGAGGACTGTTTTGAGAGTGTTTGTTTTTTTTTCCCCTAGAGTATGTCATGCCTTCACAGCATGTTATATGAAATATCTAGACAAAGATCTTAAGCCAAGCCAAGGATATTCTCACAGTTTGTTCTTAATTTTCTGGATATTTTAGACAAATTAATTTCAACATGGGTTGGGAAAATGAAAGGAAAAATGGATTGCTTGTTTTCAAATGAACGGCCTAGTGAAACACTACTTCTGGGTCTATAGCCCTGTCAAAAGAATAAAAAAAAGGACCAACTTATCAAGACAAACGAGGTGGGACTGTGTCACTTCATAGAAAAACATGGTTGCAAACTTACCAGGTTAAAATCAGAGAACCTGATTTTAGTACATGCTCAAAACATAGTACATGCTCAAACATTTAGAAGCTGGTAAAATGGCTCAAGCCCAAATCTAAGCACAGTTCAAAGCAGCTTCTATGTACTCTCTTAATCTGTCCAATAATATAATGAGAGAGGTACAATTATATCCACATTTTAAGGAGGAGAAATTGAGGTCTACAGTCTAAATAGCTTGTCCAAGATCACACAGCTAGTGGTAGGCACAGGATTTGAACCCAGGACTGAATTTGGAGCCTCAGCCCAGGTTGCCTTCCTCGCTGAGTTTCTGAACCCCTATATCTGATACTCATCATTTTCCCTGTGTTACATCCAGAATGCTTGAAAAAATCTCTCTTCTCAAAAGTCATAAAATTAATATTAGGAGAGTTAGAATCGTTCTTTAGAAGTACTTCTAAAATAAGGAGAGATGTCTGCTCCTCACTTTTTGTTTTACCGAAGGAGAAATAGGACCCACACCCACAGTCTAACACTGAGGTAAGTAACAGAGAAGGCACTAGAATCCAGGTCCCAACTCACATTTCAGGACCCCGAGTGGTCTCTACACTGACTATATCAACTGATTTTTCTTACAAGAAATATCAATTGACATTTACTATGTTCCAAGCACTGTGCCAATATAATTTGTTTTTATCTCATCATATTTCCTCTCAAAACACCATGCATATCTTCAGATAAACTTCATATATTTTAATACTTCATTGGTAATCTCTCCACCCAAGAAAAGGAACCATGTTCTTAGACCTATCATTTTTTGAAATAGCCATCAGAGTGGGTACATAATAGGGTGCACAGTGGGTAAACGTAGGTAAACTGAGTGAAAAGTCTTTAAAAGGAGACACTCAAAGCAGCCTGACACACATCATTGCCCTTACCTTGCTCTTAATTTAGTAATTTAAAGTACAGTAATTTAGCTAAGATTCAACTTGATCCTCCTGTTTCAATTCTATTTCTTGCCTTTTTTCTCCTCCACCCTCATTTTTCCAAAAGCAATAAAATTTAGTCAAGGTGACTTTTCCATGTTTTAAACATCTCTAAAAATATTCCTAATAATATAATCATCATGAGGTCAATATTGTCTAAGTTTGTTTGTGAATACTGTTTTTATTGTATAATATAATATAGTTTCCCACATCCCTTAGTGGAATAGAAACTCTCCAAAAACTTGTGATAGCATTGTAGTATTTTATAAATATGTTATACAATTGGAAAGCCTGGAGAGAGATCTTTGACAGTAAAATATCTATTTGCGCTATCGACTTTTCCTTGACTTGTTTGTAACTTAAGGAATAATAGATGGTTAGGGCTGATATGCATTCATTTTATTAACTAAAAATCAGTGAATGCACTTTTACCTTAAAATATAAAGTAATAACAGCAATGTGAAGAAAACATATTGTCATTATCAGAGGAAAATTATATTGATATAAGTATTAAAAGGTAAAATACATTTTTCTCGACAAGATTTTCTTTAAAGATCAACCTTTCTGAAAACAATCTTAAAAGCACCCTTTGGATTTTCTTTGTTACCTTTACAAGGTTCTTTCAGAAAGTACCAATTTTGTTTTAAAGTTTTAATCAATATTTCACACAGTGAAATCTTTTTCTTTGACACAATGAGTTATCAAAGCATTTTTTCTTCCCCAGGCAGCATCTTTGGGCTGTGACCGACAATAGATCTCGTGGATACTGTCTGTGTCAAGATTAGATCAGACACCACGGGGATTCCTTTTCATGTTTGTAACTCTTAAATCAGAATAAGCAACACACAAATTTTTCCATTCTAAAGGTGAGTTTTCCTCAGTGGAATGACTATTGCTGATCGCATTTGATTTTCATTACTTCAAAAACAACTTACAGTTGTACAGTTGGAAATTGTAAGCTGGATATATACTAATCTGGCTCTTTTATTTTCTTTGAAAGTAGTTGTCTCCAAAAAACAGAGTAAAATTTCCTTCTTAATATATCGTTACAGTTTAAATGGCATGTGCAATTAAATCTTTCAGGTAAAAAACAGCTTTGGGTTTGGTTTACTCCTAAATATCTCTCTCTGGTATACTGGTTGAATGCAATCTGACACCAGACTTCTGTGGGCTTGAATCTCGTCTCTGCTGCTTACTTGCTGTGAGACCTTGGACAAGCCACTTAAGTTCTCTGAGTCTCATTTTTCTTGCACGTAACAATGACTGACTCATTGACCACATAGAAGGATTTAATGATATAATTTTCACAAGCACTTAAATCTGTTCTTGAAAAAAAATGGGTGTTTTATACATATCAGCATTATTATTTATGTAGTAAATCTGATGTGTACAGAAACAAAACATTTGCCTAAAAAGGACTCCTTGTTTAAAAAAGGAAGAATTTATTTTCCTCAAAATTTGTCTTCAAGTATCTTATGAGCTTTTTTTTCCAATTAAGTCTAAGAGATAAAATAATGTTATTTCCTAAGACTAGAAAGCAACTGAAGTATAACTAATATAGCCCCACATTTTAAACATGGGTTTTCTTACGCAGTCAATATTCCTTTAATATTAGATAGCTTCAGATTTTTTATGATTTGAATGATCTGTGACCAGCTGACCAGAAGGATTCTTAAAGAAAAATGCTGAAGCTGGTAAGTTCCAACGTAGAGTTGGGCTATAAGGAACATTTGCTTCTGATTCAGCTGATACACAGTAGGCTTTGTTAAGGGAGGTAGTGACTGTCTCAGTTATTGATGACCATCTGAATGCTCCCCTGCTGTAGAACAATTGGGTAAGTAGAAGATGAAGTCATTTTCTTCACTCTGACCATTCAGGCGATTGGGTACATATGAGCAAGAAAGGAAGTGTGATGCTGACATGAAAAATGGGGTTAATGAACCACAAAGATGCATATTATAAACAAAACCATTTTAGCAAAGTAGAGTCTGCATCTTTTGCTCTGTAAACAATGAGTGTACACTCCAGAAATTAGCCAGATTTTAAATTCTTAATTAATTTGAAATGTTAAGTGGATTATAGGTATCCACTTCTTTGTTGAAGGCTGGAGGGAAGTTAATCATCAATAGAATTTCTGGGAAAGAGAGCTTTTCTGCATCCAGGAAATTCTCACGCATAGGAAATTTTTCAGATGTGATTTTAATACTTTTGACTAGGGCCTAAGTAATTTCTTTATAGAATTCTTACATAATTTAGCCTTTCTATGACGTAATCACATGCATAATAATTCAGGAAATATTCAGGAGAGCTACTGATATCCTAACTAGATGAATGACAGAAATATCTTTTTAAAGAAGAAAGTATGTAATGTAATTATTTGGAGAATTAAATGTTTATGGAGAAGGACTGAAAGAAAGTTTTAAGTAAGGCCTTTCCCCTTGGCTAGAATTCTTCCCAGAATTTCTATTCTATGGGAATTATAATATGCAAAGTCACACTTCCATTTTCTGATATGAAGACATTTGTTTAAGAATGTGCAAGTGGAGTGGAGAATGACCCCCTCTTTGCTCACCAAAGACCCCTAAAACTGTGGCTTATTTCTGGCTTGCATAACCATCTGCCGGTGAAAATCAGCCACCTGTCCAGGTAAATTAATCCAGATCAGTTCCAATCAAAAGATAAATTTTGTTTGATTCCAAACAAATTATCTAAGGACAAGCTGCTAAGCCAGTGGTAATCAGAAATTTGATTTAAAAATAAATAAATAAAACTCTCTAACATTTTGCTGTCATCCTCATCAATAGAGAGTTTCTAATTTATACAGTCTTAGGTGAGTGAGGTGACATGCAAGTTTAAATCACGGGGTCAGGTGCCACAAAGGTGAACAATTGCCCTCACTATGTGGTGCTAAGTTGTAACTGCCATTCTCCATCTGCAATTCTTCTGTCTCTCCATGGGGCCTGTTCTCAAAGAAATGTTAAATGTTACTAAAGCTTGGAGTGCAACTGCTTGTGAAAGAGCTGTCCTGGAATAAACTGAAAAGCTTTTTATCCTCCTTGCTGTGAAGCCTATCACATTTTCTTTGTCTGGGAAAAACTATCTTTCAACCACAGTTCATCAGCTCCTAAAATGGGGGGAAAAATACTACCTATGGATATATGTTATGTTATGAATCATATTGGTAAAAATTTAAGAATCTTTGTTTCCAGCCCAAAAGAATACTTTTTAAAATTCTAGAATAAATTACAAAGAAAAAATTATAAATGTATAAAATTCTTTTTGAGAGAGTATTGTAATTTTATCTTTGAAAGAAAGGAAACCTTTAGAAATAAGACAGTATCTGATAAAGAGAAATTTTCCATGGATGGTTTTTAGGATTTTGGGTGTGGAACACATGTATTGAAGCCAGTGAGTAACTTCTCTATATACATATGATGATATTACCATTGGTGTCAGACATGATGAATTGCTATGGTTATGCAAAGTCATGTTTTGTGTCTTTGTGAAATGAATCACAAGAAGCCAGTGACTTCTTTTTTACATATGCCTAAAATTATCATGATGTGCCGGAAATATGGTGGCATGTGAAGACATTAAAAGAATCTCGTGTATTAAATAATATTTAATAATCATATATAGGAGATTCAAGTGTGTAATATATGTATCTTAGTATCTTAGCTTTCTCAGTATTTTTTAAAGCGTGCACCTCAGTGTATTTGCTAGTCCCCTGATTATAAAATATGCTAAAAATTATAAAATATTAATAATGTGTAAACAATTAAGCCAGGTAACTTTTTAATTGGTTCGGAGATATTAGATTTTATTTTATTCTTTTACTTGAAACCTGTGATCTGATGGTATTGCTCCTCGGTTCCTGCTTCATTTACTGATAATCATCTTCTAGCAAATAGATTGCTCTGTGCTTGTTCACTTCCAGACTTCCAGACTTCCAGTGGCATTTATTAACACTACTATTTTGCCATTCTATTCATTCTGAGGGCCGGGACTATGATCCCTAGAGACTCACACAGTTCGTGGCACATAGTAGGTGCTCAAAGCCGATTTTGAGTAGATAAGAGAAAGAATGAGTGTCCCGCTGACAACTGCTTCCTGAGAGATCCACATGGCCGCCCAGTTTAATGAAGAGGTTACAGAGATGAATTTCTTGCTAGCCTTGCAGCTACATCGCCATGCCTCAAGTGTTTTGCTTGCCGTCCAAGATGGAACCTTCTGATCATCTCTCTTCTCCCATAGTCTCAGATGACAGAGTTTCATATTCTCTTTAGCATGACACATCTCTTTTCAGCTTTCCAGTTTCCAAACACTCTTCTATGATTTCTGAAATCTACAGTCTATGATTAATACTCATATAATCACAATCATGGTCTAATCAAAGAAAGTCATCTCCACTTGTTTCCTTTAACCAATATTGGCTCTCCCCTTAAATCATTATTTTTACTTTTAGATGGAGAACTGCAATATCCCACAGCTCACTTTTCTCAGTTGAGAATGGATTTGACCTCCTTATTTCCCACTTTCAGATAAATACTGCTCCATTCTCATCAAAAAACCTTGCATCTATGGTCATAGATATACTGTACAAGATATGTAAACATTAGTGGTAGAAACCTCCACATGATTAGAATTTTATTTTATTTTCCTCTATAAACTTTTTTTAAAATTTTTAATACTATGCACATATTATTTTTCCCCCAAGTGACTTTTTATTTATTTTTTCTAGTTTTATGGAGATGTAATTGCACATAGAACATTGTTTGAGCTTAAGATGTACATGTTAAATTGATACACTTATATATTGTAAGATAATTATACAATAGTGTTAACTAATACCTCCATCATGTTACACAATTACCATTGCTTTTTTGGTGGTGAGAACACTTAATATCTACTCTTTTCTTGACATTTTAGTATATACTGTAGTATTATTAACTAAAATTACTATATTGTTCATTATATTTCCAGAACTTACTTATAATATAACTAGATATTTATATCTTTGACCAATAACTCCCCATTTCCCCACTCCTCAGCCCATGGTAACCACCACTCAACTCTGTGCTTGTATGAGCTCAACTTTTTAGAAGCCACATATAGGTAAAATTATATAGTATTTGTCTTTCTCTGTCTGATTTATTTCACTTAACATAATTGCCTTTAGTTTCATCCAGTGGCAAGATTTCCTCCTTTTTCACTGCTGAATAATATTCGTGTTTGTGGGTGTATGTATTATACCTTTTATATCCATTCATCCCTTGGCAGACACTTAGGTTGTTTCCATATCTTATTATGAATAATGCTGCAGTGAACATGGAAGAATAAATATTTCTTTGAGATCCTGTATTCATTTCCTTTTGGTATATAATTAGATGTAGGATTACTGGATCATATGGTAGTTCTATTTTGAATTTTTTGAGGAAATTCCATGCTGTTTTCCATAGTGGCTACACCAATTTACATCCCCACCAATACCGCACAAGGGTTTCCTTTTCTCCATGTCCTCACCAACAATGGTTGTTTCTTGACTTTTTGATTATAACCATTCTAACATGTGTGAGGTGATATCCCATTATGGTTTTGATTTGTATTTCCATGATGATTAGTAATGTCTAGCATGTTTTCATGTACATGTTTGGCAGTTTTCATGTCTTCTTTGGAAAAACAACGATTCTATTCCTCTGCCCATTATTTAATTAGATTTTTTTCTATTAAGTTGTATAAGTTCTTTACATATTTTGCATATTAACAAAATATATGATTTTCAAAGATTTTCTCCCATTCTACAGGTTACCTCTTAATTTATCAATTGCTATTTCTGCTGTGCAGAAACTTTTTAATTTGATACAGTCCTGCTTGTTAATTTTCACTTTTGTTATGTTTTTGGTGTGATATCTAAAAAATAATTGCCAAGACTACTATCGAAATGCTTTTTCCTTATGTTTTCTTCCAGGAGTTTTATGCTTTCAGGTCTTATGTTTAAGTTTTTAATCCAATCTGAGTTAATTTTTGTGGGACATGTAAGAGAGGGGTCTAGTTTTATTAAAAAGACTATCTTTTCCCCATTGAGTATTTTTGGCTCCCTTGTCAATATTAGCTGCCAGTATATGAGGGGGTTTATTTCTGAGCTCGCTATTCCTTTTCATTGGTTTATGTGCCTATTTTTATTCCAGTGCAGTACTACTTTGATTACTGTAGCTTTGTAGTATTGTTTGAAATAAGGAATTATGATGCCTCTAGCTTTGTTGTTCTTTTTTCAGGATTGCTTTCCTGTGGTTTTCCAGTGACTACAAAATTTTCCCCAGGCCTGCACACTGCAGTGTAGGATGTTGACAGGACTTGGGATGAGCTGGAGCATGCAGGTGCACAGCTGGATGGTGGGGGTAGCTACTGGTGAGTGTGGTGGTACATGCCAGTGACAGAGACAGGGCATGTACAAGCAGCTGTAGGGCTATGGCTGCACAATTTCCCCTGGGCGTGTGCACTGCAGTGGAGGTCAATGATGGGGGTCATGCAAAGTTGGAGGGGCTAGTGCACACATGACAGTGGGGATCCATCATAGGGCTCTAGGCAGGTCTAGTACAGCCACAGAGGCCTGAGCTAGCTGCCAGTGTAGTTCCTAGGGCTCTCAAGGGTGCATAAAGAAGAAGTGTGGGGGGACTCAGTTGGCTGTCTTTATAAGTCTTAGCTTTTTTTTTTATTCCTAGAGTTAAAAGTAATATATAGTGTTCATTCATTCAAAACCCCATATATATTTAAAGAGCACATACACTATAGCAGGCACTGTTCTAAGTTTAGGGGATCCAGTGGTGTACATGACTATAAAGTCTTACTCTCATGTAACTTACTTTCTGGTGGAGAATAATTAATAAACAAATAAATTTTAAAATACATAATGTTAAATAATGATATGTAATAGGAAGAAAATTAAAGCAACACAATATACTGGAGACAGGATCCTGTTTTACATTAGGATGATCATGGAAAGGGTTCTTTGATGGGGTTAAGTAGTTATTAATGTATTCACTTATTCAGAAATAAGTGAATACATAATATGTATAGTAGATATGTGAGCAGACTTTAAATAGACTGAAAGAAATGTCCTTGATACAACTTTTATTTCCATAGCTTCTTAAGTCTGTAGTGGACAAGCATATAACAAATAGCTCTCTTCCCTCACCAAAAAACACAGACAAATATGACAGACAATACATTATTTTTGTTTAATATAAAAACTTAGACATTATAAGACTAGGTCTATGAGCAAGTGCAATTTACATAGCCTTTCTGTAGTCTCTGGTTTTCAGTGTTTAGCTACAGAAAAATAATGCCCTCTCTGGCAAGACATTTCTGCATTTTAAGATTCCTCTTTTACCACCACCAATGAAAACTCCATAAGATTTACTATGATCAGATATAATTACCACTAAAAAAGATATTTCTACGTTCTAAAATGGCAGCATAAGTGTGAATGCTTGATTCACCAAAAAAGGTACATATTAATTCACAGGCGGTAATTCTAAGTTACTTTTAGTTATTGTATTCGAACAGCATGAGTGTCCTTGGACAAAATAACAGAGAAATCAGCAAACCAGAAAAGAAACTCTTTCTAATACAGAAGGAAAAATAATAGACATTGTTTGACTTTTTTATTTAATATATAGATTATAAGTTGACTTTAAAGAGACTCATTAATATTTTTTCAGGCAAGTTAGAAAGGTGATTTTCTGTAAATCATTAGAAAAATAAAAAATAAATGCTTTAACTATAGCTTCCATCTATGCATTATATCATCTATCTGCCTAGGGAAGCAAAAACTGATTAGGGCTTCTCTAAATGGGTCATTAGTTAAACAGAAAGCATGTGACTAGGAAAGTTGTTTACTATTTTTTCTGGTAGAATGTTTTCTTAATTCATGGCACAACCTAGGCGACACAAGGGGAGTGATTTTGACTTTCATTTTATTAAAAAGGGAGGAAAGCAAGGCTTAATACCTGTCATTTAAAAAATAAATTAAGCCCATGGTTATTTAGAAATAGTCTTTACCATAATTATTAAATACAAAGAGAAATCCTTTAGTAACAAAGAGATGGGCTAAATCCAGACTGATTACTTCACAAACACAGTGTACCTTAAATCCCTAAAGAACAAAGGCAATTTTGTTAGATAAAGTATCCCTCTTCTCAGGATATTTTTAAATTGCTTTTGGCATGACAGATAAATAGGGTCCAAAACAAACAAACAAACAAAAACTCTGATGGATTTGTTTGTTAGACCTTCTCATTACTGCAAAACAATAATAAATGTTTGAAATTGAATCATATTAGCTGCATTAAAGTAATGCATGCCTCTTATGGAAAAGTGTTTACTGTGTTATCAAGACTTTTTTTTTTTTTTTAATTTTTAGGTAAAAATACTTTTAGCATAGTCCTAGTCAATTCAGTTCAAGCCAGAGCAATAACCCTATATTAAGTACTCACTCTATAAAGCACAGTGCTACATGAAATGTGGGATATGAAGATACTAAGACTTGAC
Source organism: Rousettus aegyptiacus (assembly GCF_014176215.1). NCBI lineage: Eukaryota > Metazoa > Chordata > Mammalia > Chiroptera > Pteropodidae > Rousettus > Rousettus aegyptiacus. The sequence goes on along the minus strand of NW_023416311.1, from coordinate 51,460,425 downwards.
AGCTGGCCTCTGAGGGATCACAATCTAGTGTGGGAGAAAGAAGTTTAAAGCAATTAACCATAAGTAAGACATAATGTATTAAGTGCTGTATAATAGATACTACGTGACAGGAGAATAGAGGAAAAGGAAGAATTAATTCTGACTAGGGAAGGAAAAGAGATTTGAAAGTGGTTTTTGAGCTAATTCTGTTTTAAAATTCAGATTTTGAAAGGTATCTGACCTCTTTGCCTGTCTCTCTAGCTATTCTTTTTACACATTTGTGCAATGAGTCCAATCAGTAATGTGACAGGTATATTTTAAGAAATTCAGAATATAAAAATGACTAGAACATGACTGTTGCTTACATTAAATGCCCCTATAGTGATCATATTTCATGACTTTAAGTATCATATCTTTATACTTAACTCTTAAATTATGTTGCTAGTCCTGATCTCCCCTAATTCTCAATACTACATTTCCAATTTGCTTTCTAGGTGTCTCACCCTAGATTCCCTGCTGCTACCACAAATTCAATATTTCAAAATTAAAATTTACTTTCCCTCCAAATCTACATCACCAATTTTACAAATATAAAATGAGCATCATTTTGTTCATGCAAAATCATTTCTCTACTTATTCAAATTTGACTTTCAGAGTCATCTTTGTCCTTCTCAACCCTGAGGAAACTCTCATCTAGGCTCTTTGTGGTCTTATGTACAGCTTGAGATTGTTACATTTTTCTTAGGTTGTTCACAGAAGCAAGATCCTCAGTTCAGCCCACTTTCATCTCTTTTATTTTTATTTTTATTTTATTTTATTTTATTTTATTTTATTATTATTTTTTTTTCATTTCTCACTCCACCACACATACACAGGCAGGATTTTTCTCTAATCTATAGGGTAAGGCATCCACTTACTCCCTATTTTGATATTTCCCACTCATAGGTAAAATTTCTGGTGTGATGTTTTCCTCTAACACTACGTTACTAAACTTAGGTTTGGAGGTATACAAAGCCAGATTGGCTATTTCTTTTTCTCAAATACATTCTATGAGGATGAACAACATCATTTTTGGTTTGGAGGATTAAGGTGGAAATAATAGGGAGAAAAAAACATTCTGCTAATAATATTGTACTTTTCCCAGCTGTATTTTTACCTTTTTGTGCTTTACTTCCCCATTAATAAAATAGGAATAGTTGTATCTATCTATCATGGTTATAATAAAAATTAAATTAAAAATGAATAAATAGCACGTATTATCTATTATCATACTTTTGATGGTCAAAGACTTCACCTTTGACATCTAGTTAACTGTCACAAAGAGAATAAGACAGAAAATATGAATCTTTAGGAAAAAAATATCAGTTATGAGTAGAATTGCCACAAGGATCATCATCAAAATGCATCTCCTCCAATAGCAGTAAATTGTACTCTCTTTGAGGCCGAAGGGCAGGTGATTCTGAACAACAAGATGTTCAAAAGCAATCCTAAAGGACTAATCAGATGCTTTGATTAATTACCATTTTTGAAGCAGAAGTAAGAGGATCACAAAACCATGAATGAATACTAGACTTCAAAAGAAGCTCACAGCCAGCACATCTCCAGGCCAGCAAGGTACTTGGCTGTAAACTAGAGATAATTACTTGCCTTCTAATGTCATCAAAAACCTTAGGTGGCCAGCAAATGATAAACAGGTAAACAAAATAAATAGTATGAAACACAAAATCAGAATTTTCTACATGTATATATGCTTAAGCTCGAAGAAATTCTAGGCAAAGAGCTTAAAAAAAAAAAAAAAAGGCTGAGGCAACTGCAGGATGGCCTTTAGTATCTCCAGCAAGACCCAGGGAACCTTGCCTAGTGCTTTACATAATGGAGGGAAGCTATGGCTCCTGGAGGCTCTGCGAAATGAGCTTCCTGCAAGAAGCCAGGCAATTCACCTAAAACAGATTCTGGCTGCTAAGTGGGGCAGAGGTACCTTTGTTTGGTCAGGCAGAGACCTGCCTGGTGTGCTCCTGCTGGGATGTTCACACAAATTTGAGTTGCCTAGGTTCGACAGCTCCCCCTTGGCAAAAGGATTCTAAAGGCCTCACTTATGTCGTTCTGAGCGCCCAGTTATACTGAGAGGAAGGACCTAGAGGGCTTGCAGAAGTGACTGGAAGAAGAGGCACCTCATCCATTTGGGGAGGGAAGAAGGAGTGTGGCTCTTAGGGCCTCTAGATTCTGGGTTTAGCTCACAGGTCAATTATTTACTGAAAGTGAGAAACAAAATCAGGTGCTTTAGCCATTGATTAAAGAGAAGATGTTTCATTAAAAAAGTCAGCTGCAGAGATTTAGTCTGAATGTGGCTGCCGCGGCTGCTGAAAGGTTTTGATTTGGCTAATCACAGAGGTCTTTATCGAATACTAACTAAGGATTCCAAGCAGAACAAATTCATTTCTGATGAAGTCTTGCAGCCGACAACGTGGAATAATTTGAATCACAGACCTGTAAAATTTGATCAGGATGGAATTAAACGACTCTCTTGAAGTGATTTGGCAAGTTTATTCTCATCAAGGCGTTGCAGTGAAAATGGGTGGCCAGTGAAGGGCCATGTTCATCTGCCATCTCACTCAAGTGTCCTGCTGCCAATCAGTCTTCTGAGGGTCACGTCATGGGAGCATGAGTGCTAGCCTGGGTCTGACTTAAAGATCTGGTACAACACTCACACCTTCTCTTTTTTGCCATTATGTCTCCATTATTTAAAAGATGTTCGAACTTATTTAGGATCCATTTATGCTAGGACAACTTCTTAAAAGTGATTAATTCTTTTATATTTATTGTCATCTGTATGAAATATGATTTCTTCCTATTTCTCATATATTTTATATCTTATACAGTTTTAAAGAGTACAAAGTATACAGAGAAAAAAATTGGAAACTAGCGTAAGAACATTAACCCTATTCTCGAACTACACTGACCCCAAGGTAGAAATTTTCTTTAAGTGGCCATAATGAAATATATTGAATAATTCATTTCTGTTCTCATAACTTACTGGTCAGGCAATATTAGCTTGGCCTTCTTAGATGAGGGCAGAGGTGAGGAGATAGAGCCGAAGAGGGGACACAGATTCTTCAAGTTCCGTTCTAGTGGCCGTGAATTCTGCTGTTGAAACGAAGCAATTTGTACCATGCTGATAAAAGAGTTTCTTTTGTGTTTGCAAGAATATGTTAAAAATCAGTATTAGAAATTTTACTACAAAAAAGCGAAATATTTGAAGGATTTCTTTTAATGATGTGGTCTGCTACTTTGTCTCTTAGATACAAGGTGTGATGAGGGAAATTTCTGAAAAGGATATATAGGGCACAGCTAATCCAATTTTAGAGGACCCGTGTGGTGGTGAGGTGAGAGTTCAGAATGGCAGTTGTTTCAAAGTAAAGGAGGATGGAAAAAGGGAATATGCAAGATAGATAGCATAAGAAAAAACTACTGACATTCAGAGAAGTGAGGTGAATAGATTTAAGAAGACTGTAAAGTTAACGTTATCCAAGAAAATCCCGTATAAAAATTGCTGCATTTTTGCAACAAACATAATATTATATTTTACTGAATCATCTTAAAATTGCTAAATATTTGGTAACAAAGGAAATATTATTGCTAGAGCCAGGAGTTAAGCACGTGACCTCCCATAGCAATGAACAGGCTCTCATTTTTGCTGTTTAGCTGTTTATCAAATTTCTTCTCCAGTCAGATCACCTCTGCGCATTCACTGAGACACGCAGGGGAACACTGTGGGCTAAGGTAGAGGCCAAGTGTGCGGCGTCTTGAAAGTTTAATATTTCCTTACAAGTGCATATGAGAATGAGCATGGTTACTATTTAAAACAATCTCTAAATTCAAAGAGAATTTTTTTAAACTGGGCTTTGCTCTTCTAAAATACCGTAAAACTTCCTGGGGTGGAAGGAAATCTACTTTTTTTTTTTTTTTTTTTAAATTAGGCAACTATCAATTCAGAGATAAACATGGAGATGAGGAAATTAGGTCAATCCATGTAACATATTTTCTTTTCATATTCATTCCTATGTTAGCAACTTTTTTTTTTGGGGGGGGGGGTGCTACCTAGGTCAGTTGCCCCCAGCCTTTTTGGCAACAGGGACTGGTGCTCCTATGAGAATCTAATTCTTGATGATATGAGGTGGAGTTGAGGTGGTGATGCTAGTAGTGCTGGGGAACGCCTGCAAAATGAAGCTTCAGATGAGGCTTCTCTGCTTGCCGCCAATCACCTCCTGCCATGCGACCCATTTCCTACCAGGTCATGGACCAATACTGGTCCACAGCCCTGGAGTTTGGAGTACCTTGGCCTGGGTAATGAAATATAGGTTTCTTTCCTACTATAGGTCTACCTTATAGCTTAAATTATGTTTTAAAAACCCCTGCTCATATGTAATAATACACACACACACACACACACATATACGTAGATATATACATGTTTTATATATGTATATATAAACAAACCATGTATATATTACATTTTATATTTATATGACTCATACAGGAGATGTTGAATAAAGAAGTGTTTATTCTGAGTCACATAGTACCAGAATAGAAATAAAATAACTTTGTCTCCTCCACAGGATCCTAGATCAGCAATAATTTAAGGGAGAGATAAATGCTTTTAATATGTTTGAAAGCAATTCTTGCATGTAGTTATACTTAACAAATCACAGTTTTTATTTGCTACAATTTATTTAAAAATAAATTGTGGAAAAATGCCTGAAAAATGAAAATCTTCTTTTAGGCAAATAGTAAGGCATTCCAAATGCTATTAATACAAAATGATAGGCACATTTTGTCTCTGATTTACTGAAACAAAAATGACAAATCACTAGTCCCTTTGGCTTTAGGCTATCCAGCTGGAAATGGAGATACTAACTTTGAAGTAATTCAGAGAATCGTTAACAACTATAACTAATATCATAAATGTTTATAACATTTTTATTTATACATTGTAATTACAAAATTTTAAAGAACATTTTGTCTGATATTTTCCTGTTGAACCCAGAGGTAAAAAAATATTGATTATTAGAAAGATTTTGAATTATTTGGAAAACAGTAAATACTTTGGGAAATATCTATAGACTTTACAAATTCCTGGCAAATTGACTCTAGCTTCCACACTGCCTTCAGTCATGATAAAATCGCCTGTATCAGGGGTTACATCTCCTCTTTCTTTTCTCTGCGGTACTTGTAACTGTTCACAGTTGCTTTCTTAAAACTGTCTTTCTTTAATTCCTGTGTAGCTGTACTTATTTTTTTCCCCACTGACATGCTTTCTTCATTTCCTGTTTTGTCTCCCCTCCCCACTTCTGCTACATCAATGGGGCGCTCTGCCAATTTCTGTTCCCTTTCTGTGCTTTCTCCCTCATATTTTTCATATACTCTTCTGGTTTCAAATTTTATTAATAAGTTGAAATTTTCTTAACCTATTTCTTTAGCAGCAAATCTCTCTTATGGTTCCAGTTCCAATTTCAGCTTCCCACTTGCAAACTCCATATTTGTATCTTATGTAACTTTTCTGACATCCAGTCTTGTCTGATCATCTGGTCTTGAGCAATATCTCTTCCTTGGTGCATTTGCTTTTAGATTCTCTTCCTAAATACAAATCACCTCTCTAATTAAAACTTCTAGGCTTTAGTTCAATACATTCAATGTATTCAACTGACTCCTTAATAGCTCTGTTAATATAAAAAAAAATCTACAGCAATTTAATTTATCATACACAAAGCCTTTGATTTATCACTCCCCCAATCTGATCTTTTTTTTTTTGGTGTTCTTTGCTTCAATGAATTGTATCATTCTCCATCTTGTTTTACAAACAAGAAATGTGGGAAATATCTTTCAGCCACCCTCATATGCAATGCAGCTCAGTCATCACTGCTGATTTGGTCAAAGCTACCACTGTGTTTCTTATGCTACCACCATGGCCTCCTAACTATATTGTCCACATAAGCACTTTTTCTTTTCTACTCTGTTTTCCTTACTACAACTAGAATCGAGCCTAATTTTCACTCTTTTTCACTTACCTGAAATTTTAGCCATTCTTTAAAATCTCAGCTTCTAGTCATCTTCTTTAAACTCTTCCATGATTGCTACCAACCCTTGAATTTTATTTTAGTTTTTAAAGGAACAATGTGATGGTAAGCTATGTGTTTTGATTATACCCATTTCACAGATGTGGAATCTAAGGCTTGAAACAAAAAAACGGTATACTCAAAGCCACCTAACTACTTGGTAACAGAGCAGGACTTTGAAACTTGATCTATGCGTCTTAAAATTTATTTTTCTCTGCAATACCACCTCCTTCAATGTTCAATCTTTTCCCTAACACATTAGTGTTACTAATATGTCATTATTCTTGTGCTTTCAATCTTTCATTTTCCCACCTGGAGTAGAAGCACCTTGAGAAAGGAACCATTGCTTTACTCATTCACTTAACAAATGCTTTCATCGACAGCGCAAGGACCAAGGAATACAGTGCTGATCATGTCAGATAGAACAAATAAATATTTCTCCAAGATAAAATATACTGTTTCAAAGACTTAATAATTGCTAACAAACTATGACTATTCTCTGTTTTTATTTGAACACTATTAATAAGCTTCATGAGATACAGGATTTTATGAGTCTAGTTATTGAATCTTTAAAAAATTATAATTGTCTATGATATAATTAAGATTTCGGAAGATATAAACACATTTCTTCAAAGATGCATCCCTAAAAAATACCCAGAGGTACATTTTTTATACACTTTTTATATATTAAATGTTTAATAATATGCATTATAGAAATTTACAGACCGAACTCAGAAGTGATTAACTAAACAAATGTTACCATTTGCAAAGTAATATTCATAGCTTCCATGTGATTAATAGAAGGTAGATAGCAGGTTCAGTGGTCAAATGTTCAGTGGAAACCACAAATGTTAAACTTGGGGAAAATATGAAGGTATGATATGGCCACTGGATATTCTGAGTGACCTAAGTTTCTTCTCCTTAACCCATTGCCCATGGGCAGCTGGGACAGAATAGATAGGGTTAATCTAGGTGGTAGGCTCAGATGGAGGAGGGGTATAAATTAGTCCAGAACTATGAATCTGGAACTACAAATCTGTTTAGGAAGTTCAGCATATCCTCCATGTTCAAACAATAAACAATCCATGCTTCAAAGGTAAGTGGTCCAAAAAAAGAAAAAAGTAGTCTGTCTAGAGCAGTTATGACTTTGCTGTCAGTCTGTTGTTAGTGGTCAACCTGTCCAGAGTGATCCATCTTTCTGGTCAATGAGTATAGATATTTAATATATTTAAATAGGTCATTGTGTTTGGGAAGTGTGCTTACTTGGTAATTTTTTTCTTGGCCAAGTGTTATTCATGTCTTTGCTTCTTTTACACTTTATTTTGTTGTTAGAGGTTGAGTGTCTCAAAAGAGGCCATTTCCTATTTGAAGATGAGTGTCAGGATGGGGGTGAGAGTAAATAAACTCTTTGACACCTGTTTAGGATGTGTCTCCAGACACATAAGCAATGTTCTTCAGATCCGACCACTCAGGTCCTGTAGAGAAATTGCTCAACAATCATGGCAAAGAACTCTATATCATTACACCTGGCCTTGATCCCAAAACATCTAAAGATGGGAATGGGAAGCAGGGATCAGGGATCAGGACCTAGTGTGGGCTCTTGGTAACATATTTAGAGGGGTTCCTCTTCACCTAAGATCTTCTATGGAGTCATCTAAGATCTTCTGTGGAGTCTCCACCTCTTACAGTTCTTCTCTCTGAGTGACCTCTGACTTTTTCATTCTCAACTACTGTCCTTACCTGTGTCTGGGCTACTTTGTAAATGAGGCCTACAGAGTGTGCACAGCTAACTCATGAGCGAGTGTGACCTTGGGAGTCAAATTTCTTTCTCTATCCTTCACTAATGTAACCTCAGATTCTTCATCAGAAAAATGTGATGATGTTAATGCTGAAAACTATTAAAGACTAGAGTAGCTTATGTAAAGCACTTAGCAGTATACATAGCACAGATTAAGTTTGCTATAAATGAAAAGAAATTATGTTCTTTTATTTTCTGTTAAAATAACTTGGAGATGAGTTAAAAGTTTTATTTGGGTATGATTTTCACGCACAAAGAAGTGGGTTTTGTGTAATTGCCTATCATTAACTCAAAACTTCTCTAGAGGTTTATAATGTATCACAGGAGGAGATGGAAATGTTACAAGGAGAGTGATATTAAACAGTTTTGAGTGATAAGCAAGAGTATGTTAAATTGAAGGAATGAGGATGGAGCATAGAAAGAAGCTCTGTTTAGGAATTAATCTTAGGAATGTAAGCATGGATATCCGAGAGAGAGAACAAACTGAGATGGAAAAGATACTTGGGACCAGATAATGGAGGATTTTGCAATGCAAATTAAGGAGTCTTAAATTTTGTCAAAAGGTCGATGGTGTTATAAATAATTGGTGCGTATAATCAGCTTTTTATTTGAATCTGTCTCTGTATGAAAATGGAGCAGCAGGGGCAAGAAGACCTGCACAAAGGATCTTGTCGTTTTCCAAAATATAGCATCTCAGACTATTATAATGATCAAGGGATTGGAGATATTTGGAGTTCTAATGAACGACCGATTATTTGTGGGGACTAAAAAAAACAGATGACTACATCTTGGCCTTAGTCACTGGGTTGATAATGATACCATTTGTTGAGATAGAAAACATCAGAAGAAGAAAATGTACAGAACTGGGGAGAATATTTAGCTTTAAGTTATGTTACACTTGACGATAAACAGTTATCTATCTGAGTCTAGAGGTGTGGGTACAGATCTGGGCTGAAAGATCAACTTAGACATATTGGTATACATAAGCCACTGAAGCCATAAGAATAGAGGAAATCAACTGTGAGGAATATATAGTGGAAAAAGAAAAAAGATTACAGCGTCCCCCTCTTTAGTGCATAGAACAGTACACCCCGCATATGGTGGATATTCAACAGTTTGACAAAAAAAAAAAATTAAACACTGCAATTTTAAGGATCTTCTCAGTGCAAATATGGAAATTTAAAAATTAAAATATGGAAATCTGAAAATTAAAAAATTTTTAAGTTCGGTCGGTGCTTCTGATTTGATTTGGTTCGTCTCTGCCATTAGCAGTTAGTTGACGATGACCTGACCTGACTTCCTGACATGGCTTTAAGGAAAGAGCACTGAGACTCTTTCCCTGTGACCCAGACCATAAGAGACTGGCAATTGGTACCCCCAGGAGTGGCCATGCAGAGAAAATCTGTACTTTAAAAAATAATAAGCTTCTAATAGGTTCATTATTTAAACTTAACGAGAGCTTACTAAATAAATGGGTACCTCAGAAAATCTCTTTTGCTTTTTAGGTACTGGAGTGGTGATAGAAGGAAAATAGGAAAAAGAGTTAATTAAAAATTTATGGAAAATCAAGGAAAATTAAATTGTGTGAGACAGAAATGCCAAGGTAAATAGGTCCCTTAGACCTGAACAAAATGTTAATCATTACCTTTGAGGCTATCCATATTTTAGCAATATAGATACCATTATCATAACAACAAATGTTTATTTAGTTGGAATCCAATGCTTCATTGCACATTAATTTTAATCATAATTCATTTTACCTATATATTAATGTCTTTTTAACTGTTAGAAACAAATTAATGTTTAAATGCTGCCAGGTTTATGTGACATCCCAGAAAATATGTGGCCAATTGATTATCCCATCAGAATCACATGCTTCTCATGTGACTGTGTCCTTTCTGACCTGACTCGATGGAGCAAAAGATCTCCTTGAAGAACTAGTTTATCCATAGAGCATCGCTAAGCAATGTACTCACAGACACAACACCTATTGAAGGTAGCTTTAACTCCCTGAATCGCCTATTTGGGATCTCTCAGATTCTCAGGTGCACTGAGATATAGCTGTGAAAGGGTAGGTGACATTCTGCAGCTTATTGTGTTTTCACACAATACAGCCCTTGATCATGTTGCCACTTCACATGAAGAGACTTGGAGAGTAAGTTGACTTTAGCTGTCTTTTCAGGAATGAACTAAGAGTCAGATCTTGAATTCTCTAACTTGATCAAGCAATATTTCACCTTGCTGCAGAGTACCATGTGCTATACACTTTCCAATTGCCTTTAGACTTGCTAAATGCATATATGGATTGAGAACGAGCAGTAGGAAAAATGTGGTAGGTGAAATGAAGTCTTTTTCACATTGCCCCTTTGATTATTGTGTTAGAAAAATCCAGGCTCAGAATAGATTGAGGTAGATTTATCTTTTAATGAAAATCACCAAGAGGTTTGAAGTCAAATATTCTTATCTTTTTCTCACGTCTCCAGCATAGGACCCATTTGCCGTGCTGACCTTGTAGTATGGTCCTAGAGGGAACTACAATGATATTGTGGACCGACTTCTTTCAGAAGGGACTTTTAAAAGAGACAATGAAGCCAGCATGCCTCCTTTTAGACTACATTGTCCAAGGTTATGCATGTCAGCTTTTCTGGAGAACAAAAGACAAGAAAGTTCAAGGGCATTGTATGCAGCAGAAAACAGTAAGTTCTTGGGACACTGTTAGGAAGCTGGCCTCAGCCGTTCAAGGCCGTCCTCAGCACTTGCAGACTTCAATGCTCACCTGAACTGCAGGTTGGAGGTTGGGTGGGTTTACAGCACTGGGTACTTTCATTCATTCCCACTGGCAGGCACCGCACAGAGAAGCTACAGAGGAACTAACCACACAGCAACATGTGACTGCAGCCTCATGACACCTAAATGAGCTCTCAGAAGTCTGTTAGTACGAGAGTGACCTTACCAATTGTTTCTTTTCTTAGTTTTCTCACCTTACGTAAACCAGTGGGGAAATAATTTTATGCTTTTTTTTTTTTTTTTTGGATTTTAGTTCCTTATTACATAAATTTCAAAGTTCATAACAGAGAAGAGGTTGATATTGGGAGGAATGAAAGCAAAAGTAAGAAGAAAAAGTAGGCAAAGGAATGGCATTTATACAAAGATCGTCATCAGTCAGCATTTCAACAAATATCTAAAAAGATCACACTGGGGAAATAGTGTAATGAGAATTTAATGTCAAAATAATTGTGATTTTATGCCTAAATACACAACATGACAAAGAATTCTTTTAATCTTAATTAGAAGTGGAGGAGGGGGGAAGATTTTAATTTTATTCCACAAACTACATAACTCCTGGAACTAACTGCCTTCCAAAACAATAGATAATAGAAAAACATGAGTGCATCAGATGTTCTGGAGAACATAAATAGCATCTCACTGATTTCTTAACTCCCTAAACTGGAGCAGCGTCTCAATCTAGCTGGTAGTAATTAAAATGCCATATATCTATCTATTCAAATGGAAGGTTTTACGTTCTATGTATATTACTGTACAATCACCTTACTATAAATGAATTCCATGTGCAAATGGCAAATCAAGCTTGAAGAACTGCTGTAAATTCTTTTTAATCTATTATTTCTGAATGAAAGTCTCAAATTGTCCATTGCTTAACATTTTAAGTACTTTTATAAATTGTTGAAACAAACATATTTCCTATACAGATATGCTTGTCTGATACTTATTATGGTAAAATCTCACCCTACACTACTCCTGTCCTCCTTTTTTAATGATTCACAGGACCACTTAGCGTCCAGCCAAAGATGGCTGAACAAACTTGATTAACTTTTAACTCTGTTCCACTCACCTGAAACTGGCAGCCCCATCCCTCTTCAAAACCTACTAGAGCTTCCCTGAAACTAAGCTTTGTCTGAAAAAAAAATGTCTTTAAAGAAATGAAATTTTTTTCTTTCCTCTTCTTACTTTATGTTTCCCTATTCTAAGACACACTGTAACTTAAATTCAATTGTGTCATAAAAATTTTGTTCATTGCTGGATCTGGTTGAAAATTTTACTTTTATCCATATAAGTTGAAAACATATGAAGGTCTTTTCATAGTGGAAACTTAAAATCCAGAATAATACAAATAATAAAACTGAAACTAGGAAAGAAACAGCTCAAATTATCAAGGTAGGCACAGATTTTATACATGTATTGGTTGTCGTGAAAGGCGGTACATTCTCCCCCAATCTGAGAAGCATGCCTGTATTCCGTCTCTTAGTAGAAGGCCTATTAAAAGAGTCAGAAGACTCCTATGTCTTAGATATACTTAGAGGAGCATATCTGACATTATGAATGAAAAAAATAGATATTATTAAGGTGAAAAAACTTTTTTTTGTCTTATGTGCATAATGAAGTTTTATAACTAAGATAAGAAAGTCTAGATTTACTGTTTGCCACTATTTTGTTTTAAAAGGTGACCCATGGTAAGCCAAATCGACTGGAGGTACCATTAGGTTGTTCAAAATGTTTGACACAATGGAGGTGTTTTATAACCCTATATTAAAAGGGTGAACAAGTGAGTGAATGATACCCTAAATTTAATTTATGATTATGGTATGAGAAATTTATGAAAATGTGAAGGGTAAGGTCTACATTTTAAATTTTGCAGCTTTAGATATTTTTAAAAATTTAATACTCAATGTTACACTGAATTCTAATATACCAAATTATAAATTTTAGTCACAAATATTGGCTTTGTTGAATTAAACAGGATATTTTCTCACTTTAATCTCTTCGTTGCCAATCAAAATTATGGATTTGAATATCATGGTAACTCTGAGTCTTCAAATATTTTTTTAAATGATGTTTGTTCTCAAAAACTATTTTTCACATATGTGCCAGACACTGTTTTACATCCTGGGAATAGAGACGTAAATAGTGAAAGTCAGTCCTTCTGCTTTTTCAAAGCTAACGTTCTCATAAAAGGAAGTATATAATAAGTAAGAAGTATGTAGATTTCAGACACTGATGAGTATTTGGGGAAAAAATAAACAGGAAAAATATGGGCATATGTTTAATATATAACGCAATTAGAAAAGGCCCACTGAGAATGTGACATTTGAGTAAAGAACAGAAGATGAAGATGAAGTGAGCCATGGAAATACCCAGGAGTAGAAGGATCTCTAGAAAGAGGGTACAGCTCGTACAGTGGTTCTGAGGCAGAAGCATGAGTGGTGTGTCAGAAGAATAGCAAACAGGCCAGTGTGGCCGGAGTGGAGTGAAGGAGGGGAATTACTGTATGTGAGTGGTTCAGTGTTACAGGTCACATAGGGCCACTGTTATAACTGACTTAATATCAGCATGAGATGGGAAGGTTAGTACTTTCACCCCAAAATTTCTACTACTTGGATACATAAATTTTATTTTGGCATCAAGATTCACTTGACAGTAATTCTTTTGGAGCATGAATTCAAAACAAGGCTGATCCCCTGAGTCAGGAGGAAGGATTTTATTGTATTTTGTCATATAACTGTCCATGTTCTCAAAACCTATAGAAGTATGAACATTTGATGAAGTACGCTGGAATTAAAACAATATAGATGAGGTCTAAATTGGACCCAGAAGATCTAGATGTATTTCTCATCCTGAAAATCCCAAGATAGGATCCTTAGTGCAATAGTCTGATCACAAGGGAAGGGGGAAGGGGAGGGTGGGAACCAATGTCTTCATGTCCAGACCTTCTTCCCAGAGCCAGAGTCAGGGTGGAAACCTAATGTCTGACTCATAAGGAAAGTCTGGAGACCAAGGGGAAGCAGCATTTTCTTGGCATAATAAGAAGACCAACACTTGCTGCCTAATAAGCCCTGAAGGTCTGGGTTTTAGAACAAGGCTTTGCCGTGGGCCCCTATGTCCTGGCACAGCTATTAGGTCAATATGGACAAACAGTATTCCACTTCGGAAAGAGTCTCCAACATCCCATCTTCCAATGAAATGGTATCCGTTCTAGATCATTTGCTGGTTTCTAACTTTTTTTAAACTTATAATTGCAAATAAAAAAGCTTAGATTTATACACATGATGAAATGTTTTCTGTCCTTTCAGACAGAAATGACAATGTTTGTGGCCTGAGTGTATGTGGCCAATGCTAGATTACTCAATAGAAAGACAACCAGCTTGATAGGTATAAAAAAAAAACACTATATTTTTAAGAATTTGATAATTAATTTTAAAATATAAACTCATCTTGGAGATTTATTTTCCATCTTACAATTATTTTACTGCATAATGATGCTTCTATTTTTGATTATGTGCGGAAGGTCACTATAAATTCTGAGGGTCAAGTACTCTAAAGAATTTATTCCTTGCCTAGCCAGAGCTAAGTTATGCAGTTCTTTCAAGCTGCAAAGATTTTTTTTGTGTGTGGGTAACCTGGTGATATTACCAAGTAATGCTTATAAACAAGGTAATTTTAGATCCTGCTGATCAAATTTGGGGTTCCAGTAATTTATGGTGTAAGAACAAGCTAACATTGCATGAAAGAAAATTTATCAACTTCTCTCGAGAATAAAAATGTGACAGAAAGAATTGGATCAACACCAATTGATGGTTAATCATTAACCATCGTTTTCACATTATTAGCATACTTACTATTTAGTAAATGTAATAAACAGTGAGAAGATAATTTTATATTTCAAGCATTTTCATCATTAATTACCATCTTTTTGTAGAATCACATATATCCTCAGTTGTAAGATTCTCTATTGTTTTAGATGAAATTAAAACAAAACAATCTATAAACACTACCAATGCTAAACAGTTTAGAAATGTTAGACTATTAAAATATGTGTGCCACAGAAGCAATGAAACACAATAAAATTAAAGAATTGATTCAACTAAAATCATCACAGATCTACTATGTACCAGGTACTGTAAAGGGCAGTCTCTTGTCAGAACAAGTAGAACTAATATATACAATCTTTGTCCCCAAGTTTTTTAACAGTTTTGCAAAGTAGATAGAAAATTAGATAAGTAATAATAATAAAGTTTGGACAGTGCTTTGATATGAGAAATATAGATTAACGTTTCAGCTGAGATCCAAGTGATAACTAGGTGCTAGTATATAGTGAGTATCAGGAAAGGTGTTTTAGCTAAAATGATTAGAGCAGAAATTTGGAAGCCAGGAAATAGAAATAAAAAGGTGCTTAAAAAATTTAGCATGGCCAGAATGTACGATTTGGCCCATAAAGTGTGCATGACGAGAAATGCGATTAAAGAGACAAAAAGATACAAGTTCCTGAAGGGGCTCGATAAACAAAGAATACTGAAAAAGTATATTTAGGTCTATAATAGCTATCATTTAAATACAGTCAGGGTCCTAATCACCCTCAGTGCATCTTATTCCTGAGACACCTTGTTTCCTTTGGAGTGAATAGAATTAAACGTTTGTGGTAAGGAAAATGTTTACCTGAAAGATCAACCTGTAATTAAAAGTTCTGTAATTAACAGAACTTTTTGACTTGAGACATACAGGTGTGTGCTTGGAGCACATCTTGACACATGCAGAGAAACTTTGGCTTTGCATCTGGAAAGGTTTAGGCAGGATGTTGTCTGAAAAGTATTCTTTCATCTGAGTATTCCAACAGACAGAATCTTAAATTTTAAATTTATACAAAAGAATACTAAAGAATAGTGAAAATGAATGAAATAGTGCTACATACACTGATATGAATATAACACATAAATATGCTAAGAGAAAATTCCAGTGGTAAAATAATACATAAAGTATGATTCTATTTTTACTGAGCTTAAACCATGCATAATAAACTCTATGTCACGTAAGGATATAAATGTGGTGAAATTACCATGGAAAACCAACAGTTCTATATTCTATTTTATTATGAATATATGGTAAATTTTCTATAATTTATTTGTTATGAGAAAACAGTTCCTTTGCAACATTTCTAGTACCCTCAGTTCATAGTACATCACAAATTCTTTTATTAAAATTATTTTCTATCAATTATCACATCTTAGTATAGCTAAGTGTTAGACTTATAGCTAAGTGTTAGACTCTAAGAGGATATCACTTTTCTCTCCAATAAACAGATAATTTGAAAATCAGAGATTTTACAGCAAATCAGTGAGAGGAGCCAGGACTAGACTTGGCATTTTGTCTGTAACCTTGGGCTTCTTTCTGCACAGACATAACCTGATTATCGACAGTGAAAGTCTTCTTACATTCTGTCAAAGAAGCAATGCCTTGAAGTGCCCTGTCCAAGTCAATAGTCATTAGCTTTATGTTGCTATTGAACACTTTAAAAGTAGTTCAGGGAAATCTAGAAATTCGATATTTTGAGAGCTGTCAGACTATGCGTTCCTGATTTTTTTTTTTTTTTTTTCTCATTGAGAGCCCTAATTTTAACAAAAAGTTTCCTTGGTTAAGAATTTTATCTTCTTTGGAGTTGGATTACTCAGGTGATTAAGTTTTGGGTCTGATCCTCAGACTTCCCATTTCAGAGGAAGAATTTATCTATGTGATCTTTCAGGGAATCTCCTTCCTTATCTTTTCCATATTGCTTTTCGATTTCCTGTTAGTTAACAGTGCTTAACAATAGCCATTCAATTAAATTGTCCTTAAAATTATTACTTCTCCTATACCTGTTATTTAGCATCATCTGTATTTACTGGGTGACAATGGGGCCTAAGTCAGTCTAGGGTGCACCCATAAGTTACACAAATAGGTGGCCCAAGTTCCATGTCAATTACTTCTGTTGGACCGTTGTTTATTTCTCAGCTCACATCTATGACCTCTTAGGGGATTCCATAAGACCAAATGACAGTAGGGGAAATTCAGGTCTGGTTCTCAAATGCATCAGCTTCTTAGTTTGATATAAGCTGAAAATGTGTACCCGCTATACTTCAGCCCAATTCAGGTATGGTCTTATGAGACAGTGGCGAGAGACAATTCTCCCCGTTAGCAAAATTGGGAGTAGTATCCTTGGTCATTCACTTTGTATCAAAATGACAAATGATTTCACTAGTCGAATAGGGAACTAGATAGATAAAGATTGGAAGCTAGAAAAAAAAAAAAAGAAAATCTGGAATATTATATGCAGATGGATTTGGGAGAAGGCATGAAGTTGGGATTATTGTGTGTCTCACATTAATGTCTAATGAAGACAGAAAGCCTCTCTCACAGAGGAAAATTTCAACCACTAGGGAGACAACATGGCCTTTCCTGCTGATGGCACTCAGCTCATTTCTCAGGCAGGACAGCATTTGTTTAATGGGCCCATAAACAGATTGTCCATGACGGTGGCAAGATGGAACTATGCACAGGCATATCAGTGTGGGTTTCCCCCTCCCTGAGACTGGATTAGCTATTGCCACTGTTCAATGTACAACCTGTTAATGGAGGCAACCAATGTGGGCCCTCAACATACTGCCAACTCAAGTTGAACAACCTGGAAGCATGTTGAGATGATACAAGGTTAAAAGTCTGGACCTTTTCTAATCTGGAGGAGGCAGCAATATAAACTAACCAGAACTAATATAATTCTAGATATGGGTTTGCTTTCCAATACACAATACTTATGTCAATCTTTCCATGCAAGCTCTTACAAAATCTTTAATTCACTCGACTGGGATCCTGCAAATTTCCTCAGACTAAGAAGAAAATGTTATGGCAAACAAGATAAGGCAATGAATGGGTGATTACCACTACCATGGAATCTACTTGTGTCACTACATACCTTATCATCACAAAATGTTAACCTGATGTGATAATGGAATGACCTCCTAACTGCTCAGTAAAATGACAGCTCAGAGCCAAGACATATGCAGGTTTGATATACTGTCTTTTAGAATATGTAATAAGCATTAAACTAATGGCCAGTATATGGTGTTGTATCTCTATTGTCTAGAATACCAATCCCATAACTAAGTAACAAAGGTATTGTTGTCTCCTCCTGCCATTTCTCCTGTCAATCCATTTTGGAAATTTGTGTTTCATGTACTCAAAATTTAAACTCTGGTCTATGACCAAGCCACCCTGAATGAGCCCGATCCTGTCTGATCTAGGAAGCTAAGCAGGGTTGGGCCTGGTTGGTACTTGGATAAAAAAATAAAAATAAAAAATAAGGAATTGTAAACTGACAAGTTTCTTGCAATCTATGAGGTCAACAAAAGGTTGCCTCACCTAAAAAAAAAAAATTAAACTCTGTTAGATTAAAAGTCCTTCTTGCTAATGGGGGAATGTTTCTTTCAGAGGACACAATAAAGATCCCACTGAACTTGAAGCTATGATTACTACCTTATATAATTGGGCTGCTTATGTCAGTGAGCAAAAAGGCAAGGAAAGAAGTTGTAATACTGGCAGCGGTAATTGACATTGGACATGATAAAGAATTAGACTTGATACTATGTGATGGGGAAATGGAAGAGTATATCTGGGATCTAGAAAATGCACTGGGTGTCCCTTGGTGCTTCAGTGCCCAGAAATAAATCTAAGTGAACGATAGCAGCAATCAAGGTCTACTACAGGCAAGTCAACTAAGTGCTCAGATTCCTTGAAGATTAGAATCGCCCCTTAGGCAAGAAATTCACACTTGCTGAAGTGAGAGGGCTCTTAGAAAGAAAGAGATGATGAATACCAGCTATGACTTGGAATGATTCACAGGTGGTGGGACTATCGTTTCCAAACTAACCCCCTTATCGAAACTCTTCTGTAAAGTTTACAGCAATCTATTGATTTTGAGAGTTCATTATGGATTGGAATTAACAGGGGGTGCAAACCTAAGCAAGTGGTGCAGTAGAAGGACCACTTTAAACACCTTGTGCACTACCTCAGATTTTCTCTGCCTCACCCCTCATTCCAGTCACTGATTCAGCAAACCATGTCAAGCTGCATTGCACTTCTTCTATACTGTGTGCTTCTCTGGCATATGCCTTGAGACACCTGTGAGATCTAGCTTAGAATTCACAAGCATAACTCAGAAGTTGAGGGAATATATGACTGATGGGGGATAGTGTCTGATGGGTAATTGTTCCTCTGTACATCCCTTGAATCCTGGGATCCTTATCATAAATTTCCTTAGTTAGTCTACATGAGATTGAGCGTCCAGTATCCAGAGATGCAATCAATTTGAAAACATATCTTTACATAGGTTTTCTCTCCTTTCCTGTTACAGTTTCCTCTTGTCTTAGTTTATTTAGGCTGCTATAACAAAATGTAATAAACTAGGTGGTTCATACAACAAACATTTATTTCTCATAGTTCTGGAGGCTGAGAAGTCCAAAATCAAAGCATCAGCAAATTTAGTGTCTGGTGAGGGCCTGCTTCCCAGTTCAAAGACAGCCATTTCTTGCTGTGTCCTCACATAGTGTAGGAGGTGAGGGAGCACTATGAGATCTCTTCCATAAATTAATTAATCCCTTTCATGAGGGCTTCACCTCATGACTTAATCACCTCTCAAAGGCTCCACCTCTGAATACCATCACACTGGGGATTAGATTTCAACATGTGAATTTTGGAGGGCCACAGACTTTAGTCTATGGCACCCTGGTTCCTCACTTCTGCCTCTTGGAAACGTTAGCCCAATCAACTGTTTGTGTGAAATCCCTTTCGAGCTGTGTTTTTGAGGAAACCTAAACTATGAATATGACAAGTATGCACATTCTTCTATATACAGATTTCTTAATTTTATTATATCTATCTACCTGTCTCTAGAGTTGTAGAGAGAAAGAAAACTGCTATAAATTCCCACAGAAATACATTTTAGTTGAGGACATAAAAGAAAGAGCCCACAGAGAAGAGAGAAGGTATGTGATTGAATGAGAAGTAATATTAGAAGGTTCACATTCTTAGAAAGTTTGAGCAAGTGAATTTTTTCAAATTCGGGGGTCATTCCAAAATCAAACGTAAAAGTTATGATAATTTGGAAACATATATTGAAGAGAAAGAAATAAACCATTTTTAAAAGTCATTACTCAGAAGCGAGTCCAAGACATATTCTTTCATGGTGCATTCCTTCAACCTGGAAATACAAAGTAAATATTAAGATAGATATATAGAAGCGGAGAGTATTGTACAATGGATAATTTCAATAAGTCTGCAGTTGTTTGGTCTTGGTGGTAAGTGTTTTGTATAGAGTGTACCTCAGTTTTCTTTACACTTGTAATTTAACAATGATTCAGGAGAACTATGGTCAGGAGCAGGGGTAGAAATTGTGTAATTTTCAGAGATTGTTGAATATTTCAGGTTTTTAGGATAATAGTTTCTTAAACCCTACTGTTTATATTACTAAATATATATATTCACACACACACAAATACAGTTGGTATCTGTTCTTTGGGTCTTCTGTGTTAATGGAATATTGCTTATCTTGGTTTTACCACCTGATTACAAACTATACTCACTGTAGCATGTGTTTACTGCCTGGCCTCCTCTATGCTCCCTTAACTCTCTGTGCACTCTGGGAACAGAACACTTGCCATCAAAGGATATGATCATTTATTTTCTTCTATGTCTTTTCCATGGAAACTTTGGTAATCATGAGGAAAGAAAGGTATTTCTCAAGTTTAGTAAAGTGTCTAGTGGGCAGTGTTACTTTATAAATGTTGAATCAATGTACCTATTTATAAGATGGAGTATTTTTAGATTTTACATACCATCAAACTTTGCAACTATATTCATATTAAAGTGATTTATAAATTCACAGACGAAAAACACAGCATCATTTTCTATAGATTTAAATAAAATTGCCTCATAAATAGATGCCTAGTATATGGATGTGAAGTAGGACTAAGAACTATGAATACAGACAATTATTAGAATATACAAGAACACTAACAATCAATCGCAACAAGAACCATAGAAAATCAGAGCATGTACCTCTTTTTCTTTACTAAGCCTACATTTCAAGTTTGAAGAGCTCAGCAAATAAAGTCTTATAAAGACTCATATTTTATAAAAGAAAAATATTGACTTATTAGGAGAGACTTCAGAGGCATTTGTACATATAAGCACATGGTAAATATCAAACAGTTGAGCCTGTACCTACCCTGTTATTGTTCTGTACCTGAGAGACAAATGATCCATTTGAACACAATGACCTTATGCCCAGTCATGGAGATCAACTCACACAGAATCCAAAGCGGAACAACTCCTGTGGTAGTGATCTTTTCTGGAAAACATCTGCTACCAGCTGAGTGTGTTTAGATTGTGGCAGCACTGGCAGATGTGCTCACAGACGGCCCATCTGTGTGGTGATGCGAGGCTGAAGCTAAGGAATCTGGGCTGGACAGACAGCAGGGAGAGAGCTTACTGTAACATACTGAGTTGTTCTAGAAATGCAAATTAGCACCTCATTGCATTTTTTTCTTCCTGTGCTATTAATGCCTTAAAGCTAATTTGTGTGCATTGCTTAGAATGAGCAATAAACTTTAGCTTTGAGAATGCTCTTAAAAATTTAGCCATGGTATGATTAATATTTTAGAAAACAGAGTAATTGCTGCTGTAAATATTACTATATTAGATTACAGAATAAATAAATATGTCAGTTTAAACTCTTTTTATATTTGAAAATATTGGATCTATGGAAAAAAACTAAATCAGCATCAGCCTTTATAATGAAGCTCTTACCTGTTCTCTTGTCTTGTATTATTTGTTATATTCAGAAATGTTATCCAAAGTACGCTCTATAGAACATACTTAGTAGAAGTTATTTGCAAAATTATTTCTGACTTTTTAAACAATAGAAATGTCTTTATTGTGAGATTTATCAGATCTTTTTCTATGTTAATGTATTTTCTGAACCTCCAAGGGAGAGGTATACAGAACTGTCATTCGCGGAGCACTTTTTTTGTGGAGCATGTGCTGGACTAGCATTTTTATGTTTATTTGAGAAATTTTACTTGAATGATAGAATCGGAAATCAGCAATCTAAAATGATGGGGTGAGGGAGAGATTTATACTGGCATTCAATTCTTTCTCATACTTTGTTTATTGAGATTCCATAAATTAAGCAACCAAGTGACTAAAATCTATCTTATCGATCTTTTAAGAACGGATCAAACAATATATTTTATTCTTATATCCATTTTTTTTTCTTTCATGTGGTCATGCACAATGAAGCTATTATACAGGGTAAAATCACTAAGCTACCCCCTTAATTTGAAAATTAAGTTTCTTCCATTTCCGGGAAGAAAGGGAAACTAGTTTTTTAAAAAAATTAAAGTGGATGAACTCAGCCACCTGCAAAAGTTCCAACTTAAGAAATTTCTGTAAATATTTGCTAATGGAGAGGAATGAAACACTCATGTTTAATCAAAATGTTTGTATAAGAACTTCACAATTAGACTTTAAAATAGTGGTAATATAATACATTTTTTGATACACAAAGTTTGCTTCTAATATAAGCACAATCCAGCTTGTATGAAAAAATATATATAAGAAGAATTTATAACAAGGATTAGCAGTGGTTATGCAGCATCGTCCAGTGGGAAAGCCACTGACCTGAAGGATATACTTCTTGTTGTTAAAGATGATTTCTCTATTTTGGGACAGGAGTCATTTATTAGACTGTCCCAAAGCCTAAATTATATATTCCTCCTATGTAATTTATATAATTTATATAATTCTTACCTATGTTTCGATTTGTGCTCATTAAAAAATAATTTATTTGCAAACTTAAGCTTCCCAGGGAACTTCTTGCCAGTTAAACAGATGTGCTATCGAAATGTAATGGTTAAGACAGTGAACGCCGAAGTCAGGCTGACCACTTGGATTCAAATCCTGATTCTCTTGCTTCTAAGCTGTGTGACCGTCAACAGGTCACACAATCTCTCATTTAATCTTATCTGTAAAATGGGGATATTTGCAATATTCATCTCATAGGATCATGATGAGGTTTGATTATATCCCAAGAATAGATAGGAAAGACCAAGAGTGTATGGATCTTTGAAAGTAAAAGGTAATTATGCAAATATAAGAAAGATCTAAATTCATTAATCATTGTTAATGTTTCACTGTTAGTCTCTAACAAATATTTCAAAATTAAAGAAGGCTAAAAGTGACCTCATCTAATAAATTTTGGAGAAAATAGTGTAGAGTCTGAAAACATAGGACAGTTATAAAAAGCCATAGAAGAAGATCTAAACATATAGTTTTTCAGAATCATCTCCTGGAAAGTGAACTGCAAACAATAGCAAGTGGATGTAATATCAGTTGAAATCACAAATCTAAAGAGCAGTCTTAAGAATATGCAGTTTGTTAAGTCATTGACCTCTCCAGCTATGAAGCTAAAGTGACCCACTGACAGCAATGGGATATAAATCGGGTATAAATTACTGTAACTTGTGTAACACCCGGTTCATTCAACTACCAACAGAATGTACCACAAAAAAAATTGTTAAGGATTTCCTGATGTTCACAGAGCTTTTGATATTGTTCATATTCCCGTGCGTACATTTTAAAATAAATGATTTGCCAAAATTGCCAATGGCTGGGGCTCAGAGGCAGGGAAGACAAGAGCACTAGTTAAAGCTTGTTAAAAACTATCACCTAGTGTTGATATATAAAGTAGACCTAGGGATTGGATATAAGAGATAAGAGAAACATTGAAAAAAAAAGAAATTTAATTTATTTTACAATTTTATCAATGATAAAACAGTAACACCCAATTGCTATACATAAATAGAGAAACAGTGTTGAACAGAATGAACTTGACAGAATAAACCTCATCTTTCAGTTCCACAAATGATATAAGAAATATTCAGTAGCAATTATTTTGTGCAGCAATGCTATCTCTGTAAACTCTTTTTCCTGCTATTTACATTTGAACCCCTTGTGCTTTTGCCTACACAAAGAAACAGTATCTATTAAAAGGTGCTACTTAAATGGGAGACACAGGGCCTGAAAACTGCAATTCATATACATTGCCAGCTCAAAGACATTTTTTTTTCTTAATTTTTCTTTACTTTTTTTTAAGATTTGGACAGACCCTTATTGTAACTCTGGTATGAACAACGTAGAATTCAGTTATAAAGCAGATCCCTCTTAAACATAACGGTTAATAACGGAAGTCTCAAAAGAACTTCTTTATTCCAAAGTGGTCTTATCTCCAGAGTACTTCACGGTGCAGCCCCTGAAGACGTTAGCATAACACAAATCTAATGTGTGCGTATTACACACAAACACACATATATAACATTGTATATATGCATCACACATGTCTATTTGTACTATATAGATATGTCTATAGCACATACATAATAAAATATCTATTTCTAGGTGGGCTTTATTTGGATTTTCTTTTATGAACAATAACCCTCTCTCACTCAATATTAAAACATTGGTATATTGATAATGTCTATGGGGCAACTTTCAAACTTGTAGAGGTAACAACTAACTATTTAACTCTTCCTACACCTCTTCCACAATTATAGCTACTCCCAACAATAACCACGTGAAAACAACTCTTTTATGAACCAAATACCACATTGGGTGCATTATGACTAACCGGCTCAATTAGAAGTAAATTACTTTGTTCACCCTTTTCCTGTGTGGTAGCTTAATAACTAGTTGGTATATACACTACCCATAGCATTATTTAGAAGGCAGCTATGCTCACCACTATACCACCAATGCAAGCATAGCATTATTTAAATAAATTGCTTCTATAAGCATATGTGTAGAAATTCCCATTAGCAATTGATATACATTTCATATGATATACAATACATAAAGACATTTGAATGCCCAGCACCTTCTTTCAGATAGAAAAAACTTCCACAGTATTTTGTCAGTTTTGTGGGCTGAATGATTCGATTTGCCCAGAAAATCTGTTACTGATTCATTTTTTTTTTATTCCAGCAACTTAATATCAAGTATAGAGTAGGCTGGGTAATGATGACAAAAATGTTTCTATGGTCCATTCATGTCAACAGCACAGAAACAACCATGTTCTCTAAAGGACAGGAATACTGCACAATCGGCTGCCTGAGCGTTGCCAGGTACAAGGTTAAATCATGAAAAAAGAAATAACTAAAGCTGTGAACATATAATAGTTTCAAAAGAAAAAAACTCCAGATATTTCAAGTATGTATTTATAATTTGATTTTATCGTGATCCCTTTTGCCCCCTATTGGTTTCATCTTGATTCTTTTTCTTATTCTTGCTGTTAGCCTTCAATGATCTCCATGCTCCATCCCTGTAGGAAGGCCACAATAGATAGTGAAGGGGGTTAGATGGAAAAGTATTCAATAGAGAATGAAATGATCTTGTACAGTTTGTATTCTTTGAACACTAAATGCCTTTAATTGAATTCATTCTTGAGTATTGAAAGTTCCCTGAGATGAACAAAAGTAGTCTCAGTCGATACTGAAGCCCTTTTTAAATGCTGAACATTTTCAAAACTGGGCAACGTATTGAGAGAACACAAAGCATAGGATAACAAAGCAACGTGAAGCTAAAAAGGCACTACTCAATGCATCTATGAGATAAACTTCAATGCACAGAACAGTGAATGGCTGAGATGCTTTTTCTGTGGCCTTAAAACTGTTTAAATACATTTCTTGAAAATGCAGTAAAAAGGACAAGGTACCTTACTGCTCCTTTTAAAGACAGACTTTGAATGAGTTCTGAGACAAATTTTATTTAAGAATTTACTTCTGACTTCAAAATATCTATTGAATTCAAGTTAAAGGCTCCTCAAAAATCTTATCCACAAATAGTTGAAATTAAGTTTTTATAAATTATCTACCTTTGACTTGCTAAATAAATCAGACTTTTCAACTTGACATTCAAAATATGTGTCTATTTCTTTTTAAATTTCAAATAGATACGAGATTAATGATGAAAGTACATCATGTTCTATCCATTTTTAGCTATGTATCTCTTTTATGCATTCTATTTTGTTTCTTAAACAGACATGAATTCTCAGAAAATAGTTTTCTGTATCCCACAATTTACCATAATTTTAAAAATAATACCTCGTATCGTTAATATATTGAGAACTGTATTACTGTAAAAATCTTTTTTCATGATAATGTATATATACATTCTCCATGCTATTTTTCTTTTTTCAGACTGTCTTCCCTAAGAAATGCATGTTGTTCTTTCCTCAGCCTACCTTGCCTAAGAAATAGGAAGTCATCTAAGTTGTTTCAGGTCAAGAGTAGAAGTGGGAACATAGCACTTCTCTCTAAAGAAACAGGTTACCATCAGTGTAGTATAAATTACCAGAAAACTGGCCCATTGGTCTATTCTGTTATATGTTAAAACATTTTAAATCACTTTATTAATAATTTCGTGTGCTTCTTCAAGAACACATTAACATGATAACGTGAATAAATTTAACCACAGGAAAAATATTGGTTGATTTAATTCTTTATAAGTAAAAAAACTGACACAGTTTCATTATTAAACCTCTTAAAATGAATCATCTCTATCATGAAAACAACACTGTATTAGTCATATTATTTACGCACTAAGAAAATTTAACAATGATATAAAGAGCATGCCAATCTTCCCATTTGAATAATGAGGGGAATATCAAAGAACTGGAAGTCATATTTCAGCCCTATCAGTCTAACATTTACTCTAGAGGGCAAAATGCTTCCACAAAATTATTATGAAATGTAAAAGCTGTGGAAGTCTTCCTTCAAATAAAAATAAAATTTGAGTTTGGAAAATTTAAATTACCTAGAGACAACTTTAACATTAGTAGAATAACATGTTAATATACTACTTTTTATGAAAGAAGAATGGTTTGTTGTGTAGAAACATTAATATACTCTTTGGTACCAAAAGTACATTTTTTTTCCAGCTAATTTTACCATCTCAGATGACATAGAACATGTTTCCTTTAGAATAGCTCAAGATGACTGAATGATACAGTTTAACTGGTACTTTCTACACCACTGGGGAAAAAAAATCTGGAGGTTTAGAGTTGTGCAAAATAAAACGTTTTACAAAATTATTGTGTGATTGCTCTTTAAAAATATGAGAATTTTAGAAATGATTACTTGAAGGTTATCTCATTCATATTTATCTTAGAAAGGATTTCTAAGCACCCCAATACCCAAACCAAAAGAGATTCCAGAGGAGAAACAAAAACAGAAAAAAACTAAAACCATAAACTTCATGATCAGACTCAGAGTCCTGACTGAAAGGCATTTACTTGAGTTGCGTAATCTTATGAATTTCAATGTTCAAACTGTTTCCATCTTCATATCTGCTGACAAGGATGGTTAGTTTCCCCGAGGACTGAGTTGTGTTCCTGGGTTCCTCTTCTCATGTGCTTGTTGTTGCAATGGCAGCCCAACAGTGATGAACGTATTGGCTTCGTTAACTAATGACGAGTGAATTGTTGGATCTTGTAAACACTACTAATTATACATTCAAACTGTGTTCTTAGTGGAAGTGGCACTTACTAGGACCCTTGAAGTCAAAATATTTAATTTTTAGAGCACTTTGCAGGTATTTCATCAGCTGGTAGTGAATTTCTCATGAATGTCCTTTATCACCTTTCAGATAATTGGTGGATGCTGAAACCCAGCCTTGTTTTGGATCCTATTTTCAAATCTTAGGAAGCATCTTCAAAAAAGAAGTTCATATTCAGTTTGTCTGTTTTCAAACGTGCTTTATTGCTTTACACATTTTCCTGTTGTCAGTTTCAGAGCGCCTCTATTATGTAGCACATTTAATGTTTTGAATTCTAATGGCATTCTGTGAGGACTTGCATTAGAAAAGTATCTGTATTTTAAGTCATCATAGTAATGATATTTGACAGCTTTTCCATTTAAATCCTTAGGGAATGGCCAGAATCCATACAGGTGAATTTCATCACAGAATCTTGTGGCAAGTGTATACATGAGGAGACCTGTGCTGGGTCTTTTGATGGGAACTTTGTTTGTCAGCCAGTAACTGGAAAAACAGACACACACAAATCCAGAAGAGAAAAATTTAGAGACACATACAACACAGCCTATAGCAAGTATACTATGTAAAATTAAAGTTAACAGAAGATTGCTGAAGAAATCATATTTTCGTAAGTATTTAAAAATTTAACACATTCATTTTATTTTTCTTTATCCTTTATTTTCTTGCTTATTTCTGAGGTCATAGCACCTGGAATGTAGGTAAACATTACCACATAATCTCGTATTCAAAATGAATTAGCAGCAAATATCTAAAATATAGAGTAGAATTTTCTCAGAAAGAGTTAATATGACAAGAGGCACAGTCATTGATTAAGTAATTAATGTGATTTAATTACTTAATTAGGCTGTTATTAAATAATTCTCCCAGAAAAAGAGAATTTGTATCTATGCCTGCAGTTTTTCAAAATCTCTACTATTTCAATTAAAAATCCAAACAAATAAGTGTATAGATATATTATACTAAATGATTTATTCAACTTCAATTGCCCAAGTCACATTTTACTAAAGCTAATTAAAAACATCACCTCAACCCATAGAAGAACAGCAATATAAAACACATATTATTTGTAAATAGTTCACCATTCATGAGGTTTTCATAAATATATTTCAAAGTTGATAAATATTTTATACTGTTCTTTAAAAAAGGCGATGAAATGCTCCAAAATGTTCAGATCCACCACTTTGTTCACCTGAAAAGTATGCAAACTCAGAAATTAATCATCTCTCCTGGCATGGGAGGGGGTTTCCAAGACCTCTTGGGATATTCATGATCTTATGTGGAAACTGCTAAAAGAGGAAGGGTGTAGATTTTCTCTCACTTTCAAGGTTGTCCAATTATAAGTAGACTAAATTTAATAAATTATTTGATTTTCTGTCATTTTGTATTTATCATCTCCTATTCAGAGAAATATGTACCCTGCCATCCAAATATAAGGGGATTATTATATTCTTGTCATTGCTATATTTAAACACTTGCCTTAGATTTTACCTAGAATTGTTTTCCTTTTTCTTTTTAAAAATAATTTATGAAAATTTTCAGAGAAGATCAAATGTATCTAGAGTATTAAATATAAAAAAAGCCCCAAATTTTGTTTTACTTTATTTGGTAGAGAAATATTGGACTTTCAAATCTCACTACAAACATCTAAAACAAGAAAAATATACTTAACCATTTTCACTCCCCCCTTTTTTTCTTGTTTGTTCCCCTCCTTCAAACCAGGATTGACCTTTCACATATTTTATTTTTCTTCTTGGGTGAAGGCCACATGCTGAGTATGTTAAACAATGTGAAATGCATTATTGACCTTTTGTTATCACAGTGTTTTGAGAAAGCCTATTCTCAGGAAAAAAGATTCATGAGAAATTTTCAGAGAACATCTAAGAATTTTTCACAGCCCAAAGGTAGCTGAATGAGCAAAAATCATAGCACGCATGTGGGTAACATCATGACGAAACCACAGACACTGATTCTTTGTAGAGAGCATAGTTACACTACAGTTTGAAAAAAAAAAGGCGGGGGGCTGGAAAGAGGGCAAAATAAATAAATAAATAAACACTACAATTTGAAGGCTTTGAAGAGACTATGATCCAGCCTGAAGATCACACAGCTTTGAGAAAGTGGGTGTTCTTAATATGAAATGATTTATTATAGGAAGGTCTCCTAAGTGTGATCTATGTTTGCTTATAACTGTCAGTTGATGCAGTTTGTTAGTTTTAAAACATACATTTATTTTTAATTGTTTAAAGTAGCTTAAGTTTAAACTCAGTCAAAAAATGATTATTTCCATCAGGAAGTGTCAATGATTAGGAATAATAGTGTAGCAGTATAAAGATCATGCTGAATTATCCTTTTCTAAGATGAGAAAAAAAATAACTAATAGGAAATAATAGAATAATAGAATACTATATTATTAGTATGAGACTGCAAGCTCACATTAAATATGACTGTATGACATTCAATATGACTGTAAATAAATGCTTTCCATTTCCTAATTCTGGAAAGATTTGATGGAAATCCACTTAACTATGGTCGATCATAGGTGAAATACCAAAGCAACTTCCATATGTAATACAAATATAAGCAACTCTAATGTTAGAAAGAAATACCAAAGGCAAAATTACTGGCCTAAAAAATTCAAAACAGTGTCAGAGATGTGCAATCACTCAAAGTTATTAGGTCCAGGCAATGAGGTAACACAAAACAATCAGTAAGGTTGTATTCTTTTTACCCTCAAGCACCTGACATCTCAATGCAGAGCAGGCAAATGAAGCATGGAGACATCAGCACATTCAGAAAAAAGTAACAGAAAAATGTAATTCTTGTGACAATTCTCAATTCTGTGATGTGACTTTAGTGAAGACTTTTATGGAAAAAATAAATGTGTAAATTTTTTAATAGGGAGGCTATACCTGATATTAATAAAAATTGTTTTGAAAACTAACTCCTGATCATAAAGTATTCTATTTGAAAATAATAGGCAGAGATAATTTAGAAACTTGTTGTGTTTTAAGCTATGCAGTTAAAATACTGGTATTAATAAATTTTGCTTTAGAAATGCTAACAGAAGAAATTAAGATTTGTGATTTTTGGCTTGTAAAAATTTGAATAATTCCCAAGAAAAACGATCTGTTTCTCAGGACATATTTGGAGAAAAAGTAGAAAACAAATTCCATATATCCTATTAATTTCTAAAGAACATCACAAGAAAACAGACCTTAATAAATGGCATAAGTATGTAACAGAAAAATTGAAACAAAACCTTAAAGCAGATCATGAACTAAAGTCACAGGTAATAATATTCTGTGAAATTAAAAAACAAAGGAGCTAATCCAAATATAGTCAGTAAGAGTTTATATGTACTTATTATAAATCAAATGTAATGCTTGAAATTATATAGACTAACCTAAATTATAAGGATTCAGTATTTGACCAGAAATACATTCCACATGTGTAAAAGACAAAAATGGATATTCTTTTTAAACTTCTATTAGCATAATCAGATAATATTGGTTAACTTTACTAGCCAACCACAGAGTAAAATTTTAAAATACATATTTGCAAGTATCTGCTTATATACAAGATGACATTTAAAAACTATAAATTCCTCGTGAGGAGTTTATGAAAAAAGAATATTAACTTAAGTTTTTAATCCTAATTAGGAAAAAAACAAATGCAAAGAATGCATTAATCCAATAATGAACTCTTTTAATTGAGTACAAGCTATTATAATTTTGAGCTCAAATTTATATCTGTCATAGGCTAAAATTTAGCAGTGTTTTCAAGTTAGCACATAATGTAGTTTGTTTGTATTCATTTCTTTTTATAGAGATGAATTTTTTAATTATAAAATAATTAAAAACTAATTTTTATAGAAACTAATTTTTAATTATAAAATAAATGCAAATTTTCTGTAGAAAATTTGAAGAAAAAAGTAATGAATGAAAAATATTACCTATAATATACTACATAGCGATAATTACTGTTATATTGTGTGGCATCCTTTTACTTCCCTGACAGTTTTGGATATTAATATATATCACAACCATTCACAAACATACTGTGAGTATTTTTCCATCAGCTAGGCTGTTTTATTTCAGATATTATTAATTCCCTCTCCATTCCTCCTTTCCTTTCTGTTTTAATATTATAATACTCTGTCTTGTTTTATGAAACAAACTCACCTTGGATTTTATGGGTAAATTGTGCATTTCTTTTTTCTTTTTTAATAGATGCAATCATTGCACTAATTCCCAGTATGGAAGCTCTCTTCTTGCTAAGCAAAATGCCTTATCTACCCTCCCTCCAACATATCAATCCTGTTTCTTATTTCAGAAAAACTGAACACTTGGAATACCTTTTCCCACTAAATCAGTATGCTACAGAAGTCCATATTTATGGTTACAATGTGTGATTGTGAATGTGTTGTATAATGTTTTTGCGTCCTCGGAAAAGCTACTTCATTTCCTTGGACATCAGTTAATAATATTTGTCATATAAGCTTGTTATGATCCTGTAAAAGAGAGAGTAAGTGGGGAAGAATATAGCATAAAGCTTGAAACATAGAAATATGAATTGAATTTCAACATATCTCATATTCTTCAAGTCCACTCATAATTTCTACTTTTCTCTTGGCATCTTCTATAACTACACATTGGCTGGACAATTGAGGTCACGTCGTTTAACCTCAGTGGGCATGTTTCCTTAGTTGAGAAACAAAAACTTTCGATTGTATGCTGTTAGGGTTTCCTCGATCTATGAAATTCTATTGCTGTTTCATTCAGATCTTCTCTTTCCATGACACCGCACATTCCCTGACAAACTCTTGGCCCTGCTCTTGTTCCTCCTCCCTATTCTGTTCCCTGTACCTTCTTTCAGGTTTCAATACATTACAAAGCAAAGAAGGTACTGAACAAATGCTTCTTGATTCTAAAGCCAGCAATATATGAGATTTGATCTCAAAATATATTAGATAATAATCTCCTTATTAGCCAAAGTGTAATTATTTCAAGCAACTAACATTTTAGAAATAAAGCAAAAAATGTTATACTCAACAGCATTTAATATACTAATGACAGTTTGCACTCAACATATTAGCAAATAAGGGATATTAACTTGCATTGTAACCAAAGAAATCTAAAAGTTCGGAAATAATATTTTTTCTCCTAAAGCATTATTCTTCAAATAATCAAACATGAAGATCTCTAAAAGAATTTGAATATAAAATATGGAATCTCACTGTGCCAACAGTTTTTAACTTAATATTATATTATGTGCAAAGTTTCCATTTTTGAGACCAGAAATTCTTTTATCTGGAATGTGAGATGAAGTACGTAACATAGTGTCCTGTACACTCATAATTTAGAGGAGTCTTTTCTCTTTCTCCTCTTACATTTAATCTTCCCACAACTGAGCTTTGTGCTTGGTTCCACAGAGGGATTCTGTTAAGGGTAGGTAATACGGCTTCTTGTTCTAAATTGTCTATGGAACTTTGAGATATACAAGAATTGGCTTTCTATAATTCATCTTTGCACAAGATGTCTGCATCTCTCCAATTCTACACTCTGCCCCATCAAAATAATTATTTTATGATATCTGAATATTATAGATGAATTTTCAGGGGTTCTGTACTTCATATTTGTCAATATGCTGGTTCATTCTTAGGAGGAGTATATGTAGATAAGCTAAATAATATAAAACTTAAAGTAATCATCCCAGGCATACCGAAAGAGAACAGCTCTGCTGTTTTGTTTTCAACTGTTCAAATACTCCTTTCACTGTATTCCCAGTCTGCAGTACGCAACATAACATGAATTCATTTTTTAAAGTGCATAAAACTTAATTTTATTTTAAAACTTATGGTAAAGTTCATGGTACATTTTTTAAGACTATGAGAAGACTTGTTTGCCACAAAAGTAGAGTTGGTGATCCTTTCTTTAAAAACAAAAATAGAACTTCCATCACTGTACTTACTAAGAATAATTTCCTCCCCCCACCCCCCATGAATTAAGCTTTATATTATTCCAGAGATACAAAAAGTGACAAGTCTTAAATCTACTTCTCATGTTAGGAAACAAAGGGACAGAGAGGCATATTTAATGTGATTTGGCAAGCTAGGAATAAACCCAGAAGTAAAAATCTAAGCAATTTATTAAAAGATAGAAATAATGATAATAATTTATTGAGTATTTATAATGGGCCAGAGACAGGTTTTTTTTTTTTTTCTTTTAAATTTAATCCCTACCACAAACCTATGAATACTTATTTCACAGATGAGGACGATGAGGCTTAAGAAAGTTACTTAACCAGTTTAAGAAACCAGGATTTAAGCTCACATCTATCTGGCTATGAAGATTTCAATTTTAACTAAAAAATAATTGAATTCTTTAGTTCTCAAGAGCATTCAGCTTGGAATAGCAAGTCCATGGGTCTGTTTTCTACATAGAGTTCACATGGGGAAAAAGTAAGATCAGTATGATGTATTTTGGTGGTTAACAATCTGGTGTTAATAGTGTTGATGTGCTTTATGCACGGAGTTTTTCTGGCTTTTTTGTTTTATTCAAAGGCAAATAAAAACTGACCAGTATATGGGACGCACTTTTCCCAAGTATACTCTCAAAAGTGTTTGAAGTTAGAAGAGGATTTTGTAGTTTCAATATATAACTTTCTTAACCACACTGCAAATGCCAAAGGCAGTGACATTGTATCAAAGGGTAGGGATTTCCATGCAGATTCGAATAAGGCTTCTTAAAATATTTTGAAGTGTCAAGAAAATGAAAATAGGAATTTGTAACCTCAAGAGGTCAATCTGTCAAAATTTTTTCCCCTGTCTTTTTATGCAGAGTTCTGTATTAAGTAGGTGATAAAAAAGAAAATAGAAAATCTTTTCTGCAGAGGCCTTCATAGTCTACATACAGAAAATTTTTATCCACCTTCCTTAGCCTAATTCATCAGAGGCATAGAGGACTCATGGCATGGGGAAAGGAGTAAGGATACTATGTTAGGCTGAATAAACTCTATATTCTATGTGCTACTTATTTGTGTTATTTGATGTCTACTATAGGAATCACACTTTTACTTTAACTCTGAATTTCATCCTTTTATTTATTTACTCTTAATCTGGATGGGTACGTAGGTTGAGTGTAGATACAGTGTTAAGAAACTCTATATCTACCTATACTATATTGGTTTTGCTATGTATCTCATATCTTATTAGTGGACATATAACTCCCATTATTGTGATATTAGTAATTCTACTTCATAGTCACAGTTTCAAATACTCTCATATGATCCTCATAAAATCCTGTGATATATACTGTAGTACATATTATCATCCCTACTTCACAGAGGGTGCAATTAACAGCTCAAGAAGTAAAATAGCTTGTCCAATATTGCTCAGCCAGTGAATTTTACATTGGTATGTTGGTAAAAGTTAAATACCAGAGATTGACGAGGGAAGAGAGCATTGCTGATGTGTAGCATTTACCAGTTTCTGTGGTATAAATATTCCCATCACAGCTGATATCAAGCTATTAACCTGACATCAGTGAACACTGATATTGGAAGAGATGGCACAATCAGCTCTTAGAAGTCAGTACAAGCCAGCTCCAGTACACCCTGGTTGCAGAAAGAGATAGATAATATTCCTCCTGGCCTATAGCCCCATATAGTTTACACAAGAAAATTCAACATTAAAGAAACTTGTCTTTGAAAAGTTTCCAGGTGGTTGTTTATTTTTACCCCATTTGTAAAGAGAGAAGATGAGAGCATGACTTGCATCTCTGTAGAGATAGCTCCACTGCAGACTAACAGAAAGTTTAACATTATTATATAATAAAGTAGAAAAAGACGAATCTATTTTTATTTCATGATATCTTAGCACAGTTCTGGATATACAGTAGGTAGTTAAGGAGTGCTTATTTAATTAATTCTTGCTGACATTTTAGAGATTTGTAGTGTTAATAAAATGGAGCACATTCATGGCTTAGCATTCTCTCAGTCGCAATATTCAATAGTGGGAAAGCCCTGGAAAAGCTGGCATGTGGTTTTGCTTTACCGTTAGCTAACTATGCGATCTTGAGCAAACCACTTAAACTAATTCGGCCTCAGATTACTAACCAATAAAATGAGATTTCTACTACACCTAAAACTCTGATTTATAAAAGGTCCTAAGTAAATTAAAATTGAGGAACATGAAAATTTCATCCAGTTGTAGCAGTAGTGTAATCTTTACATTACTTGTAGTCAGTAACTATTACTATTTTTATAATGTGTGATCTGACATAACATGCAGCATTTCCCTTCAATAACATTATAGAGCTGTTTGATAAAATCATACATGTTGAAAAACTCAACATCATTTCTAGTTTTCTGTAATACTTGTAACTAGGGGTAATAAAAATTAATTATAAATTCATAATAAATTGATTTTTGATCATCTAAAAATTATAAAATTATAATTTTGAAATTTTGAAGATAAAGCTAATGGAAGAGCATGATATGGGAAAACAGAATTTTGTTGAGAAGTGAAAAAAATTAAACAAAAATAAAGAGGACTACGTTAGCTTTTATTTACCATCTCAGAAACCTGAATGAAATTTAAATGGATAACATCAAAAGTACATTATATGCTAGTTAGATTTTGGTGAAAGAGAATTTCTAAAATAACTGTAGTAAGTAAATGGAATTCAACTGTATTTTGGGATAGCTCAAAGATAATGCTTAAAAACTTTAACTGGTGCATGGAGGCTATGACCAAAATGAAGTAGATATAATGCCACAGGTTTTAATGACCTTCTCTTTTAACCTAATAATTGAATTCTGAAAGACAACTGAAATTTATCATCTAAACTGCCAGAATGAGGAAGTGGTGACGTCCAAAAGGTGAAGCACTGGAAACATAAGAGGGGGATGGTCTTTCACGGCACGATGAAGGAATGCAATGATGTTAATGCTAAAGTGCCTTTCGTATGATCCTTCTTACGAGATCAGATTGCTTTTTGAAAATCTTACATTTTTCCTATTAAAATTAAAAGGAAGTAGTGAAATTATTTTTGATTATGTGGAGTTCTACACAAAAAGAAAGAATTAAAATCAAATGGGGGTAAGTTATCATAAAGCTTAGCAAAAATGAGTTAGATATTGGAAGATGAAAATCATTATGGTGTTTTACCCATGCAAATTTTTTTCATTACATAAACATTTATTCCAAACAAGTACTTATTGATTACACTTCCACATTCCCCAGCCAACATAAGAACAGATTCCCAATAAAACTCCATTTTACTATAATAACGAAATGCAAACAGCTCTTCTAATGGCCTGATGATCTTATTTTAGCTTGATTTAGACCATTTTCAAATGTATATGCCCAGTTTACATCAATAAGTCAGGTTACATTAACCTTCCAGATAGGAGTTGTGCTAAAATCTATTTCAAGAGAAGGAAAGACCAACAAATGTGATCTATAATCCATTCAATAATGTAACATGCTTGCTAGCAAAGTGTACAAATAACATTAGCCCAAATCAGAATTCTTTTCAAAGCGCAGTGAAGTAATGGAATCAAGATATCCATAAGCAAGTTTAAAGTAGTTCTTTTAAGCTTTCCTTGCAAGTTTCAAAATAATAGCATAAGGGAAAGTTAGTAAAATTTAGGTCATTATTCTCTACTTTTACTCCTGCCATAAATGATGTTGAAGGGACTGCCCGTTTAGACAATTGTCTTGTCCTTGGCATAAATTTATCACTCAGTAAAGTGCTTTCTATGAGCATATAAGTTGAGAAAGGGGCTTCCAGCTAAGGAAAAAACACTGTGGAGGAACATTGCTGAGGCAATACTAGGAATGCAGACTTTGGAATCTGAATTATATTCTAAAGCTACCTGTCACTAGAACTACTATGGCTATAATTCTGCTCCATGAGATTAATTAGAGGATAATTTAAAATTTTTATTTAAATTTTGGTCTATGGCCATTCGACCCTGAACAAGCCTGATCCTGTCTGATCTTGAAAGATAAGCAGGGTCAGGCCTGGTTAGTACTTGGATGGGAGACCGGCTAGGAAGACCAGCTGCTGTAGGCATAAAAAATAAAAAAAATAAAATATTGTAAGCTGACAAGTTCCTTGAAATCTGTAAGGTCAACCAAGGCATTATTTGCCTAAAAAAATAATAATAATAATAATAAATAAATAAATTTTGAAGGGCTCTAAAATGATATATAATGTTTTACATTAAATCAAATGTTAATAAATACTTGTTTTTATCCCCCTCTAAATGTCAATCTTTTTTGATGAAAGACTAATCTAATGGAATCAATGCTAATTTTCCTCCTTTTTCTCTTTTTTAAGCCTAACTTAATGTTGATCTCTTCAAAATATTTTTAAGTAGAATCACTAAATATATAAATTACATTTAAAAAATAGTTGCTGAACAAGGTAAAGAGAGAACCATCCAGATGGGAAAATATATTTGTAAGTGACACTTCAAATAAGGGCCTAATATCCAAAATATACAAAGAAATCATACACCTCACCAACAACAACAACAAAAAAAACACAAATGATCCAATCAAAAAATGAGCAGAGGACCTGAATGGACACTTCTCCCTAGAGGACATACAAATGGCCAACAAATATATAAAAGGTGCTCAACATCACTAGCTATTATGGAAATACAAATCAAAACCACAATGAGATGCCATCTCACATCTGTTAGAATAGCTATAATCAACAGGACAAGTAATAACAAAGGCTGGAGAGGATGTCGAGAAAAAGGAACCTTCATACACTGCTGGTGAGTCTGCAAATTGGTACAGCCACTGTGGAAAACAGTATGGAGTTTCCTCAAAAAACTAAGAATTGATCTACCATATGATGCACTAATCCCTCTTCTGGGTATTTACCCCAAAGATTTGAAAACTCATATCTGAAAAGATATTTTCACACCGATGTTCATAGCAGCATAATTCACAGTGGCCAGGACATGGAAGCAACCGAAGCGTCCTACGACAGATGATTGGCTAAAGAAGCTGTGGTGCATATAAACAATGGAATATTACTCAGCCATAAGAAGAGATGAAATACCGCCATTTACGACAACATGGATGGACCTCGAGATAATCATGCTAAACAAAA
Organism: Rousettus aegyptiacus; assembly: GCF_014176215.1. Classification (NCBI taxonomy): domain Eukaryota; kingdom Metazoa; phylum Chordata; class Mammalia; order Chiroptera; family Pteropodidae; genus Rousettus; species Rousettus aegyptiacus. The sequence continues at coordinate 51,421,972 of NW_023416311.1, read as the reverse complement.
TAAGCCAGACGGAAAAATTTGAAAATCACATGATATCACTTATATGTGGGCTATAAACCTAAAAGCAACAAATGAACAGGACAAACAAATAAAGACTCATGGACATAGAATATAGACTAGTGGTTTGTAGTGGGGTAGGGGAAGAGGAAGGAGGCAGACGAGGTAAAGGGGGTTGAATACAGGGTTTAGGGGGACAGTGAAGTGGGTAAGAAAAATCAAATATACGGTAGCTGAAGGAAACTGGACTTTGGGTGGTAAACACACAATAGAACATACAAATGTCAAATGATAATGTACACCTGAAAATTATAAAATTGTATTAACCAATGTTACCCCAATAAACTTAATTAAAAATTAAAAATAAATAAATAACTAAATACATTTATAAGTAAAAAATATAAATTAAAATAAATAAAGTAAAATAAAATAGTTGCTGAATGGAAGATCATTAGTAGAGATTTTTTTAAAAAAATGTTCTTGTATTGCTGAAAAATAAAACGATCTGTAATACAGCTATAAAGGTAATTACATTATGTAATATACTATTCTTCACAATGAAAAATATAAAAGTGAGAATGTACTACAAAGTCAAACTTTGTATAACAAACATCACCTTTCCTGAGACTTGCCCCTATTATGACGTTTGTCATAATATTCAGTTAAAATGCAATTAATAACACACTTTGCAAAAACAACTCAGAATTCATTATAGATCTAAAATTAAGAAAAAACTCTAAAACTCTTAGAAGTACAGGAGTAAAGTAACATGGCCTTAGGCAAAGCCTTCTTAGATATGACACCACAAGCACAAGTGACAAAAGAAAAAATAAATTGGACTTTATCAAAATTAAAAATGTTTGTTTCAAATGAAGTCATCAAAAAACTAAAAAAACATAGAATAGGAGAAAATGTTTGCAAATCATATATCTGATAAGTGATTTACAACTAAAATACATAGGGAAAAAAATTTCCTACAACTCGATAATAAAAAGTAATACAAGAGACAAATAATAGTGTGTTAGAAGAAGGTGATACAATTGGAACCCATACATTGTTGGTGCTCGTGTGTGAGAGTAAAATGATGTAGCCCCTTTGGGACAAGGTCTGGAAATTCCTCAAAATATTAAACCTAGAGTTACATATGATGCAGCAATTGCATTCCTAAGTATTAGATTCTCTCATAAACCAAACTTTAGTTAGACTCCTCTGAGCCCTCTTGTCAACTAGGCCTCTGCGTTGGCCTCCTGTGTCCATCTTCACTGAGCCCAGTTTTAGCAAGAACCGTGCCAAGTTAGTTTAGGGAGAATTTTCCTACTTTTGATATCTGATCAAATGCCTCATCCTCCACCTTTTTCTAGTTCACTGTGATTTAATGAATTTATATACAAATGAAATTTAATATATTGTACTGATGCAATTATGTTAGAAAAGTTTAGTCACATAACCTATGCACATGGCTAGATAACACTCAACTAGTGAATCTGAGTTCAGTTTAGTTTAGTTCTTGTTTTTGTTCAAAGAATTTGATGAATTATTACTTGCGTTGTACTACTAAGGCTTAAAAATTATCTAGGAAAACAAAATAAAACAAATAGACAAACAAAAATCCTAATAGTTATTACTTTTCAACTTCATAAATTTTAAAAGGCAGAGAGAAATGATAATTAAGTTTCCATCTAGAATATGAACTATACAATTAACTGAATACAGCAATCATGAAATTCACATAAATTTAGAGACACTGCCTAAGATAATCATTTATTTTACACAATTTGTTTTCTTTTAGCTATACTGATATAATAGAAATTCAAGAATGAGAGTAACAAAACTTTTTTTCCAGACTGAATAAAATATGTGTCGATGGAGATAATTAGCTCAGAATTCTTAACAATAAACTTATCAAGAGGGTGACACATAACTTCCTTTAAAATGAAAATGTAATTGAAATGGCTTTTGTTGTTGTTGTTGTTCAAGAGGAATATTTCCATATTAAAGCATCTCAAATCACTTGTCTGACAATTGATTCTCCTTGGAAAAAGAAAATCTGAAGATAGGCAGTCTGTGGGAGTGGGTTTACAAAGCATGTATACAGTATCCTTGACCATCTGTTTCTCTTTGTGTTAGTACATTCAGGTATTATTGTTCTGTGTGCTGACTCAAATTTCACTTATAAACTTTAATGCACGAAACACGCAGAGTACAGAAAGCAAGAGATGAATCTGGGGACTATACAGGTTCAAAAAAAGAGTGTACACTGCTGGAGAATAAGTTACATTTAAATTTTGGAACAAGAGTGATTATGTGTCATATATTAAGAAATCTAATACCAAATCTCTAATGGTCTTGCTTAACTAATAAAAACACCTCTAAAATTTCTTGGTTGTTATCTCAATATTCATCCTTTCAAATAAAGAGGATAAATGAAATGCAACACCGAAAGGGCTACAAATCATTAAAATTCCAGAGCACTCTAGAAGAGCTGTCCTTCAGTTTGTAGAGACATAAAGAAAAGGCTTTTTGGTTTTGGCCTAGCAAATGTGCATGAAAGCAAACTCAGGACCTCAGGACAGAGCCATATATCTGAGGAACTTTAACTTACAGACTCTAAGGGGGTTAAAAAGGAGCCAACATAGACCATCCATGGATGCCCTTAATTAAATAAGAAAATGTACCTAATTAGGTCCTTAAAATGGCTACCTACATGAGAGATTGTGGTAAATAAAATCCTTAACCAGCTTACTAGAACCAGTGATTATACACTGAAGAAGGCAAACCAGGTGGATTTCTGGAGTGAAATGGAAGGAGAAGCATAATAAATATTATAATTGTTTTGATCAAATTTAAATCATACTATTTAATTTATATTGAAATTTCAAAAGAAGTGCATGAAATTTCATGGGTTTTCAAAAGGAGAAAGGTTTTAAAAAGCCTTGAGGATGGTCAATGGGTTCTATCTAAATACATTTTACAATATTAACATTAAACTTTCTAAGTCAGTGATGTTGAAATGTAGTAGTAAGCACAGAAATAAGAAGTCCACTGATGGCCTCCTCTGATAGTTTTCATTTTGGTTATTAAATTCTGTTTGTAGCATATGGAGTTCCCAAATTCTTAAGCATTCAAGAATTCAGAGTTATCTAATCTTGATCAATTGCCAATTAGTTTAGTATTACAAACCTTAATTTAAAGAGAGCTAAAAATACTCACTATGATTGTTCTTCCCACAGCAAGAATTATCAAGTTAGAGACAGACTCTGAAAGTACAGGGCAGTGATTGAACTCTAAACATTAAGTATGGCCTTTTAGGGCTAGCAATTGTTATGATAAGAAAAATAAATTATATTGCATACAAATGGAATATCAATGTAAAAGTAAATATGCATTTTATATTATAGAATCAAAATCCATCTTAGGTAGATTTTTTTAATCATTTTTTCTAAATGATTAAATAAAAATATTTTTTCTAAATAAAAATAATAAAAATAAAAGAATATTTAATTTATAGCTTGTAAAGAACTTTCTCAGAAATTGAATTGCCAGTAAGGCTCAATTTAAGTTGACTTTATAGGTTAGTAAGGTCAAAAATATAATTATAATTTGTATAATTTATAGAAAATTAATTTGGCAGAATAAACAAATCCTTGCCAGAATAGTACATTCCCTTCTCTTATAACATTTCATCAGTACTTTCTGCTTTTCCAGAACTCTAGTTCTTCAAAGAGTATTCTGACTAGAGAGAAACGCAGGCAAACTGATATATGTACTGGTTAAAAACCTTCTTTTCAAAATGTGATGGAGGTTTGGTTGGTGTAAAATGACCTAAAACTATTTTTCATATGTGGTTTTATAGACTAAAGAAATTGGAACTACATTGCCATGTTAAGTGATGATCTCCCATTTTTTATTGTCACACAATCTGGCCAGTGTCCCTGCTCTCTATCTCTTGTCCCATGTTTAAGAACTAACTACATATTTCAATGTGGGAAAACACTGATCCTTTTCAGACAGAAGCTCCACATAAGTTTCAATTTCCAGTTGATTCATCAAAACAAAGCTGGTTCAGAAAGGGGAAAAATTACAAATTGCTTACATCTGTTCCACTGAAAACATTATTCATACTCTGCCAGTGACGATGGCTAAGCCATCTGGGGAATATGATAGGTGCTTGGGGGAAAAAGAAGCCATCATAGTGCAATGAAGAAATAACATGTGTGAAAGTCTCAAGGTTCCTCATGGTTCAGTGATGGCTTTCAGGTATTTTGGGATAGACAACTTCTGATTACATACACATCAACTAGAAACACTTACCTACTAAACAATTTGACATAGTAGATATTAATTTATTTAACATACTTGTTAAATAAATTAATAAATTATTGGAATCAAGAGTTTCTGAGATAAACAAGTAAAACACATTATTACAGGTTATGATTAGGAAATGGAACAATTCATTCTAATTGATAAAGTGAATATATAAGCATACTATGAAGTATAGCTATATAATAATAGAGTTATATGTCACATATTATATTTACATATATAATTATATTTAATACATTAATGTGTAGAAAATAATGTAAATAAATATATGTAATGCACATGTAAATATGTATCTCCAGTTTGCCATGCAAATATATAAATATACAAACATTCCATAAGTGTAATTATTTAAATATCAGAATGTGTAGTTGACAATAGTGCCTTAAAATCCAAAATAGTTTGGGATAGCAATAGTTCTTTTAACTGTGTTAGTTGAAGCAAAGTTTTTCTCATTTCCTTTTTAGCTGTTAGGAAAACATAGTCTGTTGTTTGACTATGCAGATCTGAATAATTCCTGATAAAACTCTGCCTAAAATAAGGCATTTTTTTTAATGAGATTTATTTCAGCCGGTTTTACTCAAACATGCTTGAATTTGGTACTTGACCCTGTTTTCTACTTTTCAAAAACTTTTAATATGAAATGAAAAAAGACATTTGCTCTAAAATTGATTTACTGCCACCTATTTGGACACACCTGAGGGACCATGTATGTTAATCCCCTACTAGGAAAATGCTTATATAATCACTAATGTTATTCACTGACCTTCTGTTGGCATTAGTGATACAAGTTAGAAAATTTCAAATTTTACTATACATTTTGGCATTAGTGCTATAAATTGATAAAAATGTTGAAAAAGAATAAATTCAGATTCAAGGAATAGATATGAATAATTCTTTTAAATCTGGATTATAGTGTCTCTTTTTTAAGCTTTTCACCAAAACACTTTGGGGGATCTATAGCAATTTTGTCTTCATTGAAGAAAGAGAAGGACGATGCACATTTTAAATCTGCACGGCTGACAAATATTCCATATCCCTCTCAAGAGAAATTTTGAACCAGTTTGTCTCCATAAATTTCACAACAATCAAAAATGAGAAGAGGTATGGGGTCACTTCCAGTGTTCATATTTAGTCTAGGCCACTCTGCTGAAAAAAATCACATTCAAATGTGACTGGAGCTGGGTATTTGTATTCATTCTACCATGGAAACAGTTTGAATGCTATCCTCTAGAGACTTATGTATCTCAGTGACAGCTGCATTGCCACAATATGCTGAAGTGGCTCATACTGACAGGTCATATCCTGGATTTCACATTCTGAATGGCAGCTGGGATGCCAGAGAGTTTTCTCACAGTGGGTGGGCCCTCCCGTGGGCCCTCCCTGGTTTCAGAGACAAGCTGCACTGCCCCTGTGTCGCCACAGACTACCCTAAGAAGTCCAAGAGGTACCTATGTCACTGCCTAAATATCAGTGACATTCATGGCAGCAATCTCTACGGCTCTATTAGAACAGTATGAAGTGCCTTTTAAGTTCACAGATTTTATGTGTCCTGTTGTAGTACTTTTCCCGGATGCCACGAGCAACATCAGCACTATGTACACTGTTGGTAAACAATGATTCACATTTCAGGTTGAAATTTAAATCTACACATTATCTGTGTATATATAGATATATAAACTAAAGTAAAAATAAAACACCTGAATTTACAGTTCTGGGACATCTCAGCAATCAGAGCAAATCTTACTGTAACAACAAAACACGAATCCACTCTCATTCACTGGAAAGTGGATTACCTGTCCTAGGTGAGTCCTTGTGTCCTTCTAGGGGTGAGTTTCCAATTCTCAAATTCATTACCAACTGCCGCTTGCACAAACCAACCACTGTGCAAAACTCAAATGAGTCAATAGGCGATAAATTAATATGTGCCTGTGTGAGGAGTGTTTCCCTCAGCCTTTCAGAGCTCCTCACTTGTGCCAGGCAAGCAGCTTTTCAGGGCATTCCCCAGAGCACCTGAGAGAGCGACTCTTTGCTATACTTTTTGCAGCTTGAAGATCCACTTTTCACTTGCTGAGACTTCAAAAAGCAATACCTTTTTGAAAACCTCTCTGAAAGTGGCTCATCATGGAATTGAAATTTTTTTGTTAGATGGGAACATAGGTTGGGTTTAAGATTTTTAAGGACATCTTTGCAAAAGAACTTCTCTCTGCCCCAAAGCTTAGATTATGCCTTAAATTTTCTCACTTGTGGGACACTAGAGACATCTAGGGCCATATTTCATGATTAAACCTGCGGTTCACCTGTTAAAATATTACTTCCTAATTGAGAAAGGGAAGAGTTCAGTTTTCTTTTCAAAAGCTCAGATTCCTCTGAAATGTTCTTAGCAAGTCTGAGAGTGAGAAGCATTTTCATTAACTTAATTATTATAGTCAGGAAAAACAAAGCCATGTCAAGTGACCTACTATGAAATGCCGATACAGACAGTATTTGGGTCCCACACTGTGCCAGTGGAGGGTGTGGGAATAGAGATTTGCTAGTATAGAAATATTTCCAAGTCATAAATCTTTACCTATGAACTATGAATATCCTGCATGTAGAAATATCAGTGTATGCACTAACTCACATTTCCACTCATCCCACAGCCATGCTGTGCTCTGCCTTCTCAGGATAATTACTAAAAGGATACCAGTGAACAGCAGAACCCTGCAAGCAGTTTAACCCAGGACTCTCTGCCAGGACTGTCACTCTCCCCCTTCAAAGCAAAATCATCTTTAGGGCTGATGTCCTCTTCTTTGTCTTTTTTTTTCCCTCTTATGGATTAGAAATTTAACCTAATCCATTTTCAAACACAAGCATATAGATCCTCTTTGATCCATTTTCCTTGACTCTTCCTAATGATTGCCCAAATGCTTTGATAAATATTTTCATTTACTTGCAGTTTTTCTTAGCCTTAATTCTATTTTAAAGTTATAAAAAAAAATCTAAAAACAAAAAATGCTGACAGAGACAGATCTGTAATAGGGAAAGGAAAGTCATAATTTGAACCAAAAGTGGACATAATAAGTTATTCACATTCCTAACTTCTCAAATGCTTAAATATAACCTGAATTGTCATAATGTTTCTATCTAGCAACATTTCCTCAACTAAGTAAAACTGAATTTTCTAAAATATAATTAAATGAGAGAGAGATGCAAAGTCTTATCTATTATTTATGGCATACTATTAAGAGCACGATAGTGATATTTTTGCAATCTTTGGCCATGAATGTACAATATTAAAGATAAGGGGCTTGTGTGGCCCAGTCTGATTTTAGCCTTTTATATAAATTATAAAAATATTGCATAATAAGACCTGTTCTGATGGGCAAATAAGTGAAAGTTTGCAGAGTTTAGTAAAATGGACACATTGGAGCCAGACTGATGGGGTTCAAGGCTCAGTGCTACCACTTAACTGCATGAGCTTGTAAAAGGTATTTAACTTCATCATCAATAAAATGGTGATAACCTTTATTTTATAGGTTTGTTATAAAGACTAAATAAGTTAAAACTTGTAAAGCGCTGCAATGTCTGGCATGTAGTTAGCACTATACTATTATTGTTGAATAAAACACCCAATAAGAAAGCAAATTTTTAAAGCTTAATCCATTTCTAAGCTAGAAACTGTGCATATGCAGCACATATCTACGTAAGACAAATATTTTATTCTTCTGCATTCAGGAGAGCCCTTTAAACACTCAGCCATCCTGTTCGAGACTGCCCACCTCTGGAGGTTATGATGGGGTATCTGTGAGAATCTCTCATCTCTACGCTTCCTCGAGACGTCACTAGGAGTCCTCTTCGTACACACACACATACACAACTCAGAGATGGAAGGTCTGAAGACTCTAAGAGCAGTCCTCTAAGCCTGGGATGAGTCATTGGTCAGGTCGGGGGAACATGCGTGCTTTCAGCCTCAGGAGTAAAGACTCATCTCCCTCCTCCAACACACAAGAAAAACTATTTTATGTCTTATAATATCTATGGATAGTAATATATTATAATATTGCTTGTGAATTTAGGCATGCAGTCAAGGACAAAGATATCCTTTTGAATGGTTACATTATATTTGTCTATGTGTGTACATGTGTGTGCATATGTGTAGAGATATGCAAAAAGCATATGTGTATATAAAACTAAAATTAATTTCAAAAGAGATACAAATTTTTTCTACAGTGAATTAAGTACTCATATATATTTATATAACCATACTTGTATATGACTTCAAATCTGAATATTTTTATTGCAGTTACCTAGATGGTAACTGTAAGTACAGCCTTTTCATAACAAATCGTTAAAATATAGTATGATCAATATATTATTTCTTATAATTTAGACCCACAATTTCTCAAAACGAATCCGTGTGTGCATATGAGTAGAAACTGTGCATATGCAACACATATCTACATAAGACAAATATTTTATTCCTTTGAATTCAGGAGAGTTGAAACCGAAGTTACTGGTTTTACCAGTGGATCATTACAATATATTATATAATTATATTTACCTACATAAATCAATTTTGGAAAGATTTCTCCTTTTTCATTTACCACTCACGTCCTCTAGCAACTACTCAGTTATGAGGGTCTACTATTTGCCGGGTACTCTGTTGGGGACCAATGCAGAACAAGATAGATACCGTTTACCTCCCTGGGGAAACAAACAATCTCCATCCCATAACTGAGTACTCAGCGAGCCTTTTAGAAACCAAGAAGGGAATGTATGGAATGCCTTTGAGGTGCCCATATCAGGACAAGCTCTAAAACGTGACTATAAAAACACTAGGATTATATCATACAATATAAAACTCTTCCCAATTTTATAACTTAGTATCTGGATTCTTGAACAAGTTTCTCACTCTTTATTAGCCTCAACTGTTCTCATCTTAAAAAGAGACTCATAAAACCTATTTGTTATGAGGGTTAAATGAGAAAATAAATGTTCAATAAATGTAGTTATTCTTATTGCTATTGGCCTTCCTCTTGAGCAGAGACATCCAGTTCTTCTCTAGCATATCTTGCCTTCTCCATCCTGCTTCAGCATATTCATTTTCCTTTCATTCTCCACTACTTCTGCTCTACCACTTAACTTTACATTGGAATTGGAGTCCAGTGCTTAGCTAGATGACTTGCTCCTAGATGGTTTGACCCAATCATCTCTGAAGGGGCCCGAAACGAATCATTTGATTTTTAAAAATCTTCTCATTTGACTCTTGATATAACTTTTCTACAGTTGTTGTTATTGTTGCTGCTGTTGTTTTTAAACGCCTACAGCACCGGGTATTCCTAGATAGTGTTTCTTTTTGTTTTTTGCTTTTTCGGGGTTTTTTTGAGTGGGGAATGGATGGGTGATATGTGAGTTGAGAAGTGATAGAAATTTCTATATCTCAGTATCTGGAATCATAACTTTGTTTAATACATTGCTTCTGTAAAAACTTAGAATTTATCTATGAGTTCTAAATGGAATCTAGTAGTTTAAACACAACACTATTTAACGTTGTCTAAGCATATACTAAATTATCAATAACACATGTCATATTTGAATAAGTTAAATGTGTGGTTTTTTAAAATTACTATTTATACTTAAAGCAAGAATTTTGATACAAATCTGTCCACAATTTAGGTTTTATCTTTTTTTTTAATCTTAATTCCAGGTGGGCTAGTTTTTCCTTTTAGAGCTCTGTTGGGGAACACGGTTTTTGCAATTAGACCTAAGATTAAATACAATATATCTGGGACATGTGTCTGAGGGAAGCCTTCTTAATTAAGTCTTAAAAAAAATATTGAGGACATTTCAGTATCACAGATGTTTCATTATTGAAGATATTTTAGTTTCGCAGATATTTCATTTTCAAGTATGCTTTGGACCACAGCAACTGTAATAATAAAAAGAAAGACTTGCTATTTCCATCAATGAAATGTAGGAATTGTTCTTATTTTCAAAGTGTGACCTTCTCTCTTTCAGATACTATAGGTTAGTGCACTAAAACCTATTGTAGCATTTAAAAAATTCAATACACCTTTAGCTAACTTCTACATCTTTCTGGATCCTTCTCTTTTTGCTTTAGACCATCATTAACTTAAAAACACTTTAAGAAATTAGCCTCTAAAAATATTCTAAAATATTCTAAGAATATTTTGGCTCCAGTTGCCAAACATGACACTAATTTAATGGCAGTACAGCTCCAATCTTGCCAATTCTTGCTCACAAATCTCTACTGATTCTCCATTTTCAAAATAATAAAGTTATTTGAATAATAAGTATTGTTCGAGGCTTTCTAAAGTCTGCCACTAGTCAAACTCTTTAGTAACTTCACTGTCCTTGCTTAGTTATTTATTTTTTGACTTTATTGATTTTGTGTTAAGCAAGGTTCGTTTGCCCTGCTGCAACACCATCTTCCATTAGAAACATCCAATCCATCCTTTAGGGCCCAAAAAGCCTATTTTTAATGATACATCTCATAATTTATATAGATGATAATAATTCTTCCCTTTTTTGCATTAATTCATTCACTCCATATTTAATCAGGTGTTATACACTGTGTTATGAATTCAAAAGCAAATAAGGCAAACTCTCTACCCCCATATCACACAGGTGTTTGTTTAGTTATATCTGTTAGTAAGTTACTCTTGTTGGTTAACATATCACATCACAGACAAAATTGAAAACCACAGAGATTAAACTAATTGCTCTTTGTATCCCTGGGCCCTTGGAGGGAACTTTGCATTTAGAGAAAGACAATAAATCTTTGTTGAAGTGAAGTGATTCCCTAGTCTATTGTGGACTTATGACTCATGATATTTGGCACGCAGGCTTTTTGATGATTTACATTATTTCAGCTATTATAAGTTGCTCTCTAAAATATTTTTACTGGTTTTATTGGCCTCCAAAATAAATATGAAGTATAATAAATTAAAAATTTACTTTAATGCATTTCCATTGTAAAAGGCACTATGGAATTGAGAGGAAGAGTACAGATTCAAGCTGCTTGGCTTGGATTCTGGCTTGGCCTTTCATTAGCTGTATAAACTTTGCAAGTTACTTCACTAGTTCCTTCCACAGTTTCCTCATGTGGAAAATAAAAGTAATAACAGAACTAGCTTACAGGGTTGTTTACACACTGTGAAAATAGCTTGTAATAAGACTGGCACATAGTAAGTTACATGAGTGTTAGCTAATATTAAACAATAAAATGATTTCAAAAGGACATCTGTCTTTACACATGTCATTTTCTCTGCCTTAATCCTTTTTTCCTTTTTCCCTCCCTATTCCTACATTAACTAAAACAGAAATTTCTCCAGCAGATCTTTTTTTTTTTTAAAATCAACTTGCCAGTTTTACTTCTTCAAGAAGTGACTCTCCCACAGTATACTTTCCTCCCCAATCATAGCATTTGTCACAATTTCCTGGTACTGATATAACCGTCTGAGTGAAGGTGAGAACTGTGTCTATTTAAGCCAAGTTTGTAGCTCAAACCTAGCAAAGTACCTGACACATAGCTTATGTTCAACAAAAGTTGAATGACAGATAAAGTTACTGAAGAAAATTAAAGTTTAGGAATTCCTCTTAATCAAGTTAGTACTAATATCATAATAAAGGAGAGTGCTAAAAAAATGAAATCTAAATAATATTATTGTATAAAATATATATGTTATATAATATTTAGGTCTATATTTAAAAGAATTAGAAAAGTTGAAAGATTGAATAATGATAGGAAATAAAACATGGAATCCTATAATGATAAAAGGAGCAATTGTTAATTTGTGGGGCATGAGGTTCAGATCTATTAGCAAGTGGTCATTTTAGTAACTATAAAAAGTGATATTTCTCTCTTAGATTATTTGGTATATTAAGAAATATATTTGGCCTTTGCCCGCAGTTCTTGGCACAGAACTCCTAAAACGTTTAAAATTTTCTGAGTGATAGGCATGTTTTTGTTAATCGCAAAGTCCCTTTCAATTACACTTGAGTTTATGCTAAAAAGTTGACTGAGGGTAGGGCTTCTATATACCTCAGGACTGGGGCTGGTGATTAGAAAGATCAACTAATTAGAGGGTGAGAACTTTCAGTCCCACCCCTGACCTCCAGAAAGAGGACACTAAAAGAATATTGTAAAAGACAATAGAGATTTACCAACAACAAATGTAGAGCTGCTTCGTCTGCCAAGTTTGGAATGAATGTATTTCTGCTTTGGGGGCTGTATTTAGAAATGTCCATCCATTATTGATATTCATTAGTATAGAAAGATAAACATCATTTGACTTCACACCAAACTGAGAGAGACAGAAATGGAGAGGAAGATAGAAGTGGAGAGGTAACTCAAACATCTGGAGTAGAGTACTCCCTAGTATAAGAGTAAGGCATAAGATGTAATTACTAGGTCTCCTACTAGTTTTTCTAGCCAAAGATTTTATTTATTTCAATATAGTTTATTAGAAGCAACTGTTATTAATTTAAATCAACCAGCAGAAAGGGGTGGGAATTGCCTGGAGAGTGGGAAATACAGGTATCCCCTGCTTTTTGGAAGTTCGCTTCACTTTAATGAAAGACTTACGTTAGTACCTGTTTTCACCAACCGAAAGAAATTTGAAGAGGATTTCAATTTTGTAAAAAAAAAAAAAAGCAAAAAATTGCTTCAGCATTTGTTTTGCGGCATGCATTACTGAGGCATCATGTACCACCACCGAGCTCCAAGCAGCAAGAGTGGCATCAACAAGCTACCTCCCTGGGAACTATACTCAGCATCTCCCCATCAAGCTGCCATAGTACTGAATGGTATCTGTGAGCATCTGGGCTTTATATCTATTTTTTTCTTGCATTTGTTAGCAAGATGTGTCATTGCTAACAATTATTATTGCTTATTTGCTTTATGCCATTTTGGCTTACGAAAGAAATGTTCTATCTTGGGAAAGCAGGGAAACACGTACCTGGAAAGAGAAATGAGCCTTACTTAATTACCCAAAGGGCAACTTAATACATCTGTTTTTTAAATGATGCATTTATTAGAGCTAAGCCTTACTTAGCACTTACGATGTGCCAGGAACTGTTCTATATGTTTTACATATACATTGGATTATCATCTCGGCAAAACTACAAGGTAGGTACTCTTAAAAATTTTATTTTGCAGATCAGAAACCTGAAGCAGGATGAGAATAAAGAATTAGCCCAAAGTCATAGAGTTGGTAAGCTGTGGAACTGAGAATTGAAAAACAGTTTCCCTCCAGAGTCTATATCCTAAAAATTAGGTTGAGTTGAATTTCAGTAATGCTATTCCTTTGGCCATGGCATTTTAGTTGACACTACATTATTTCTACTTTAAAAATTAAATTTTTAAAAGGTAAAATGTGACTGAAGTTCCAATACTTCATTTTATAACTTTCTTGAGTATTATTCTGAGAATAGGTATGTTGTATTAACCGACAAAACATATACACACTCACACGATGAAGTAAAAACCCTTCTAAAATCTAATTTGGAAAAGAAGGTCAACATGTTTTTTCTCAGTTAAATATATGATACCTCCTACTAATTGTAATCTGAAATTTAACAACTTTCACTTTTCTATGGCAAATGTTAAATCTCATGTGGACTTTTCAATTTGTTCAATTTGTTATCATTCCATATCTCTGAGGGGGACAAATAATTTTTAGAAATAAAAAATAATTTAAAACAATCAACTTAAACTATGAATAATTAGAAAAGCATTTCTAGAAAAGTATTTTATCATCTCCAAATTCTAGTTTTACTTAGATTTGGCAGAAATAATACTGATACTTGGAAAAGAATAAAATCCATCAGAGAAAATTGCTACTGTTCTGTGTTGACATTAAAATGGAACACTTTGGAGACATTCTTCCCAATTTCCAGGTAAAAATACTCCCATGCCAGGTATTATCACTATTGATTTTACTCATAGGAGCTCTAAAGGAAGTCTAGGGAATTTTTTCATTAATGCTAAAATATACTCCTACCCCACCCACACACACACAACATTCTAGGGAAATAAGAGTCAATTCTGATTATTAGCTCTACTTTCCACCTGTAAAATCTGAGTCATCATAAGTATAAGAGGCACTTCATAGTGTTGTCAGTGTTGAACTGATTTACAAAAAAAAAAAAAAGAAAATAAATAAATAAACAAACAGATAAATGATAGATGATAGATACATAGATGATAATAGATGATAGATAGATAGATGATAGATAGATAGATAGATAGATAGATAGATAGATAGATAGATAGATAATAGACAGATTGACAGATAGATAAAGTAGATTCCTACAGTTTTATTTTTCATATGACACTCTTTCTCTTTGGAGAAAACACATAAAGCAAATTAATGACAATTTATATCTTAGACTTATGCACCCACTTCTACCCCCAAACTCTGTACAGAGGATAATTCTAGAATACTAGAGCACGAGCTTTTTTAACTGTTATGTTTTTTTTTCTTTTTTCTTTCATACACCACTTACCCCAAATTCAAAATCCTAACCCATTTTGGGTTTTATAAGTCCTGTGTGTAGTAGCAACCTTTTACTAGTATTTGAACATTCATCTAGAAATCTTTGTTCTTCCTAAAGTTCTTCCTAAATCAAATGTTACATTTGCCTGTTTTCTTTTTGCTTCTTTCATCCAGATAGGACAACTAATGAAAACCAATGGTGCAGATTCACTGTCTGACATTTAATAATTTCGTGGCACTGTGAAAATCCTCTTCCTGCCAGAGGGGTGAAATATCTTACATGCAATGGTCATGATGGAACCACGTTCAAACATGGGGACAAATATAAGAAGTTTTAGATGAAACATCTGCTATTTTATTTTGCCAGTAATCTCTATAAAAGCAGTTCTCTTGCCAAAATCATTTTCTTCAAATATAAGATTAAAAATGCTAGAAAATAGAGTAAGATGAACTATGTATGAACTCAAGTATTGTAAAAGGTTTGGTTCTAATTCCCTTTGCTGATGAGATGCTTTTTTTTTTTTTTTATGGAATGAGGAGGAAACAATATTTCAGTTTCTTAGCAATATTTCAATTTCTTAGCCTAAAATAACTCTGAAATAGATAACCAAGTTACAGTAAAACATCACAAATTAAATTTTAAAAATTTCTGAAAATCGAAATTACTACTTTTCACACATACATCTTTTTTTCATTTAGAAATGAATCTTAATCTGTATTAACAATTAGTTCAATAAAATACTGCATTAGAGTTCTGGAAATAGATACAGAATTGGATGCACATTAACTGGAATACACACACATATGCACATATCTAAATCATGTATAAATATATTTATTATAATATTTTAATCATGTATTATCTAGTATTAAAACTTATTTCTGTTGTCTGTATAAAAATTTACCAAAAGTGATTTTTCTTATTATATTTAGTTATGGCTAATGGAAATTACTAAACATAATTTTAATATCTCAGATAAGTTATTATCATTTTACTTATATTATCTTGGTTTTTAGGATAAGTAGTTAAGAAATCACATTTTTCCAATTGTATAGGTAAACATATTTCATACCTGTGAGAATAAATGTCAAAACTACCAAGTTCCCAGAATAAAATGGAAAATTTTAACTCATATCAAAATGCTTTCAAGCATTTATAATATAGAAATCAGAATATAAGAATTTCGTGATAAGATAGCTATTATTAATGAGATTAGTAGTTCTTAAATTTTAGAAAAAAAGATGAACATGTAGGTAAATAATAATAGGTATAGAGTAATATTCATTTCTGACAAACATCTTAAAATCTGAATATCATTCACAAGCATTTAGCTAAACCAAACTCAAAAGCAGTGTGAAGAATTTGAATAATTTTCCTTTAGTCAATAACATTCAGAGACTCCACTTTAGGGATTATTATAAAAAAAAATATCAATTATGCATGCCTATATTTAATTAGTATAATAAACCAAAGAGAAGAATTATATAAAAGTTGGTTGATTTTGCTTTTACAAATATCACTGTAGTCACTGCATTTGCATTAGCCAATATAAACTATGATGACGTATATAAAAATAAAATATCCTAATAAATGAGATAGACATTTCTGATAGAGTTGCCAGCGTGATAGAAACGATAACATTTAATAAGATTGCATGTTAATGGTTTGAATTTATCTGTAATATACAGAAGAAACTTCCAGAATTATACAATTATTCTGGTGGGCGGAAGCTGGCTCTTAGTGACTCACAAAAGCAATTGTTAAATTATCTTGATTTTTATAAGCTCATTGACACCTCATCATTAGCTTAAAATTGGGCATGGTGGGAGTATTTATACTGTGGAAATCAGCAAATGCTATAATCCATGTTTCCTCTTTTCTCAGATTGTTGATTGTTAAACATTTATTAATACACATTGCCTGAAAAGAACCTCCACTGTTGAAATGCTACATAGTTTTCTGCAACTATTTCACAGTCAGCTTTTTAAACTAGCAAAAACAGCATGACAGATGTGAGTTTGAAACCAAGGTACTGTGCATAAAGTCTTATTAAGTCACTTAGCTTACACAAATTTGAGTTAATGTCACTATTTTTAATGAGTCCTTTGATTAGATGATACGCAAAGTCTTCTCCTGTTCTAAGACTGTGTGAATCAATTACCATATATGTTTATACCTCATTCTCCTCACAAAAGGGAGAAAAATAAAACTAATAGTTAAAAGATAGATAAAGCAGAAAACCAGGATGAGGGACTCAGATTGACTGTCAGGATGGAAAAGACAAAGGGGTACATGGATTGTGAAGAACTAGATAACAATGCCTATGCTACAGAAGACAGAACAACTCAGGTCTGGCTCACAGTTATCAAGAAAAAATAAAGGTCCAGTATAGCCAGAACTTCTTATTTTTTAAAGAATCAACAAAAATTGAAATCTTATTTGAAAGTTCATGGTTCTTAAATTATGGCAGCAAGTTTTATTTTTAAATATCTGCATAGTTAAATAGGTCAATAAACTGGCATCAAATTTTTACTCATGAGTTTGCTACCCCTATTCTACAATCAGGAAGAGGAACAGAAATAGCAATAGGGTGTTTCTACAAGAGAAATGAAAAAAATCAGAAATTTTAATGAAGACCAACATGGTATTACTTACACTGTGAAGAAATAAGTGCCAAATACTCACTGAAAACAACACATATCAAAAATCTGTCTTGACCATAAATAAATCTAAATTATATTTTTTCATTTTAGTCCAAACATGAATAACTGATTCTGTTTCCAACACTATGAGGAACACTAGAGAGAGAGAAAAAAACTGTTAAATTAAACATTAAATTAAAAGTCATAGTACTGCAAGTCATTTACTTATTTATCTCTAAGAAATAAAAGTCCTAGTTTAATTTGAATTTAAAATAAAGACTTATAAACTTGAGTCCAAAAACCCAAGTCTAAATCATCAATGTTGTAGTTACTTAGAATATATATTCTCTGACACTTTTCTCAGGTATATCCTCATGAATATTTGCTTTGTGTACAATAATAATATGCACAACAGAAATAATGTGTACAGCAGAAAACAAAATTGTCACTAGGAAATTTCAACTAATTGTAAAACGATGACATTCTAATTCTAACATTGTGTTATCCACATTAAACTTCTCAGCAAAATTATTTAAACCATATTGACAGAGCTTGCTCTAAAAACAGATTATTTTTTATTTCTATAACCTTTCACTAACTTAAAATGTGTAAGAATTGATATTTAGTTATGGTACAAATTGCACTTACTCTCGAGCTAAATAAATATTTTAAAGTTCTGTATTGTGTTTCGAATTTCATTTAAAATAAAGTATTTCAAATTTAGGTGGTTAGAGCTTTACAAATAATATGGCACACCATCAATCAATTTTCTAGATGATATCCTGATTTTGCTCTGCAGATATCAGCTGAAAGCTTGAGTAGATAAACTTAAGTTTAATAAAATGCCTCAGAACTCTGCTATTGAATTTGTTATCTCTTTTAGAGTTAAAAAAAAAATTGAATTCTATTTTAGAATTACTCAAAAACTTATGCCTGCAATTTGAGGTATAACCCTTAGTTATACAGTTTATTTAGTTGTTTCCCCTTCTTGTCTATGAAAAATAATCTTTTTATCTCTGGCCAGGAAATACAAGTCAGAATACAGCTCAAGATCTGTGATAACTTATATAAATAGGAATGAATTCATTTTCTGAATATCATTCTGGCAAAGAGTACAAAGCTATACAAATATATCATTCTGGCAAAGAGTACAAAGCTATACAAATTAATAGGTTTTATTATGTTAAAAAATAAACATTGAGAAGGAATGATAAAATGGCACAAATATTGTCATGCTAATGTAAAGCTACATTCGTCCATAGAAATACTGACGGAAAGTGAGATGCTCCTGGGATCAGCAATTCTGGCTCTGCCTTTGAGTGTCTAGTCTTGGATGAGACTCTGGCCCTCAATAGCCTGCTCCGTAAAATGAGGGGTTTAACTAGATGTATCAAAGATCACTAAAATATCTTTGGTAGGTATTAGATATGCATATTTATGTTTATGATGGGTCTAGATTTTTCTAATTAGTTATAAATTTCCTCACATTTTTTTTTCAACATTTTCAAATATGTTTTATTTATTGCAGGGAGGATTATAGTGCTATTCTTAAAGATATTCAAAACAGAGGCTACAGTTATTTGATGAACATATATGATACATTAGGTTTTTCTTTAGGGTAGAAGAAAGGGGATTTTCAGAGACACTATAAAACCTGTTTTCAATGCACTACTATAATGAAATAAAGAACAAGATATGAAAATGTCCCCTAATATCATCAGCCATCAGACTGGTTAGAAAGTCCCTAATCAAATCTGAGTGTTAAAAGGTTCAGAAGGTTGAATTCCCCAAACAGTTCATTTCATTATAAGTCACAATGCTTGTGCAATGTAGTCATTTCCTAACGCACTAACTTCTGGAGCGGAAACCACATCCTCCATCATCGCCTGACCAGTAGGGGCAGCATCCCATTTAAATAGTTCGGTTTGCGTTTCAGTCTCTTTCCTCGTCAGCTTACGTCTGCTCTTGTAACATTCTTGTCCTCTGGTTATTAAGGATATAAGAAAACCAATCTCCAAAAAAACTTTTACATAGATGCAAAAATAAAAATAAAATAACATAAAACAAAATGCAGATAGTTTGTCCAAGGTGTCACCTTTTTCTTTTGTAATTGCTTCTTCCTCTTCTATTTTCCAGGAAGTCCCTGAACCACTCCTAATCTACTGGCAATCATGGTATGCCTTCTTACTGTCATATTCAGTGTCTTACAGGCAGTGAGAAATACGAGGACTTAGTTCCTGCGCACATCAAGTTAAATGAGAAAACCAGAATAAGGGAAATGTCAATCTCACCACATGTTGTGGTGGAAAAAAAGAGATTCACAAATCTATCTCAACATAATTTTGTTCTTCGCCTTTATTATTTCTAAACAGGTAGCTCATTTCAGTAGTTATATAACTACTGAAATATATTTTTTCTTATTATTATGCTGACATTGGTTAAGGAAATCCAGTAAGTTTCAGGTGTACAATTTAACAGTAAGGCATATGTATACACTGCATTGTGTGTTCACGCCCATAGTTTTCTTTCTGTCAACACATATTTGACTCCTTTCACCATTTTAACATTGTAAAGTCATTGTTTGGATCCTGAAGTTTTTTGTAAATTGGGAGTCCAATTAGTATTCTTCTCTTTCTTTTTTTAAATCAAGCAATAAAGTTTTGGAGTCATTATATTTAACTTTTTTCAAAATAAAACTACTATGTAGTTTATAGCTATGATATAACTTGTGAATAAGCACTACTGTAAATTCTTGGTTTTTACTCTTAGCTGACCTTTAATTCTGCTTGAGACTCTTATGTGTATACTATTCAGTGACCCTGCTTACATATCTCACTGGAGGGATTCCAAAGTTTGCTAAATTCGTTGGGCTAGCATTCTCATATTACCTTGTCCTTTCTTTATATAAACTCTGGACTGTGAAGATGGGGATTGCATCACTTGAGGAATCCCCCACTGGGTTAACTTCTTTGCAGCTTCAGACCCAGGCCAACTCCTGGCACAGAATGCACTCATAAACTGTTGTTGAAGGAGTGAATGAACAGAAATACATCTATTTATTCATATGCTCTAAATTATGTGGAATTGTGTGGTTTAAAGTATTTTGCCACTTTAATATAAACTTTTTTAATGAAAAATTCTGTATTTTATTTTCTATCCAGTCTGATAGGAATGCCATGCTTTGTACATTACTGAAATATTTGTGTGAAACATATTCTGTGTTAATTATTTCCCATAAAATAATCAGCTTGCTAATTTTGAAAATAACAGCATTTCTGTTGTAGGCATCTGTTCCAGGGAAAAAGAAAAATATTTGCCAGCTGAATAAACTATAAAATGTGCTTAGTAGAACTGATTCTTCCTGGTATGACTTTTATTAATGGATACCTGCCGATAGATTATTTGACTATAATACATATGAACTCTACAAAGTATCACATTCTTTTCTTTTCTTTTTTTTTTAATAATGATTATTAAGAAGTAAAAACAAAGATGAGAGTTTTGGGAAAGTGCCCACATTCCATCTGAACACTGCTTGCTCAATTTTTATTATTTTAAAATAGGTACTGTCAAACATTTAAAATGACTGCAATTTTCTCAAGCACTACTGAGAAACAGATATTTTAACATAAGATCAGCTTGTCATCTTGTAAAAATTTTATATGCCTATAAAATAACTTCTGCAGGAAGTTTACAGAATTCTATTGAGAGGAATAAGATCAACAATGGAATAAAATACAAAATCATAACTTTAGATGCAAGTAATACTTTAAGTAAGATTCCCTGGAACAAGAAAAAGAAGAATATATTTCTTATTAGACTAAATTATCAAAAATATTAAAAATGTAATATCGAATTCCTTCTATTTTAGATTATGTAAGAATATCCAGATGTCACGTGATTGTCTTAGCTATTTAATTTTGTCTAAGTTTGTAACTGACATAAGTATCGTTGGATGGCTAAAACATGGAAGCTGTAACTCTGAACTCAGTTGCTTGATGCTACAGATTAATTAATTTTGGCAAATTTCTCTGACATTGTTATAAAGGCCAAGGAAACTCAATCCATATAATTCAGTCAATGAAATCTATACAAGCTAAGTACCTGAGATTTCCTAATGACTGTATTAAACTATCATTTTGTTTACTTTTTTACAGAAGGAGAAATGGATTCTTTCACTAATTTTTCCATCTCTAGAGAGTCATCAAAGGGCAATATTTTCTTGAAGAGTATGTTTTAAATGAGGAATTAGAGAATGAGTCAAATACTATGAATCATACTTTTTCATTGTGAAAACAATTGGGTGTTGACAATGAAACTATACTGCCTGAAATAAAACCAGTTTATTCTTGGTAAGAAATCAATAATAAGATAGCAACTTCCAGCCCAGTCTCTGCAACACATAGCATTTGACCACCAACATGGTCATCGGATGATGAAAGTGGAAGAAGAAAGTGGAACAGGGTAGAATTGAATGATTAAAACTGAGCTTTTAATATCCTAGCATTGAACTGATATTCTTTTTAGGAAAATTTAATCAAGGATTATAGCTAAATAATACCATTGCTGAGGTAATGAGCTCTTGTATTGAAAACCCATGTAAAAACAAAAAAGCAGTAGGCATTTACCCAATACAGAGTACTGACTTATCTCCCACTGTTTTTTGGTACTGAACTTAAATGCAGTGACTAACTTTATTACTCAGTTTGATAAAGATGCACAGGGTGAGAGAAATGTGATATCAAAAATCAGCAGTGCTGCTGTTCCCACGTCTTCTTCACTTCTTACTTCTCAGTCCCCAAAGTCTATATATCATATCAGGCTTACTTTCCTTTAATTCTCAAAATATATCTACCAATAAGTAAGAATCAACTATCTTACTGTTCATCTAGGTTATTTTATTATCTCTCTTCTGAATATTAGCTGGTTATTTCTCTTTGAGACTAAAATCTGTTCAAATTCTATAGCAGTAAGGGCCTTTGAGGGATAAGGAATCCTTCACGGCACATACAAAACATTCTGCCATATAGCAGAATTCCAATTTATCACCAAGTAGTAACAATGGTGTATCAGGAGGCTAAAGTTCTTAAGGTATAATGAAAACTAACCTTTCTTAAGAATTGAAAAAAATGCTTTAGGATTTTACTTTCCCTTAGGCCTTGACATGACAGGCCCTGCATGATACCATTTAGAGGAAATAATTGTGACAATGAACACTGATCTGAAAAAAATGAATATAAGAATTTGTAACTTGTATAATGTGATCTGATTGGTTCTCAAAATAAACTATTGAAAGTTTCCCACATATGTTGTTACATCTATTGTTACAAACATATATTGTTACTATACTTGTTAAACAGGTATAGTCTTCAGAAAACCACACCGAACCACAAATGTCCTAACTTGAAGAGGGAGCAAGCTCACTGATCAATACGTAAAAAGGAACACCATTCAGCATGTCAGTGGGGAACAGAGAAGGGCCCTGACTGTTTGGACTGCACTTTGATG
Organism: Rousettus aegyptiacus; assembly: GCF_014176215.1. NCBI lineage: Eukaryota > Metazoa > Chordata > Mammalia > Chiroptera > Pteropodidae > Rousettus > Rousettus aegyptiacus. Next base: position 51,399,002 of record NW_023416311.1, on the reverse strand, counting down.
AGGGCAGCTGGTAGAGGTATCAGACTTGGACAGCAGTACTGTGGTTTTCCTCCCTACCACTAACTATTGATTTTTACTAGGACTCTATAACTTTGATTCTTCTCTTGTCTCTGTGAATATTCTTTTTGACTGATTGCATCCATAGAATGTGAAAATATAAATGTCTTAATTCTGAGAAGTCAATCCCAGCTATATGGCTCCAAGTGGAACCTGTAGGAAACAGAGCCTCCAGCCTGGCCCTAGGGGCCCAAATATGCTTTTCTATTATTTTTTATATAAACGAAGAACCAAAAGAAATTGTTAAAGACTTTAAAAATACATAATAGTCGAAGTCTTTATTCTAGTACAATATGCTTAGTTACTCATCCAGATATTCAAATGATATAGGGGTAAGGCTATCTAGCAGAGAGAAAAGGAAGAAGAGATGCTCTTTCTTTAATCTCTAGGCAATAGGAATCAACTGCTAGCACACTGGGTTTTGAAATATGGAACAGACTTGTTTCCTACATGAAAATTCTAGTGGGCAAGCCCTAAGTCCTTTGCCTTATTCTCTCTATATATTACTGGTATATTGAAGTGACATTTCAACTATCTGAAGCCATAATGTGGAAGTTGTAGCCTGAGGTTGTGATCATCTGAGTGACCGTATTAGAAGCTAGAGTTAGTTGATCGACTATGATCGATCATAAGGAAATTCTTAGTCTAAACTATTGCCTTTAAGATAAATAAGAGTTAAATAATCTTAAGGGGATAAGAAACTATAAACTTTGAAAGATTTATGTGACAGTTGTTTTAATAACCTCCTCTGGCAAACTCAATATCCAGTCATGGTCACTTCTTTTAAAAAAAAAAAAAAAACATTGTTACATATTCATTTTTTTTATTTTATTTTAAATTCACAATTATTTTAATCTATATAAGAAATCTCTGAATATAGTTATTGTTCAGTCATTTGAGCTTAAATTAGAATATTTTTTTCAGATTAATTCAATACATATTTTGCATATTGATTAGTGTTCCTCTTTTTTCCTGAAAGGTCAGAGAAACAAGGGAATTTCTTAGGTTATTTATGTACATACTACTACTCAGTACAAGATTGGGTCTTGAAAGTAGAAATGGAATAATACAACCAAAAGCATGTAATGAATATAACATATGAAATAAATTCATGAATTTTTCCTGTAGCTCTTAAATATAGTAGTATAAACCTTTTTTTCCATATACTAAATTTCGGTCTCGGAATTTAAAAAAAAAAAATGATGAAAATTAATTTCCCTGTGTACAATGTTTAAAATTACCATTTTTTTTCCTGAAAGCACCATACTAATTATTTTTTTAAATTAGTAGATCCCCCTGTACACATATACACAGAGATTTTGAAAGATAATTCTCATGATAATATTCAAGAGATAACACTAAGTTACTAAATTATGAAACTATGACAACTTTCTCGAGTAGCCAGGATAAATTTGCAAATGTTCAGTTTGGATGTTTCCATGTGTCACACTTCATTACTATGATCCATTTACTTTTTAATCAGAAGTTAATCTTATATTTTCATTCTAATGACTCCTTAGGCAGGTAAAATTTAATAAGTATTGGTTTCATGATTTTGTGGATTCTGGACACAGGTTGGTTCTTAACATATACCAGTTGATTAGTTAATAAATTGCTAACCTGGATAGACAAGCTATCCAGGTTCTAGCCTCATTATTTGAGATTCAAGCCATCCTTATTGGCATGATTTCCCACTGTTTCAACATAAACTAAAGGGTGAATGTGATTTCCAGTTATACTCAGATTGATTTAAAAAAAATTCTTTCTTACATTCTACTTGCTGCCCTGCTTCTTTGTTTGTTCTAAATAAGTAACCCTGAACCAAACTTCAACATGACTCCATTCTCCATCCCTTTACATCTGTGCCACAGCCCTCACCATAATAAACATGGGGTTTTTGTGCTTCTTAGGTACATAAGTGATGAATACATCAAACTTTGCTCTCATGAAGCTTAAAATATAAACAGACAGAGAACAAAATGAACAATAATCATACATTCTGAAGTCTGTTCTATTAGACATGTATATCCCTTGAGAAGAGAATACAGAGAAAAGACACCCAGATAAATCTCAAAGAGATGAGAGTGAAGAATTGCATCCAACTGGAACTTACCTTTAATTGAGACTTGAAGAAGGAGTAGAAATTATCCAGGTAGAGAAGCGAGAACAATGAATACCAAAGAGAAAAATCAGGATATGTCAATGTCACCGAGTGCCATGAAGGCTTCCCATTTCTCAAAAGACATTCTAGATACTTTGCAGTCTTTTAGTCTCGATGAGAGAGAACCAGAATTGGAAATCGTGTTGATGAAGGGTACCCTGGCAGCTCTGTTTCCCATGGTTTTCTGTTTGAATCTTGTAGCTGTGAATGACTTCTCGGATACAACTTGTTTGTTTGTTTGTTTGTGTGTTTGTTTGTTTTTGCAAACCTAAGTAAATGTTTATCAAAATAAAAACAACTTATGGCCAATATTAAAAGGTGAGATATTTTCACCTTTTTAGATATAACCTATTTACATTTTCACATTCCAGAAGGAAATATGAATGATGGAAGCTGGTAAGAAATAATATTGTGACTCAGAAAAAAACAGTAAATATCAGGAAATGCTGCAATGCTAGAAGGGTGAGTATCCCAGTAAGTAAAGAAAAATATGCCATCATGAAAATATCATGAGGTTTAAAATACCTATTATGCAGTATCTCACTACTCAAAAACATTAAAGAAGGATACATGTTTTATATTAAGCTGTGCTGCTCATTGGTCAAAATAGAAACCATAGGAAAATGTTTTTGGCATAAGACTACATTTAAAACAAGTAAGGCATTTTTTCAGAAAGCATTTGGAGTGCATGTGCCCATTTTCAGTTGTTTTTTAAAACTGCTTTTCCTTATGTCACTGAATTGATTCAATATTCCAAAACAATTCATTTAAATAACAGTGAGAAACTCAAATTTCCTGAAGCCTACTAATGGTCTATTTCAGCCTACACTTTTACTGGGGGTTCTATTGGAACCCTGGTCTGATTCAAATTCTACTGCAAGCGTGTGCCATTCACATAAATTTAGCCTGCAGAGGATCACCTTAATTTTACACAGCCTTTTATCTTTACACTAATTTAAAATGGACAAATTTTCACATCTGAAAGATGAGTACAGTAACTAAAGTCTGAGAAATAGTATTTTTGTGTTAATCTTAAAACTGGAAAAAAAAGTTGATGCTGGAAGATATGTGGAAATACAATCTGTTTATTTGTTAAGAGCCACATAAAAATCATACATTGTAAAAAAGCAACTAATGTGTGCTTCTTTTAATAGAAAGACATACTTGACCAACGAAATATTTTACAACAGAGTGACAGCTACACGGATAAGAGGCAAGCTAGAGATGTCACTTGATTTGATTTCTGTAAGGTTGTTATTCCTTTCTACATTTAATTTCACAAGCTAGGGATTATGATCTTAATCATTAAATTGTGAATTAAATATAATCAATTAGTTTATGGGCTGCATGCCACAAAAACACATCAGTGATCCAGCAAAACCTTGGGAAATTTAGGAGGGTATGTATATTAAGTGATATCCCATTGTTCAACTTAATTTTATTTAATAACAAAAATGAAGAAATAAGTATACCGTTTATGAAATATGAAGATTAATTAGAATATTATCTTATATTTTGAATAAGAGAAAATAATTCAAAAGTTAGTCACTCACAGTAATAGTGTAAGAGAAACATCCTCCCAACATAAGATGAAATTACTAGAAATAAATGCAAGACAGCACAACAAATACCAATAACATAAATATAAAACGGGAGACTTTTGCTATATATTAAGCATGGCAAACCAATTTTTGAAAATCCCAAGTGACAATAAGTTTAATATGAATCAACAATGTATCATAATTATAAGGAAAGTCGATTGATTATTGATACTGTGTTTGACACAAAAGGTCTAGCAAAACAATTGCCAAGAATAGGTTGTTTTATATATATATATATATATATATATATATATATATATATATATATACTAAAAAAATTTAAATAGAAACAAAATAGATATATATACACACACTATTATTATATTACGTAATACATTATATAATTCTATATGATAGTGCATTATATTATATTTGTGAGTGTATATAAATTAATAGTATACTAAGTATTGTAATATGCTGTGTGTGTGTATATATTATATATGTATACTACTTTTATTTTTCATCTATGCAACATATACCACTCCAGATATAATTTTTCGGAATGTGCATTTATAAATGAAGCTATGCTTTTAAAAAAACTTAATAATTGCAGAAATCCAAAGAAAGAATAAATTCAATAGACTAAATGGCCTCATAATAAACATATATGCCTATATCTTCTATATCTATTTATATATATACATACATACATACATATATGCCTATACATATTTGGCTCTAGATATGCATGTGTATCTTTTACTATCAACAGGAAACATTTATATAAGGTGGGTTAGTTAAATTATAGTCTTGAAGAATATGAAGAATATTGAAGTTCTAAGAGAAATGACTTTAAAGCAGGAATATTTCAGTAAGTTACCTTCACTATCCCAATGATCAAAAGTTACATGACCTTCCTTTAGGTTACGAGAAGACATTCCTGAGGATGTTTATGAAAATTAAGTACAAAAGTTTACTGTGGTGATTTAAATATTCACTTCAGTAAGAACAAGTAAAGTACAGAACCATTAAAACTCAAAGTCCAAAAGAATCTATATGACTATTTATGTCAATATCCACATTTTAAAGGATACAAATCTAACACTGAAGAAGGTAAATAGCCTTGTCTACAGTCAAAATAGGAGAGGGTTTTTTTTTTTTTTTACTTTCTTTAGAAATCAAACTCCAAAATAATTATTAAAAAATTTCTAAGTAAGTATACTTATTTGGGATCAATGTAAAAACATATTTTAAAAAGCATAAAACATTTCCTCAGACTTTGCAAATTTGAGAAACACTGGTATAGATCATGAGGGACATATCAAGCACTTCGAATGAAAAATTTTAATTCCAAAGAAATGAAATTGCCTATTTTATTCTCCGCTGAAAGATAAAGAATGAAAATCACAAGTAGGACTCAAATATAAGTTTTTAAAATCTATATGAACTGAATTTACATTTTCTTTAAAACTTATTTTGGTGAAGATGTTTGTTTATAAAATTGTTGGATGACTTTAGAATTTTTAACTATGAAAGTAACATCACAGAACATATGTACTTTTATCAATCTCAAGAATCGCCAATAAATCTTTAATACGTGTTTATCTTGATTAATAAAAAGTATCAGCTTATCAAATTAATGAGTAAATCACTGTTATATTAATATTAATATTAGAACAAATTAATAATTAGTGTGTGGCAACAAAATAGAGCAAATACATAATTTTTGTTACAAGTAGAATTAAAATAATAAAACTAATGAGTCATATACATTCTGAAATAATTAACATTTATTTTGTTTTTTATTTAAATGTTTTCAGTAATAGTTCATAATAATTGCCGGGGGCAAAAGATTCAAATATAAACGTTGGATATTTTTTTCAGAACTGAATACAAATATAATGTTTAAATCGATTAAGCTCTTAAATATAAATATCTGAATAGAGATGAGCATTATAATAAGAAATAGAAGAATGGAGATGATAACTATTAGAGCGAACTCCCTAAAATGCAAATTTCAAAACACAAAAATGTACAAAAGTACATATGATTCTAATCTAGAACTAACTATATATGTTTCATTTCATAAAATATAATTTTGTTTTTTGCCTAAAACTATTTTATAAAAATATACATTTATATGTCCTAAATATTATTTTAAAATCATATATTAAATTATGTCATTGGGTTAATTTTTTTGGAAATTTTTAGGTTGTACATTGATAATTTTATTATAAATGTATAAAGAAAAAATCTTGATTTTTATATCTAGTCACATTTTACAAATTTCAACACATCATTTTATAGTTTCAAAAATCCCCTCTTTGGTCTTAAAGTCTTATGGAAATTGTTCCAGTTCTCAAAAGAAAAATTACAAAATAGTAATAAAAATATATAGACCTGTGTGGCTTCTGAAGAATACCAATGAAAAGCTTGCAATCCCAAACCAGTTTAATACACTTATGTATTCTCCTAAATGTGTAATTACAGCTTTTATTTGTCCCTAATAGATAACCCTTTCATTATTTTCTAAGATTGTTTTAAAACTGGAATTCAGCTATATTTTTTCCCTTACTGTTTCACTTAATATGGCTTGGGAAGAATGACCATACATTAAAACAATCTAAGAATCTCTTTGAGTTTTGTGATTTATAATTATATTTTTTGAGCCTTTAAAAAAAAACCTACAAATGAATGGACATTTAAAGTTAGTAAGCCATCATAATTTCCAGAAAAGTTTACAAAATGTAATTTGACAATATGAAAACTACCTAAATGGTTCTCATTGTGTTAAAGAACCTTTTGCCTTGGAAAGGCCTTCACATTTTAACATTGTGATTATGTACACCCTAAAATGCATGTATTGGGTGTGCTCCAAAACTTTCATAAGAGACAACAAACTCCCGTAATCAATAGAGGATATGAAACTCTCTGAAGTATTTCCCTGAACTGTGTATTAACCACAGGATTTCAAAGAGATGAAAACAAGTACTTCAAGATCTTTGGGAACTTTGCTCTTCTGTAAGTATCATGTGACTCTTGTTTAATCAACATTCACATCTCCTTATTTTCTTTCAGAGTTTTAGTAGCTGTGTAGGGTACAAACACTATGTTAGAAAGCTGTACTGCATGCATTAATGTATTAATTTCACTAATTCCGCAGACAAAATTACCTTTCACATATACTATGTATACAAATTTCCAAAGTATTTCAAAGGTGGAAAGGCATCTCTACATCTACTTTTTATATCCTAGGCCACAGTTTAGAACTTAATCACTTGACATTTCAGCATAGTAATCAAAAGAAAGCATACCATTAACATCACCGGTGGTCGGAAGTTTTGTCTTATCGCTCTTTGAAATAGAATATTTAGGAATTAGTGAAGTAGTTTATATTCAGTGATTATAGAAGAAAGGTGGATAAGATATCAAAGGAGAGTACTGATGAACTAATTTAAAGGCTGTGTACTTTCTACAGTTAATATACGTAGTTCTTTCTGGATTCTAATGATCTGAAAACGCCCTGTTTGAACCATGCTTCTTATTTTGTGTCTTGCTATTGGGAATGAATAGGGATATATAAACCATAATCGAAAGTAGAGGAAAAAAAGCACTAATTTTAAAGATTATATAAAAAGGAAAAAGACCCAGAATAGTCAAGATAATACTGATGGAGAAGAACAAAGTCAGCAGACTGACACTCCTCGAATTCAAGAATTACCATAAAGCTACAGTAATCAGGGCTGTACGGTTTGGTGAAGAATAGACAGATTGATCAACAGAACATGTAAGGAGCCCAGAAATAGACCCACATAAATATAGTCAACTAATGTTTTAGAAAGAAGCAAACATGCTACAATGGAGAAAAGATAGCTCAATAAATTGTGCTGGAACTACTGGATATCCATATTCAAAAAAATGATTCTATACATAGACCTTATACCCGTCACAAAAAAATAACTCAAAATAGACTAGAGATGTAAATGTAAAATGCAAAACTATAAAACTCTTAGAAGAAAACACAGAAAAAAATCGATATTACTTTGGGTTTGGTGATGACATTTTAGATATAACACCAAAGGCGTGATCCATAAAAGAAATAATTGACAATCTGGACTTCGTTAAAAATAAAAACTTATGCTCTGCAAAATACAATGCCAAAAAAATAAGAAGACAAGCCACAGACTTGGAAAAATTATTTGCAAATATACATCTGATAAAGAACAGTTATCCAGAACATATAAGAACTCTTAAAACTCAACAAAAACTAACAACTTAACTAAAAAATGGGCCAAACACCTTAAAAAACACTTCGCTAAGGAAAGACACAGATGGCAAATAAGTACATTAAAAGACACTCAACGTCATATGTCATCAGAGAAGTGTAAATTAAAATAAATATAAAACATCGCTACATACCTATTAGAATGGCAAAAATCCAGAACACTGAAAACACAAAACACTGGTGAAGATGTGGAAATTGAGAAATTTACATTCATCACTGGTGAGAATGTATAACGGTACAGCCTCTTTGGAGGACAGCTTGGAAATTTCTTACAAAAAGTATACAAACTCTTATTATAAGTTCCAGCAATTGTACTCCTTAGCATTTATCCAAATGAGTTGAAAACTAGGTCTACCCAAAACCTGCACACAGATTTAATAGCAGCTTCATTCATAATTCCCAAAACTTGGAATCAATAGGTGAATGAATAAATAAACAGGTACGTCCAGATGATGGACTATTATTCAGCACTAAAAAATAAGCTACTAAGCTATAAATAGACATGGAGGAATTTTTAAAGCATCTTACTAAGTAAACAATGCCAATGTGAAAAGCTTAATGTTGTATGATTCCAACTATAGGACATTCTAGAGAAGGCAAAACTATGGTGACAGTAAATAGATCAGCGCTTGTCATGAGTTAGTTAATGGGGAAGAAAGAATGAACAGGTTAAGCACAGAGGATTTTTAGGGCAGTTAAACTACTCTGTATGGTACTGGAATGGTGTATACATGTCATTATATGTCTGTCAAAGCCCATAGAATGTACAAACGAAGAATGAACTATAAACTATGGACTTTGGGTGATATTGTATCAGTGTAGATTTGTTAGTTTTAACAAATTTAATCTTAGTACGATTTTGAATCTTAATAAGCTATCACTGGAGCATATCGTGTATATGTATGTGTGTGTCACAGCATGTGCATTTGTAAGATAGGACAGAGTGGTATCTTTGTTTTTCTATGAATCAACTGATACTCAACATTAATATCTCAAAATAGTTAAGTGTTCTTAGTACAATTATAACATTGTATAGTTACTCTGTTAAGAACACATTATTTTTTCCAGTCAAATTGAAATTACCAGGATTCTTTGTAACTTAAAAAAATACTTATTCTCTAAAGCACATATTTTATCCTACTTTGTTAAAACTTTGTGCCAAACATCAATAGAATAAACACTGAATAATCATGATGTAATTATAAGAATGCAATTTAATTTTGTGCAGAATAACACAATCCAAGAAACTGTCAGGAGGCTTAAACAAGGAAACTGTAAATCCTTGAAAGTATTTCAATAACTAAACAAAATGAAAACACTTTAGCCCAGTCTCAATTACAGTATATGAAGCAAATTATTTTTAACTCTGGACTTGGAAACCTTTTTCTTTTAGGATTTTTAGCCACTGTATTTAATTGACCCCTTGAACCTACCCTTCCTTTCCATGTCCACTGATTCTGCCCTACAGCCTTATCATCTTATGAATAAATTAGTCAAAAGCCTCATTGGTCTTCATTCCACTTAGCACTTCACCTTGCCAATGCAGAGTCTGCAGTTACACGATTTACTCTCCTAAATTCATATAGCTAACTGTGCTTAATGCAGGATAAAATGAATTCTCTTCCCAGCCAGGTCACAAGTAATTTTTCTAATTTTATATTACAATGCTCCACATGGACTCCATAATTCCACAGGTTTACTGTGTACTTAATCATTTCCTGCCTCAGTTTGCTCGAATGATGCAATAACATTTCCTTCTGTTTCCTTCCCTCTCTCTTACCTCTCTCTCCCTCCTTTCCTTGAGAGCATACTCCCTTATCATTTGTTAATGTTCTAGCTGCTTATAATTGCCTCTGTTTCCACCATAAACCCTATGCATTCCTTTTCAGCAGTGATCGGTTCTTCCTCATTTTTGTATCCTTAGCATCTGACACTTACTTAGTAGATATTTGATAAATACACATTATTGTTCATTTTTGTGTCATGTATTTTGCACACATATATATGACCGAATTTGGCTTTTTGATCATTTGGCACTTTTAAACAAGAATCTATTTATTAGGCTTTTCTTCTGAGCTTGAGTTAATAAAAGGAAAACGTTGACTTAATTCATAAAAATAGCATCTGTAACTTGTGGAGAAGCATTAAGGAAAAGTATCTCAGCCAGCCTTCTTGACCACTAGTAGGCCTCTTAACTATAGATGGGTCTTAATTGCTCCTTAAATACATTTAACATTTATGCTTCCATAATATTACCCACTAGCCATTTATTACTTCTAGTTGGTAGTTTTCTTACCCCAAATTCATTGGTTTTACTCTGAATTCTTCTTATTATTTAACACAGAAAATATAAAAAAAAAAAACAGCAGTTTGTTCATGACAAACATAAATAAGTGCCAAGTTCAAATATTTGCTTTTTCAAGAAAGAGAATGAGGTAAAATACTATATAGCACATAAACAAAATTCAAGTTGGTGAATAGCCACTATAAAATAATGAAAACATATATCCATTGGGAGATTTTATGGAGGCTCCTTCCTGTCTAGGGGAAATGTTTAGTTATGTGTTCCATTGTGCCAAGGACAGACTGGTCCTTTCCAGACACTTACCCTCTGACAGCATGAATAAGTCTCAGTGATGGATAGGCTGTTCGCACTTTCAGTTTATTCTTAAGGATTAATGCATTAACCCACTCCACGTGCTTCTCTCCTCCTTTGACCATGAAAGCAGGGATCCAAAGGACACTGTCATTCAGCATAGAAAGTCTATGCACAAATTTTTCTCTGTCACTCTCATTCCGAAAGCCTCCAAATGCTCTTTGTACAACTGATGGATTCATGGTAATAAAATCTGATTTAGTTCCCACATCTGCAGCAAACTCCACCACGGGGGCTAGATTACACCTGAAGAGGAAAAAAATTAATGGACAAATGAAAAATAAATATGAAACATTCACTCCTAAAAAGGTGTGCATGAAGAGAATGGAGAACAGACTTTTTTTTTTTTTAACCAGGTGGGAAAAAACAAACAAACAGATAATCTGGTAAAATTACATTTTTAGTAAGTCACCACACATTCAGGAATATTGTCTTCAATAAAGATATACACTTCTGGTATAGAGATCAAATTGTCATTTACGTTAATTTAACCTATTATCTAAGAATTCTCTTTTCTGTTATCTTCACAAACCATATGATATGAATTCCTAACAGGTGAATTTATGATGGTAAATTTGGCTCTTGTGATGAAGTCGTAAATCTAAACCACATGCTGTTCTTTCTGTAAGTAAGTAAAACACATGAGACTTGATATTCCAGTCCACACCACTTGTTAAGCTTAAGTCATTTCGACAACTTTATAAACATATGACAGTGGCTATTCTGTCCCCTGAAGTTAAGGGAAAACTATAATTCTTATAGTATGTTCCACAGCGCTATTTGTAATTACCTTCTAGAGGCCTAAATGGAAAATAAAAGTAAGAAAAATAGAGTTATCACACTTCATATTTTTTTTTGAGATGTTAAATAATGCAGAAAAGCCCTTCTATAGGGTTAAATATCTTTCCATTCCTTTTGAGGACATCCTCAGAATGCTTGTTTTTCCTGCTAGCAGGCCACATGCACTCTCTGGAGGAGGGACAGAACTGTTTGTCCTGTTCTCACCACTAAAGCTCCAGGACCTCTCAAAATGCCCGGGCTTGATTTTATTCTTGTAATCTGATTTCATGCTTGTATTATAAGAACGCTTTGGAGAGCATCTTGAATTTTGTCTTTGACTAATTTGTGATGCTTTTTTGAATTTGTCACATTAATCTTTGGATACTTAAAAAATAGTCTTATATTTTAAAATATTTTAACTTGCCAAAAAAAACTGCAAAGTTTAATTAGTCGATTAGTGAAAAAAATAGATTTTTAAACAACAGTTTGCTAATTTGGAAAAAAAAATTATTTGAATCTATTCAATCTACACTGTCATGAAAACACACACACATATACACACACGCACAAAGAGAAAAGTTCTTCTTTGCTTTTCCTTTCCTTACATCAGTCTTTCGAGGGAAGGGAAAATAAACCAATTTCCTTTTTCTGCTTTTTGCAGGTTTGACTGCATTATAAGTTTCTCACAAATCTCTTCCTTGTGCATTTTGCCATGTTAATTATGTTCTTATACAAGTTAAATTTAATTAAAAAGTAAAGTGCGTGCTCTGCTATTAAAAATATTGGCTTGTATATCCTTCCTTATCTCTTTTAATTAATACATCCTATTACTTCTTAGATCTCTGAAAACATTTAACTACCACAACAAATATCTTTCATCTCACACAATTAAGCAATATCTACCATGAGCTACTAAGAGAAAACAAATAAAAATTAGCACATCATATTATTTAGAAATATCTTTTCAAGTTATATGTATTTAATGACACACACAATATTATGAGACAGCATTTTTTGTCTCTATCCATGGTCCATGCATTATTTGAGATAAGATATTATTCATTCCCATCACAGTCAGAATATTTATAAATGGGATTGCCCTGGAGAAACATAGCTACATGTGAACAGAAGCCAGAATGAACATCTTAGCAGTGGAACTCAAGGAAGATTGAGGACATGATAATTTTCAAAGTTCTAAAATGAATTCCATACCAGCTTTAGAAATAGTTTAAAATTTTAACCAAACTGATCATAAGATGACTGTGGATACTGTGGGAGCATGTATTCTGGACTTCTTTGTTACAGACTCTTCTCCTTCCTCAGGTAAAAAATAGACATCACTTACTAACGTTGCGGTTAACATGCCCTTGTCTTGGGAGGGGGTGGGGGTGGGGGGAAGCTGGCTTCAGATATATCATTCTGCTATAACAATTCCTCAGCAATTCTTTTCAGAGGATTTCCACTGTTCAAAAACAATATCGGTACTTCATTTTCTCCACATTTATAAAAATAATCCAAGCCAATCCAGTTAAAGAGAACGAAAATAGCATTCCGCTGAATGTTTTCAGGAAAAAAAAATTGATTAATTACTTTATAGTTTCATTACTTTTTCTTAGAACATATTTAATAGCTCCCCCACCTCAATGTTTACTAACACCCACTCTTTTAGGATTGACTCAGCATGTTTCTAAAACATTATTGCCTGTCCATGTGTTATTAAGAGCTAAAGAGATTTTCATCAATAAAGTTGGGTAATAAAAGATTTTCCACCTTGGAAGCAAAAGGAAATTAACAGAATAAGAATATTTTTAGAGAATAGGGATGACCCAGAAGACAAACCAACATATTTGATTCAATCAGAGAATGCTAAATGGCTGTGGTTCTAACTAAAAGAAACCAGGAGATCAAAGAGTAATTAATCCACATGAGCTTTATTGTAAAGTTTTTATGAGCTAAACATAGTCCGACCAGACTTTATGAGAGACAGAGATAGTGATGCTGAAAATAGCATGACAGAAGGACACATTGTAAAATATAACCTGTGCTGGCTCCTGGAGTCCAGTAGTTCATTTTCCTTGCAGTGACTGTCTAATTTTTCATTGGAAGGAAAGATTAACATCATATCCACATGTTGCCAGTAAATTAACTACTCTGTGGTTGAGTCAGATATTTAGTCATATAATTAGCTGACTGCCACATAATCAGGGCAGGCATTAAGAAGCCAAAATAACGGAGCAGCTGTGTTGCACTCCAGCAATTCAGTAGACTTGTAAACTTCATAGCGATAGTAGTAGCAATACAGCTGATTGAGCAAGATTATGAATAGATTTGCAATCACACATTTTTAATCTTCCTTTCTTTAAATCTTCTTTGGGATTATAATATTCAAAAGTAGCCAGAATGTGTAGCAAGCATTTATGAAATAACGTGTTATTCGACATGTTATTCTTAATCTCATAAAATTAAAGAGTGACCAATTTTTAAACGACGGATTTTTGTGAGTCAAAATTACTGGTTTCATAAGAATATTTAATACACCTAAACTCTATTTCTTTAGCCAAATTACATTCTTTGTATTGTCCAACTATTTTTGACATATTAAAAACCTGAAAATATATACAAAGAATCAGGTATGTTGGCCAAATTTCTGCCCAGTTTTCAAGTTGTTTGTGTTCATTTTCCATCATTGATAAAAAATTTGCAGAAATGCAACTAAAACCTCTTGCTTTCTAGACCTCTATAACTTCTTCTGTGATCTCACACTATACATGATTGCCTTTCAACATTCCTTTTATGCAGAATTGAAGGTATCTTTGTTCTTCAAGGCTATATCATTTTTAAAATTCATTTTAATATTAATGCATTTAATTTTTAAAGGAAAGATGCTTATTACACATATAACATCTCAAGATTACAGAATTCCCTGGGAAGACATATCTCTTAGATTTGTCAATATTTTATGCATTTCCCTTAAGTTATAGCTCAACAGTTTAAGCAACAAGGAAATCCCTCTTTCAATAGCTCAACAGCTTTGTCTTGAGAGTTCGTTGTACAAATATTACACTGCATGCACAAAACTCTTTTTTCTGGCTATCTTACTATTTATGCTATTTTACAATGATATAATCTGGCCAAAATATAATCTTGACAGTTATTATTAGTAATATCAACAAGATAATGCTCATTCACTTAGCTATGTGTTTATTCATCCCACGGTACATGTTATACATTTGTGCTTGCCACAGGACTAGTCATATACGATACTGAGGTAAAACAGCATGTACTGTGATAGAAGATATCGTTAATTCTTTATACATGTAACATAGATTAAGTGAGAAGAAAACAATATTAAATGGATTACAGACTAATCTATTTTTTAAAACCATTAGCTAATGTCCAGACAAGTTCCAAACACATAATTAGCATCTTTTTTCTCCTTTGACCAATCTCAATGTGCATTTTTCTGTACTAGCACTGAAACCCCTCAGCCCAAATCATCATTACCAATGGAACCACATTTTTCAACCAGCTGTGAAAAGGGAGAGTCTCTTCTCTTTTCTGATTACAGAGGAAGCTCATGGTTCCTATTTATTCCCATCCTGCTTTTGAGCTTGAAGAACCAAGAGAACAAAGTATCTCTGATACCTGAGTGTTTTAGGTTTTGTGGTTACCCTCTCAAAATTGCTAGGGGAAGCTGAAACATGAAATATATCAGTCTCTCTGACTTTCTTGAGGTGATTGAAGGTAGTAGGCCCCAAATGGATACAAAACCAATAATTTTTACAATACTTTGAGGTGAGGAGTAATATCACCCCCACTGTAAGAGATGAGGAACTAAGGTCAAAGTAGTTAAGAAACATGTTCAAGGACATAGTGTATATAAAAGAAAAGTATGGCTACTTTAGAATGATTCTAGGACAGAAGATTTAATTGACACTATTTACACATATAATTTTTTTTTTTTTTTCAGAATTGGAGGCAATGTCTTTATGTTCATTCTTCACCCCAACTTTCCCGTAAAAGGAGTTTTATATTTTGGTCTCAGAGTCCTAGGACTTACACATGTTATATAAGGCCACTCAGCCATGAATTTACCCCAAACCTGAGCAGTTATCAAACAAAAGGTTTTAAGAACATTAAATATGAAAATAATATTAACACCTCAGATCTCTTGAGGGAAAGGATTTTCAAAATGCCAGTAAAACGATTAACTATTTAATTGATGAGACTTTTTGAAATATGAGGTATAGAACTAACAGTTGATTCTATGTGATATACCATATAAATTGACTATATATTATATAGTAAACAAAATGTAAGAAATAGAGATGAAACATCATATTGAAGATTTAGATTTTCAGCATAGCGGGTAGATACAAAAATAAACACGTCATATTTTGTGCTTGCTGATAATGTAATAAAAAAATCCTAAACATCATAGAAATAAATACTAATGACACATATCATGAAAAACTGATTAAACAAAAGAGGAAATTTTTCACAAATCCAGATTTGTTTACATTACTGGCAAGGCTGGGAAGAACAGTGTCATATTATTTCTAGGGAAATCACAGAATGAAAAAACTCAAACTCATTCTAAAAGATAAAGATCTAAATACCAAGAAATATTTTAGACTATGTCATTTCCACACTTCAGTCAAAACCAAAACGGAGTCATTGGGCAAATTTGCTACAATTGCACAGATGTTATTCAATAACAGTTATTTGGGGGAAGGTAAAGGGAGAAGGTATACCAAAGAATGGGTATATTGTGCTTAATTCAAATAAAATGTTAAATATCCACCTAATAATATCCAATTTTAGCTTATAATTTAAGAAATAAAAGGTATTCAGTTTAGTTTCTGCCTTCAGCCATTTTTCAATAGTAGCAATATGGGCATTGGTGTTCACATCCCAACATATGTGACCTTAGACAAGTTACTTAACATCTCTGATATCCAACTTTTTCTGTAAATGAGGTTATTAACACTGATTGGAATGTTATTGAAAAAAAAATGAAGCAGAACATCTGAATATCCTTTCAGGATTGCTTGCTTAGAGTTGGTAGTAAATATTAGTTTATACTCATCTTTTTTACATGCTCTTTCCTTTTACAACCTATTGTGAGAGGCAAAAGAAATGCAGGCAAGCAAATTAAAGAGCATGTAAAATAGGAAGAAGTGACAACACTAAAAAAAAAAAGATTTATTTATAGCATATTTAATAACCCATTTTGTCTGGAATTAGGCACCCCCAAAACTAACTGGGGCTTGAACGGTTGATTCAATGGTTGATTGCAAATATCTTGAGTATTAAACAGAGTAAATCTGACTGCACAGGCAATGTGAAAACTTGAGAAGCTCATAGACATGCCCAGTGTACTTAAGAAAAATATAACATAAGTGTGCTAGAGAATAAGGCTCTACAATTATAACTTTGAAAGTTCATATATAAGGTAGTGAAGGTCTTTTACTATAATATTAAGAAGAAGAATAGCTAGGTTTTATTGAGCACTGATTACTTGCCAAAACTGCTTTATTTCCTTTGCATGTAAATTATGTGCAACTCTCATAATAATCCCATGAGACGGGCACTATCATATGTTTCCCCACTGATGAAAAAACTGAGTTGCAGTGAATTGTACAAGTTTTACACAGCTTGCAAGTGGTAGAGGCACAGGTTTTAAGCTCTTAAAAATTGCATACCAGTTAATCCCTGTGAATGAAAAGGATGAACTAGACCACAGAACAAATTTAGAGAACTTGATCACAAATTTAGTTGCAGCTGAATGTGATACAGCTATGGCTTTTATCATCTCATTCATTTTATTGATTTGCATGTCTGGTTGGAAGATCTGGATGGCTAAAGTGAAAGTTTCAACTTTCCTCATTCTCCAAAGGTGAGGATGAGGATGGAAGAAGATGACAATCTCAGCATATGGAAGGTCACTTCTAGGAAGGGATCTATAAAAAGTTGTGCTCCTCTGAAAACTCTCCAGAGCAAATAGACATGGAAAGGAATGTGAAGAAAAAGAAAAGGTTGATTCTGGGATTCCTACTAGTGAGGTATGGAAGAAGGGCCAGGTAATTAAAAGCAGGTTGCTGGATAGGATGAGGTTTAGGGAACTGGGTGAAAAAGATGAAGGGATTAAGAAGTACAAATTGATTGTAACAAAATAGTCGAGGGGATGTAAAGTACAGCACAGGGAATATAGTCAACAATACTGTAATAACCATGTATAGTGCCAGGCACTAGACTAATGGGAGGGATCACTTCATAAATTATATAAATGTCTAACTACTATGCTATACACCTGTGATTCTACATTTTTAATCAAACTCAAACTTAGCATTTGTCATCCTCTTTGGAGCCCACTTCATTTTGAGCGGTGTGACTACTGACAAGTCATCACTTATTTTCCAAGGCAAAATAAGAAATGGACGAAGGAATAAAAGGAATATTAAAAGAAGTAAAAAAAAAATGTAACACATCGGAAAGAATAATAACTTACAAATATATTTTTCTCAATTAAAAATAAAGTCTTACAGCCCCTGGTGGTCAGTGCATGATTGTGTGCGCTAAGCAATTAGAAGGTAAGAGCTTTAACAGCTGTTCTCTATCTGGGGCTTGACGACACATTTGTACAAGTTCCTAAACTTCATGAGCTTTGTTGAAAACTTATTGCTACAGTATATAAAATTTTAAAGTAATTTAAATATGATCTGTTCATTTCACCCTTTATCACAATTAAAGACTTGCATGTGTTTTTTCCCCCACAACAGTGAATATGGACATATACATATATGTGCGAAAGTAATATCTATTTGAATTATTATAAATCCATGTTGCTTGAAACTGCATATAGAATGAATACTAAACGTACCCTCTAAATCCTTTTTTTTTTGTAATTGAAAAAAGTAGGATCATTTTAATTTTCTGAATAAAGAAAGTATAAAGAGAAATTTCTGGCAGCTGTTGAGAAATTCCCTGTTTATTGTCTTGGTAAAAATCCATGATAATATATTAAAGACAAGAGGGTAGGAAACCAAGCAAGAACTCTTAGAACGCATTTTCATGGACTCTTGTCAAAATCAGGGAACTGGACTTCTCCATTGATTGGTGGTTGCTTGAACAGTTGCTACTGTTTTATAGAGGAAAGAACTATTTAGCATGGGTTCATCTTCTTAGAAATTAATTTCCATTAAAAAGAAACAAACAGAATTCATGAAATATTATGGCTGATACTTTAATCACCCATGCCAGAAAGCCAAGGCAGAGAAATCATAACTTTTCTCTTTGCAAGTCATGGTGTTAATAAACTAGGTACCACGGGTTCATCACAGTGTCTGAGGGAAACATACCTGAGTTTTCAAACTTGTAGTGATTACATCATCAAACTTGTCACAGTACAATTGCCTTGACATTTTATTTTATTATTTAAGAAAATAAACTAAAAACATGTTCATTGGTCAATATAAATTAAAAATATATTTTTTCTTTTTTATTTTTTTTTGAAAGTACAGTCCAGTGTTGAGAAATTATTTCTAACTTAGTGCATATGATTTATTCAACACTTGGTCTCAGAAAAACAGTTCGTATAATGACCAGAAAATTTAGGCATTCTGATATTGGTCAAGCATTGAGAAAACTATCATGTCATAAGAAGATAACAGTGAATGTTTAATTTTCTGATATCGCAAGGTAGACCAAGGCAATTTCTCATTCATCACACCATATTTATTCTATGTGGATCTTTCTTATGCTTTATCTTAGTAGAAAGTCACATTTTGACTCTGCTGAAAGGCCTCGATCCATAAATTTTTTAACTTTCATATCTTATTTATTACAAAGCCCTAAAAATTCCTCTCAGAAAATTTCTCCTAAATATATTCTCTGTCCATTGAACTATTTATATTTTCTTAATTTAGCCACCACCATGTTTCTTTGAACTATCACTGCAATAATATCTTAATTAATTATTTTGAAGCTATTAGTTAGAAATACTGGTGGATCGTTAATTAAACTTGGGGTCATTGATTAGTAACTTTTAACAAATAAAAAAGAACAGAATGGATTATAATAGAAAATGTAAGATTTCCTTGCACATAATTTTATAAAACTTTGTTCCAGATTTATGTGTTTGTAATAATAGTAGCAATGGAAGCAATAGTAGAAGTATATTATGATGTAAGTTGTATTTCTTACCATGCCTCTTCATTAAACAGTATTGCTCTAATCAGTTCTTTACCACAAGGACTCCAACTTTATGATTCTCTGTTTTACAGTTAGTATTATCTTATTAAAATGTACATTTGATCATGTTACTATCTTAACCAAAAATCTTCAGTAATATTGATCAAGGGCTTCATAGCTTGTACCTACTCTTACTTTCAGAATATTCTCTGTCTACACCCATTGCCTGTTTTAGATTTGAATGGCATCGGAGTATACTCTTTGTACTTTTCTGTGTCCCTTTGTTTATGATGATGTCTTTGCCTAAAGTGACCTCCTTCATCAAGAAGCTCTAGCCTCTAACCTAAGAAGAGTCATAAGTATTCTTAAAACTCAAAGGATAATATCCATTGCAATGCTTTACATGTTTTTTTTTTGGCAGAACTAATTGCTTTCATTGCAGTGTTCTAAAATATTTACTTATATCCTTATTCTACCATGCATGAAATTCTGTCATATTTAGTTGCTTGTATAGGGTTGATGTATCTCTTTAGTGAAATTAGTAGAGCCAACCATAATAATAATGAGACTTACTCTGTATATACATGTGAAATGAGAACTATTCACAATGGTATTTGATCAGTAGTCTTCTAGAGCACTGCTGACACTCTAAACCAGGTCCTGAAAACATACAGGCCCTCAGACCAGATGTTAACAGAACTCTGAAAAATGAGTAACTTTGTTTATACATTTCCCTATTTAAAGGGGACAGCCTCTCCTGGGCCTGTCATGATTAATGCAAAAAAAAATAAAAATAAAAAAAGCTACCACCTGGATTAGACCCCCCAGGCTGTCAGTTTGTGAGCTCTGCACTAGATCTTCTGATTTTCTGTTCCATATTTATTTTTAACATGTTAGTTCAGTTAAACTTGTTAAAGATGTTCCATTGGAAAGTTGATATAGTGTGTGTTTTGGGAGATAAGCTAAGGAAAACAAAGAGTACCAATAAATATGTTAATCTGAAAACTGTATTTTAACTGCAGTTGTTATAAGGTTTAACTCTCAGAAGTTGTGCTAACTAAATTAGATCGAAACTGAAAAAAAAAATTGTCCTTTTAAGTTGGAATTATTTACACTTCAACAAGAATTATAATCTACTTCACCAAAATACCTATTTTAAGTGACTAATGTTTTCTGTAAGCAGAACTATCATTACTCAAAACGAGTTTGGAAACTAGAGAAGTTCTAAAAGATGATTTTTTTAAAAAATACCCTGATTTTTAAAAATACTCATAAGTCAAAATTTACTCATAAAAAAGAATTGGTACGTAAGGATGAAAAGTGGGGAAAAAAACTAGTGTTTAGCATTCTTCCAATTGTTAGGATCCCTCCCCACTTAATTTTATTAAAGCATAACAGTTTCAGTTTGTGGTTTGTAAAAAAATGAAACTCCCAGTTCTCTCTGAACCGAGATAGTGTTTGGTTTTCTGTTGAACTTCATGTAAAATATTGAGCTATGCTTAAAAGTCTAATGTATGTTAAAATTGTCCAAGACTTAGAAATCTCATGAATAATTAAAAATAGATCATAAATATCTTTAATCTAAAAGGAACCAAATTAAACATTCTAAATATTAATAGTTTTCTTAAATTACATATAAAAGGTCATTCCTGGAGAATATGAAAAATTAAAGTGAAGGGCAAGGCATGTATATATGCATGTTACAAAACTGAGTTGGATTATTAAAGAACTCAATCATCAAGGTCTGAAGAGCATGAAAAGCACATCCACACAAGACTCATAAGATGATGGCACAAAGAACAAGGGCAAGAATATCCATAAATCATTGAAAAAAAATATTTTTCCTGTCCCAAATGGAACTGCCTTAAACCTTAGTTTCATTCGTTTTATAATTAATTCCTTCTGTCTCACTGGTGGCAATGCTTTGTTCCTAGCTCTATTATTATTACTGTCATACTATTTTGTTACTCTTCTCTACATGTCTGTGTGTTCCAACAGACTGCAAATCCCAAACAGAATGGACTACATAATTTATCTTTATATCCCTCATACCTCCTGAAGTCCCTCAGAACTTGGCATTTAGTAGTTGCTTGATAATTGTCTGTTGAAGGAAAAAATACTTGTTGAATAATGTGACAACAGATTAATAAAACTACTTCCATTTTTAAACAACTTCAAATAAATGGTTTTTGAATTTTTTAATAATCTTATTTAGGATCCATACATTTAATCCCGAAGATCATACTGGTAGTCAAAAAATAACTATGGGATTCTAATTTGGAACATCTTCCTAAACAATTAATGTGTTATAGTAGAAAAATCACTTCCAGTTTTTAATAGGATTACCATGCTTTTGAATCAAGACTGTATTGTTCAGTCTGATCATTATATAATTTAGTGAATATAATTCGCTAAACATTTAAAAGCTAAATGTCACTACCTTATATCCAATACCACACATATATAAGTTATTCAAACCCAAAGAACATCCATATAATTGAATATCAGTAATCATATTTTACAAATAAGGTGGAGGAGCTTCAGTTTACAAATCTCCAGAGTTAGGATTTGAACTCAACTTTGAATCTGAAACAAAATGAATCCAAAATGTATTGCACAATACTGCAGTTTCAAATGATTTTGATTATCTGAAATACATATTCTCTCTCTCTCTCTCTCTCCCTCATTCTCTCTCTCTCTCTCTCTCTCTCCCTCTCACACACACACACACACACACACACACACACACACACACTTGACACTAATGAGAGAATATTAAAACTATAGACTATAACACTCTAAGTTAAATTTTTACATTTGTTAAAAAAATATATTTCATGTTTAATTTCACTGGGGAGTGTTAGCTGGAACATGAGCCTCACTCTTATAACTCCTATTATATCACCCTTCCCATCTATACTCCAGATTTTAAACGTAATTTTTTAAATTAAAATTATTTTTATTCCCAATTTAAAAACATTATTTGTGTTCACTGCATGAGGAAATACACACACACACACACACACACACACACACACACACACACACACGTCACCACACCAGTACCAAAAACAGAAGTTAAGCTAGTTTTCAAACATAAAATACTTGTAAGTCTCCCTCTAAAAGAAAATCTATATTAACATCTGATACCATACTGACTGCCATTGTTCTAAAAAGAAGTTTCTGGTAATGACATAAGTCAAATAACACATGAAAAAGATTGCTTTCTGTGGTTCTTGGGATCTTGGTGGTTGTCAGTGAAGTAGATATGGAAAGCAGGAGGTCTTATTTCCCAGAAAAATGTCAGAGTCCTTTCCCCAAAACTATACTAAATGATGTTGATGTAAAATAATTTCTCTCCCTTTTGATAATACTTGTATTTACTGGTTCTTCTTTACATATTTTATAATACTGTGACTTTCCAAGCCCCTGACCTCATAACTTTTATTAGTTATAATAATCTGTATAAATCATTAAAAATTATCCTTGATTTTCTTTGGCAAGGAAGTGATACTCTCCTGATTTTAAGTCTTAACATTTTCTTACATATATCAGAAGGAAAGGCAACACTCCTGGACCAAAGGAAACAAACAGCCAGAATGGAGGATGCAGTATTACAATCTGGAGTATAGAGGGAATGAGAAGAAAATTTATTCATAAAACATGTCAACCAGAAGAAAAAAAAATTCAAACAATGTAAATTGACAGGACCTATTCCAAAGTTATCTACTGAAACATAAGAACATAGAATCATAAAATTTCAAATATCAAAAGGAATTCATGAGTCCATCTAGTTCAACTATCTCATTTAGCATATTGGGAAACTAAAACCCTAAGTGGTTTTCATTACTTGTTCAAAGTCATACAGCTATACTTAGCAGCAATGCCAGCAGGAGGATCTGGGTTTCTGAACTATCAAATAAATATCATTTCAATCGCACTTCATAGGAGAATCCATATTACTTAGCTACAATGGCCATATAACTGCAAATATTTGCACTTTCTGTCACCAATTTTCTCATCATGAATATTAATCTTAAGCCATCAGAAGGAAGATTTACATTTCTTAAATAACTAATCTGTACTTAGGCTTATACTCTTTCCTACACATTATCTAATTTTATTTCTACAACAACAAAAAAAATATACGGGTTATTTTCTTCATATTAAATGTCAAGTAACTGGGGCTTAGAGAAGTAAATAAATCATTTAAGATTGAATATACATATTAAATGGAAGAACTGGATCTTGAAATTAGATCTACCTGATTTTAAGATTTATCTCGTTTGATTAAGGTGTTAGCTCCCTTGAGAGGTCATGTCTCCCACACACTTATCATATGTAGAATATTTTTATATACTTTTGGCACACAATAAGTACTTGATAAAAGAAAGAAATCTCACAGATGATTCACAGACTACAACTGGAGAAACTACTCGACATTATAAAATCAGCTTTTTAAAAATTATTTTATATTTCTTTGATTTTTTAATTTCTTTCCAGCATTATTGAGATAGAATTGACATATTACATTGTGTAAGTTTAATCTGTACAACATGAGTATTTGATATATGTATATATTGTGAAGTGATTGCCAGGACAAGGTTAGTTAACACACCCATCACCTTACATAGTTACCTTTTTTGTGAGAGTGTGGTTTTATTTGTTGTTCAGTTGGTTTTGTGAGCCTAGACTTTGAAGAATGATTAGTACCTTGTGGAAATATCAGACATTCAAAGGACATTTTTTTCTTCTGTATTTTATTTTATGTCATCAGAATTTGAAATCTATAATTGAAACAATCTCTCACTGATCTTTATGTTTCAGAGTGAACATGAACTAAAAATCTATCAATCTAGTGTAGCACTAACTATTATTTCTTATTGAAAAAGATGTTTTCAATCTTTGAATAGGAGGGAATAAAAAGCTTTGTTATTGCTTTTTTCTCCAACTTACGGTGTACACTCAGGAAAGTCATTCAAAACTCTGTTCTACAGAAAAATGTAGTTAACCTAAACCTAACTACCTCAGGGGAACCAATGGAAAACAATTCAGATTCTTCAAGATTCATTTTCTGTCATTCAAAACATGTTATATTTTAAAATATAGCATAATTATGTTATTATTTGTACTTTCCCTTATATAATTGATATCGTTCTTTGATTTTCCTAATTTTCCTTCTACATTCATTCCCATTGTCACTATCTTACTTTGCCATTCGTTATCTCCACCTATAGACTCTTTTCAGCATTACCATCTTTGTCTCCCTCTAATTTATTTATTACCCAGAAATCTTCCTGAAATTTACATTTGATCATGTCATACCTCTATACTGATTAGCTCCACAGACTACCTGCAAAATTAAGTCCACCCTCCTTACCAAGGTATAATGGACCCAGCATTACCTGTCTCTCAGCCTCTCTCTCCAGCCTCACCTGCTTCCTCTGACCTATACAACCTTTTATTCCAGTATGCTGAAACTACTCATGGGCCTGGAAAAGCCACTCATTCTCATTTCCAGGTCTCTTTGTTCATTGTAGATACAGTTTGGACTAGGTATCACTCTCTTTTCTATACTTATCTCCTCAGTCTTCATGATTCAATTCAAGCGCTGCCTCTCTCAGAAAATCATCCTTGGTTATCCACTTATGTCTCCTCCCTGCCTCTTCCCCAGTGTCTACTTCTCTGCATACCTCTAATAAAACAATCTGCACATTGTTAATTCATTACTTTATCTCCTTCACTAGACTGTGATCATCTCAATGTAGAGACTTATTCTCCATTTCAGGAAGTATCTCTACTTCCTGATAAATGAGCGAGTAAAAGAGTGAAGGAGTTAATGAATAAAGTATAAGAAGGATCAAAGCTATACTACGCATCACTTAAAACAATAAATACTGAAAAGTTTGTGTTTGGCTTTGGAGTACATACTTTGGGCTTATGTTCATTTACAGATGAGTCTGATAGCTGATAAATAACAGATTCTTTAAGCCCGAAACTGGAGTTATATTTTAAAATTTATGGAAGGACTGATCAACTGCCCATTTGCTAATGCTCATTTGATGTCAGGGAAGGATCTCCACAATATTTTGATTCATTAATATGAATCATACCATCTAAGCTTGGTTTATCATCTTACTCTATCCTATGACTTGGATTTCATCATATTTGCCTCCTCTGGTATCTTTTTTATTGAGAACTCTTTCTCTATCTTATCTTTGACTTATTTATTAACATGGTCCTTCCACCTGCAAATATACTCATGCTCTATACCTCTAAGTATGTTCCTCTCCTGCCCATAGCAATAGCAAAGAACAAACAAACAAACAAACAAATAAGAACAAACAAATAAATCAGCAAACCAACAAACTCTAAGGGCCTTTCTTAGACTACAGGATACTATGTAAATTATTAACATGGTATAATGATCCTTCATCATTTAAGCCTTGCCATTTCCCCTGCCACATTGCTGCTCATTACGAACATAATAGTAGAGTGGTCCCAAACTCTTGTCTTATTCTAAGACCTTGGAAAGCATTTGTCTTTGCACTTATTTGTTCCTTTGCCTTAGATTCCTCTTTTCCATTTGTTGAATGACCGATCATCAGATGTATGATTATTTACTTGTCCTTTCTTGTTGTATAATTTTTACTGAATTAAATTTATTGGGTTAACATTTGTTAATAAATTATAAAAGTTTCAAGTGTACAATTCTAAAATACATCATGGAGAAATTGCACTGCGTGCTTACCACCTAAAGTGTAGTCTCCTTCTGTCACCATATGATTCTAAAATGCCTTCTTACTTAAACTATTGTTTACTTTTGGATATATTCCTAGAACTGCTAAACATCAAACTGATTTTTGGAAAAGTTTTATCAGTTTACATTTAGAAAGCATTTCACAGGAGCGCCAATATCATTGCAACTGTGTACTAAATATTAAGAATTAAAAAAAAACAATTCTTACTAGATTGATAGGTGAGCAATTGTAGCTGTTTATATTATATTTAGAAAATGGAGTATTTTAAAAATGTTTTAAAATATAAGTTTATCAGTCATTGTCATTTCTATTTAAAAAAAATTATCTCTTGTAAATAAAATCTTTTTATCCAAAATGACATGATTAAAGAAAAAAAAGCTAAAGCCTTACCTCACAACACAATCTATAATACATTCCATTTTTAGTTTTAACTTAAAATTTTAAAATCATACATAATCCAACTAAAGCAGAAGTTCTGATTTTGACCCAAAATTTACAATTTATGGTTAAAATCAATAGAAATCACAAAAACAATTACTTTAAAAACTACAAAATTTCATAGATCAAAAATATAAATAAAATATTAAATAAAAATAAGTTAGAATTCTATGGATGGATCCCTACCAGAAACTTAATTGTTTGAAGTAAAAACATTTGAGTTAATGACAAACATATTCTCTGTGAGAGTGGTTGGGGAAGACCATTTTATGAACACATCAAAAACCAAACATTTTTTTTTTTCTCTAAGAGTCTATTTGGCTATGAAAGAGTTAGCATTTATAGACGGTCAAGAGAATAATTGAAAGTTTGCCATAAATTACCCACTAGTGTTGAATGAAAAACTGAGTTATAAAAACTCATTGTATAAGTCAAAGCGAGTCAATTCCTCCATCTTTTTCTTTTGTGAAACATATCATTCCTTCTCTTAGGAAGCTAGATCATCACAAAGTAAAACATTTTTATCTTATTACTTTAGTTTCATGAATAAATATATATCTTCGCTACCATTATTTCTAATTTTATGTACTCAAATTTTATAGTTACTCATCTATTCAAGCAGTGTTACTGTGTCTGCACTTCATATTATCTAGTGTTAATCAATGTCAACTATATACATATTTGATAAATCAGGGGAAAGTTTGTCTTTTTGTTTATATCAGAGAATGAGAATTTTAATTTCTAGTCAATGGCCATTGCTATCAGGATGCAGTGACAAATTTAATTTTTAACTACATTTAATTCGAACAAGATGTGCTTTAGTATCATTCATCATTAGTTTTGTTTTACATTTTATACATTTCTTTACTATATTTTCACATAAGAATTATTGTGCTCTAGTCATGATGGCTTGTGGTTAGCACTCATAAAGTTTTGTTGTATAAATAACCAATACAGTAAGTTATTAATAACTTTAAGATAATAATTTAATGTTTATCTTTTAACAGATTATTTTCATTTTAAATGACCATAAGAATAATACCAAACAAATGTGTTTTAATGGGTAGAATTGTAATTTATGTGGCCCCTGGGTAGAAGAAGAACTTTAAGGAATTATTTGTGCAGGCCTCTAAATTTACTGGTCATATAAGTACTGGTATAAAAAAGTGCTTCACAATTTGAAACTCACATATATTTTTTTTCTTCTTTTTCTTAGAAATGTAAGTTTAGTCAACTGAATATTTGGTTAGATCTAAAATGTTACTTGAAGGAAAAAAATGCTTATCCTAGAGAGTTAAAAAGAGAATATTGGAGGTAAAATTATACATCTTACAAAACATTCTTTTGTGTAGATCCTGGCCTGTGCCTACCCTATGGATGCCAAAGCACATAAAAGGAAATCACAGTTTCCTCCACTTTCAAGGTAGCACATCCAGAGAATTCAAAACATCTACAATATTTGAAGAAGTAGATCTAAAAAATAACATTAAAATAACATTTATTTTTTTTGTCATTTGTGACCACATGGATGCAACTTGAGGGCATTATGCTAAGTGAAAAAAGTCAAAGAAAGACAAATGCTATGTAATATTGCCCATACATGGAATCTAAAAAAGCCAAACTCATAGAAATGGGGAGTAGAATGGTGGTTACCAGAGGCTGGAAGGTGGGAAAAATTAGTAGATGTTGGTCACAGGGTACAAACTTCCCATTCTAACATGAATAAGTTTTGGGGACTTAATGCATAACATAGCGATTATAGCTAACAATGCTGTATTATATGCTCAAAAGTTTTTAAGAGAGTCATCTTAAATTTTCTCATCACAGAATAGAAATGGCAGTTACGTGACCTGATGGAGGTGTTCATATTGCAATGTATAAGTGTATCAAATTAATAAAGGCAGAGTATATAATCTAATTAATGTCGAATGAGACTTTATCTAAATATATGCTTTGGTTTATAAAGGTAGAGGTCAATTTGAATATAATATGTGGGTGAATCTGATCATTGCAGGGTCACTGAACTAATTAGTGTCCACAGCAAGCAAACCAGGCATAACTTATCTTTCTCTTAAAAAAACTATTATTTTACAAGAAAAGTGGGAATCAAACAAATTAGGAACCCAGGCTTTACATGCAAACAACCAACCAAAATTATCTATATAGCTATGCAGATACACACAAAATATATCTCCAGAAAGGTGAGAAATTTGAAAGATTCTATAGATTACTAAAATTATTAACAACTTTAACCAGTTTGATACAAATGGGAAATTATTTTGAGGAACAGTGCTTTGATTAAGTTTTAAGTAAAAAATCTTTCTTGATATTTTAGCATAGAAGAGACACATACAAAAACAAAAGGCCATACATACACAAGCCTTTTCCTGGAGCAGGAAAAGGTTTCTGGCACACAGACAATGAGCCAGAATGCCATGACAAAGACAAAAGGTTTAGAAAGGATGACACATCACTGAAGACCAGAATTCCCCAAGTAGCTATTATACAATAAAGATTTTTTTTTCCTGTAAAGATTAATTATTTCTAATGATAAGTGGACTCCTGATAATGTTTTTCTTGGAAAATCAAAAACCCAATCCTGAGCTACATTTCCCTGATACACACTTTAATCTAGAACATTCCAACTTCTATTTCTGGAAAATAGTAACAATAGAGGGAAAAATAAAAAAAGAAAACATGTATATGATGGTAATTTTCATGGTTATTATTGCATTCTTATTAAATAACTTTTAAAAATAATCACAGCTTAAGAAAGTATAAAGAATCTCTTGAAGTTCTATTCCCAAGAACACTCTACTGTTGGCAAATGCTCCAACACCAGTATGTGCCTTGCAACAAGTAGATAAATAAGTTGAGATCTAATAAGTTATGGAGATCTAATCAGAGTGTTTATAGTCAACAATAATGTATTCTAAACTTCAAAGTTACAAAATACTAGATCTTACTGTTCTCACCATAAAAAAAGAAACAATAAGATCCTAACGCTACAGCTCAGAGGGATGCAGGAAGGAGGAATCAGTCACATTCGGATCCTGAATTCCTCCAGTATTAATCAACTTTTAAAATTATCTTCTTTACATTGCAACAATTTCCATTATGCCCTACAATCTTTACTTCTTTATTTGACCTGTCCTCTGAGTTTAGTCTCTTTGGAAATTCTAAAAGCTTTATGGTTTTTTTTCACAACCATACTTCAATACTTCACATAGATTTCAATGTTTGAAGCTCATTACTTCCACTTCCATTGCCATTCTCTCACCAAATATTTTTATCTCCTTTTGGATATAATTTTGTTTGTATATCCACATGTTAACAGGGTTTTTCTCTTGGTCCAATCAGTTTAAGAGATCAGGTTTTTAAAGGCTCAACTGACATCAAATGAATCTCTGACCTCGCATCTGACTAAGAAAAGATAAGATAATAAGGCAAAACGTTTTTAGTTATATTCATTATTGTGAATTATATTCACTCGATAATGTTCCATTATGATTTTTCTTGGCTATTAATGTTTTATAAACAATTAATGCCTTTTTACCACTTTGTAGGTATTATAATTAATAGATACATAATTAATAATATTAATTTTTAGGCTATATATCAAAATGATTTTTTCAAGATCTGTACTTTGATAGGCTGGATTCCAGCATATTCAAGACTTCAGGGTTATTGTCAATATGGCTAATCAGCATCTTTTCTACTTATCTTTATATTGCACTATTTCTTATTTCAATATACATACTTTATTCATTCAGCAAATTTTTCTAAAGAACTAAAACAAGCTAAAAAATCTGTCCAGATATATGAATTGGGGATTAAAAATTGCTAATAGTTGTGATGCCATCATGATCCTATTTCTATTTTTTTCAGTTAATTAAAAGTTTATTGAGTACACGACTCATCAAATATCTGTTAACTATCACTGAAAAACAAACAGGTATGTCTAATTATGTGCAATAACTCAAAAACTAGAAAATACTAACATACACAAATACCATGTATAAAGAATAATGAAGACAATTTGGCCCAATATATCAAATATCAACTTGTTAAATTATATTCTTAGAATCTGCTAAGTAATTATTAAAAAGTAAAATTACCTTACATCTATTACATCATTGCATATTAACGTTTAAAATGTTTATTAATAAAGTAATAGAATTTGTTTAATATAAATATAATTATAAATATAATTAAGTGAATTAATTCATGCAATAATATAATTAATGTCAAATAATGAATATGAAGAGGAAATATTAAGAAAAATAGTTTCCCTATGTAGTATTAAAACTAATAAAATTGCCATTTGACAAAAAAATGCTGGTATGAATCTTTTCTTTCAATGACAAAATACTTTTAATTTTATATTTCAGGGTAAATGTAAATTTGGATGCTTCGCAGAAAGCATATTGGCTTGAGCTTTCAATAATCCCTAATATTGTTAGATCGAAATTTATATCAGTTTTAAAATTAAACATCTTTGAAGAAATTACAATCTTTAGAAACAGTAGAAAGCTTACCTTATTACAAAATTGTGACTATCAATCTCCTTTCCACATTCACTATCTAGCAGGATGCCAGAATTTCCAACAACTGCACAGGTCTTAAATCTGCGATTTTTCATTGGTGAAACTTCAGGTAAGAGGCTATGCAGATCCTGAGAAATATTTAGTGTCCGGCGCCTGTCAAGCACATAGTGTATGACATCACCAGGCTTAAAACTGCTTTTGACAACTGAGACATCTCTTTCCGCATCTAGGAAACGAAGAATGTTCTTCCTGTAATTGAAATAGAAACAAAGCTTTCCATTAATGATAACATGTCCAAGAACTGGCGATATCATTTACAAAGTACCAAATAATAAAATGTAAATCGGTAAATTATTAATCTTAAATTGTGAGGTGGTAAGTAAACCAATTAAGTAGATTCCATAGGACTTATATTTTTAAAAAGTCATTTACACAGTTTCTCAATTTATACCTATTCGTGAAGTGAATATAGCCCCCATCTACCAAAATATATAGAAAAATTAGTTTATTAAATAAAATACAATTGCCATGACTTGACTTTTTATAACTAGATATTCTGCTGTATTTAATTTTCTACAATCATCTATTTTGTTTGATGTTTTCTAGTTAAGATGAGTAGAATTAACTTAAAATTGTTTGGAATTATACCTTAGTTAACTCTATTAAAATCATTAAATTTTTCAACAACTTCAGATATACAGTTCAAATCACATGCATATTATAATTATTTGAAAAAGAGTTAAAACTATAACACTATTTTCATATGAAAGTTTCCTTCCAAGTTCAAAAATCTAGAAAGCAAGCTTAGTACATTAGAGGAAAAGACGAACAGATAGAACACTGAACTTCTTCATTTCTTTTAGTATTTGATCTCCTAAATTTTAATCGAGTGCATGGGTTCTCAACAAGAACATTTTCAAGTTTTCAAACATAGGTGCACTGGCTTTGGTCATGTGAGTTAATTTTCTTAAGTGGTATATGAGCGAATCCTGTGCATGACTATATGAGAGAGAAATAAACTTTCAACTTGCTTGATCCTTGTATGTTAAGGTCTCTTTTTTTATGGAAGCTTAGCCTATCCCATAACTAATAAAGAAATTGATAATAGATATGAGAAGCTACATAAACATATACGCATATACTAAGTTAGATGATGGAAAATGACATAATAGATACAGCTGGCTGGAAAGCTGGTGACCCTTAGCATGATACAGAAAATCTCCTGATGAAATTGTTGTCTGCAATAATTTGGGAGTCATACTCTATATCTAATAAGCCTGCCATTCTTGGAGAATTGTTTAAAAAGTGTTTTCATGTTTTATGTTTGTTGCATGAAATAGCTAAGTTGCAGCATGAGATGGAAGGGAATATCTCTGGCAATGACTTGTAATCTAAACTCTGTGAGGCTCTAGTAATTGGGACCTCCCAAATGTTTCCAATATTCCAATGAGCAACAGGTGCAACTATAAATCAGAGCTATCCCAGCAGCAAGAGGGATATTGCCTTCCCACTGAAGTATGTCTATTCAAATGACTTTTAGAGTAGCTGCCATTAAATTTAGGGAAAGGAGGGTTAGGCCCAGATAATGAGAGGACAGACAGAACACTGAAGAGCTGTGTTCAGAAGAAATCCTTAGGTGGGTTTATTTATATCAAGAACTAACTACAAGGAAATAGCCTGGGAGCCTAAATAAATTTTTGAAGGAATTATATTGCCAAAAACAAAAACAAAAACAAAACTATGAACCTGGCCTACAAAGTTACAAAGTCTGGTGATTGCTTGATCTTTAAGCTACCAAATACATAACATTTAGAAACAATTGGAGAAAGTTCTTTTTGCTTGAAAGTTGTATATTATTTGCTGAAGTGTTCTTACTGCGAGCTTGTATTTTGAAAGTGCTAAAAACAATGCCCTTATTATGACATTCAAGATATGACAGACATATTTTTCCTTTAGTGGTATTATTCTTTAAGCTCCATCACAATTTGTACATTTTATTACTGAGCACAAAATATGACCTTTTCCCATCATCCACCAAAAGGGCAATTCTCCAAATCATACTTGTGAGCCAGAAGCACGACTAGCAAGAAGGAATGGAAAATAACTGAGATCTTTTTTTGTTTTCTTTACTTTGGTTTGCATTAAATAAGTCCCAGTTTAATGTGTGGTCTAATTAGAAAACCAGGTGATTTAAAACTTTATTTGGCCAGATTTTACAAGGGATGTGTCCATCAGCTTTCTGAAAAAAGATATATTGAAAAAATTTCTCAAAAATTCAAAATATTAGATTCATAAAGAGTGGACTTTGTATAGGAAAACCTGTATAAATGTCCTACAAATGAAATTTAAAAATTAATAGAAATACTATCAGGCACCATAATGGTTCATCTTAAAGCAGAGAATATATAAGAAAAGAATCGCTGATGAAATCAGTAATTATAGGTCATTTGAACTGCAGAAATTTTAGAAGTTTTTCATTATGTTAAGCAAACAAATATAATTCTTAACAAAAGTTAACTGGCACCAAGAGCAGAAATCCATAGAAACGTTTGTACATACTTATTAACAACCATCTACTTGTTTGGCGGGGAAAAAAATAGTACCTGACACCTGCATTTCAACAAAAACTTCATTTCCTGTCAAATCGACAAGGCTGGCTTTAAATAAAGACTTCACGGATGTGGTCAAATCACCAAACTAGATGGTATTATCATTTTCCTTTGAATATAATTCGAAGGGGTTGCAGTAGATATTTAAAGATGTAACTCACAATTAGTGACATGTTTCCAAGCATGAAGTAAATAGATTTCAGGTCTAGATTTGAAAGAAGATTCTTTAGCTTGGAAATCCAAAATGGAAAATCCCTATACTCATAAAAACAGTTAACACGTATATATGTCAACTGATTACAAGAGGAACTTTCCAATAACAGCTCCTCTGCTGTTAGAAAGTGAACGGCAAAAGTATTTTCAAATATTAAGTCTTCTAAGTTCCTAAGTATCATAGGACATCTTTAATTTATTCACTCAGGGAAAACTGTTATAAAAAAGTAGACTATTAGAGTTCAGAAAAGTTTTGAAAGACATCATATTGTCCTTAATGAGAACAATAATTATTAAGTGCAGATGATACTATTATATGTTCTTCCAAGGCTGTTATAGCCCAACAATTTATTTTCTTAAATAGGAGCAGTAAAAACAGTAAAAATGCCTTCCAAGACAGAATAAGGAATATCAATTCACATAGACTAATCAAAATATTAAAATTTTAGAAAAAATTCAAAATGATTGTTAATGTAGTATTTGCTTTTTTTTTAGACTGAAAGAGTGGAGGAGGAAACCTTGAATGTCTCCAGTATGTTCTTTTTCTTATATTGAACCAAACATTTAGTTACTCTTTTAGAGCTTAATTCCATGCAAAAAAAAAATATCTGAGCTAACATTCTTCATGTAGAATGCAAGAAAGATTGAAAATAATGACTATTAGCGAATAATATTGTGACTTCAATGCTTAATATTTTTTTGGGAAACAGGCAAAGGTTAGTACTTTTTTTTTTCTCCCTAGCAGGCTGTAGGCATTTTTTAGATTACAGATGTAAAGAACTATAGAAAGTTCTGTGAATTTACTAAGTTCTAGTTGTTGTTCAGACTTTATAAAGAAGAAAACTAATGTTGAATTACCTAAATGTCACTGGAAGCATGAAAAACTCTTGTACATACATTGAACTGAAATAACACTTTAAGTATCACCAAGGAGAACAGACCTGCTTTTGCTCAGAAGATAATTGATATGAATGAAAAGAGCAAGTTAAACAAATTACTTCAGAATAAGAGAGATAGGAAGACAGCTCAGTTTAACTTTTGGGCTCTAAAGAAACATGAATCAACAAAAGCTAGTCTTTAATATGCAGGCCGAACTAGTATAGTAAGCTCTCCTCATTTAATATCATGGATATGTTCTAGGAAACTGCGACTTTAAGTGAAAGGACAAAACTGATTTGGCCACAGGCTAATTGATATAAACAAGAGTTAGGTTCTTTCAATATATATCTGGTCAAAAAACGTTACCAAACTTCTAAAGA
Organism: Rousettus aegyptiacus; assembly: GCF_014176215.1. NCBI lineage: Eukaryota > Metazoa > Chordata > Mammalia > Chiroptera > Pteropodidae > Rousettus > Rousettus aegyptiacus. Next base: position 51,363,502 of record NW_023416311.1, on the reverse strand, counting down.
CCCAAAACACTTCAAATATTAAACACTGAACTAAACACGAGCTACACACACATTTAAGAAAGATAAATAAAAACAAGTAAGAGAATTCTTTTCTAACCTACTTATTCCAGTTCAGGATAATGGGTGGCCAGACCATATCCTGGCAGCTCAGGATACAAGGTAGGCACCCACTCTAGACAGGACACCCTTCCATCTCAGGGCGCACTCACACCCACACCCACACTCACTCAGATCGGGACAACGTAGACACACCAGTTCACCTAATGTGCATATCTCTGCATTGTGGGAGGAAACCAGGGAACCCAGACAAAAATTTACAAAGACATAGGAAGAACATCCAAACTCCACACAGGCAATGGTCCCAGACAGGTACAGATTTTTTTTTTTTTTTTCTCATCAATGTTATAACAAAACTACATTGAATGGAAGCCATGTTATTTAAGGTCCTTCTGTACAAGTTTTCCTAATATGTAGTCAAGTTATTACCAGATATTTAAAGCAGGGGGTTGCGTTTCCTGCGTGTGATTTAAAAGAATGATAAGAACAACAAAAAAAAATTAACTGTCATTTTATAAGCATAATGTAACTTTTTAAACCCATTAGATAAGAATACACCTAAATCAGTAATTGTTTTCATGATAAAGATGACTGAAAGAATCCGAAAATATGTTTCACTTCTAGTGAGACTAAAAGTCTTAGTCATAAAGATTATATTTTTGTTAGGCAACACTGGCTTAAACTGAAAGATGGTTTAGACTGACTGTTAAACTGACAAAAATAGACTCTATACAGAAACTTTTTAACTGAATTTTCAACTAGAACTTCCTTTTCAACATTGCCCATCATTCGAAATAACAGCTGTCGAGTCTCAGAGAATTAATTTACTAAACATTGTTTTCACTTGTGAAATGTTAAATATAGCTAACCTATCACCGGGTGCCACTCTTTCTTCTCTGTAGGTTTCCTGTCAACAACAAGCATACATGCTGTAGCAACTGAACTTTAATCTAGATGACATTGTTGACACCACCAGCAAGTATTGTGAGACAAATCTTACAGTTGCAATGCATCACAAGTTGAGAAGCAAATTAGGTTGACACGCATATTAGGAATCAGTTTTTAAAAACTTTTGACAAAAATCCAGACAAAAGTCATCACTGAATTTAATTGTTACTACATGGTTTACTAAAAAGAAAAAAGTTTTAAGAAATGCCAAACGTTTTGTTATGCCTACAAAAAACTGAGAAAACACATGATTTTTTTTTCTCAAAGATTATTTTCATGAGGCACCATAAGTCAGTGATCTTAAAAAACATAACCTGTAGCTTATTAGGATTTCTGAGCTGAGGGTCCTCACTGTTACCTCATTGAAAGATATTTTAGTATCGAAATAAATATCCTAAAAACAACCAAATGAAAAGGCAAAATTATCTCACAATGCTTTAAGGAAAGCATTTTTTTTAGTTTAATTTACACCTCAAGTGGCCATTTCATATTTGGCCCAGCATTTGGTAATATTGGATCAATAACATCTCATATGCATTTTGTTATTTTAGAACAAAACCTTTGTACTTCATAGATGCTTTAATCGTATACATTTTTAGTATTAACATATAGTCTTCCAATAAGACTGTTTCTTAATAAGAGTTCTGGTTTTACAGGCAGACAGGCCTAGCTTTGTAGCTTGACTCTGCCACTAAGAAGCTGTGTGACCAAAGATGTGCTCTACTGGTCACTTACTGAACAAAATAAGTAGAAGTGTTTGTGGAGCTTTTTATAATGTAAATAAATGCAGGCAACAGCAAGATTTTTTTTTACAAGTAAGCACAGATAAATTTGCAATATGCTTAGTTAACCTGCCAGCCTTATCTGTTTAAGAACTCTAATATATAATAATACTAAGAGTTGAAAATATTTTTTCTGACTAATTATGATGTGCTTACTCTGTTCCGATGAGTATTTGAGCTCATGCATTTTCATACATCCATGTTAGGTATTGATAATTCTTTAGGATTTATTCAACTCATGGGGGAAAAAAAGACAAGAAACAACCCAAGATGGAAAGAAAAAGTCAAGTCACAAGTGTTAGGCATGACCAAATAATGTCTCAGTACAATGTTTACAGATTTACTCACAACATCTGATGCATCTTGAAAGTGTCATTTCTTAGCTTATAATAATAAAGAACAAACTAGTACCAATAAAATCAAGCTTTTACCAAGCTGATTATTTTAATTGTGAAGTTATCTGTAGAATGCATAAACTTCCCTAAATCACAATGAATCTTCAAAGTACAATGAACTAATACATGAAACCATATCTCTTTGACAACTCCCCAGAGGTACAATTGTTCAATGAATATATATGAATCAATTCTTGATATACTTATCAAAGTAGCAGAGTATACATAGGGCTGAAAGAATTAGTAAAAAAGAAAATCGTGTCTATAAATGTAGGAAAAAACAATTTTCTCCAGTGACTGTTTCACATTTTAATGCAAATAGATAAATAATTTATTAGAAATGTCACAAGAGCATTATAATTTTAATGAGATTTTTTAAGTGAGAGAGATGTAAGCATGGTTCAATCATATAAGATCAAAAATGATTAGTTGTAATGTCTTAATCAAAAACTTCAAAGAATTTTGAAAATATTTTTAAAATATGCCCATACTCACTCACAGAAAAATATGATTCTTAATAAATACTGTTGATGTGGAGGAAAAGTAAAGTATATAATAAAAAATATGATTAGTTCCCAGTATAATTTAGAAAAACAAAAGCTAAGCTAACAATCAACTATTTCTGTATTCTAAATTTTTCACTACAGGTGTCAAACTGATTAATACTAGTTACTAATGCTATAGGCAATTATAATTTCAATGAACTGTTTGCACATTGTGCAATAATAGTTTTAAAAATTATTATTTTCTTATAAGGAAGTGATAACTTTGTATGTATTATTCAATATTTGCTCACTGTTTTATTGTTCACTTCTTTATCTCTTAAGGAGAACCTTATGAAGAGAGTACTAATGCTTCATACACATTATCAGCTGTTATAATTGAAAATAGATTACCCTCAAATATATAAATACAACCCTCATTAATCTGTAAAGAGGCAGTAATGAACTGCTTAATACCTTTAGCTTGAATATCTTAAAAATAGCAAAACATACTTCTGTAGTTTCATGCACATCTAAAGTATTTATTCTTATATAGATACTAGGAAGACATAGCCAGATACAGTAATTAAACTATTTCCAGTTACTTATTTAATTTACTTAATAGATTTTACTTTATCTGATATATTATTTAGCATATCTAGATATATTAAACTATTACCATTTATTTCATTTTACTTTCTTCCATTTCTTTCCTTTACCTGATCTATATAGCTTTGCCTAATTGGTTCACCTCCTGCCAATCATTCAATTTTAAAGTTTGCTTTTAAGACATCTTTATAGATCAAATGTTTCCCTTTTTAACCATTTATTTTTCTCTCTTTACAATCTTCTGTTAAGAAATGTGAACTTTTACTCTCTTCTAAACTAAACTACCCTGTATTTATGACTTCATCTAGTTTCACATACTGTAGCTTTTTCTCATAATTATCTCATCTCTTGTAGAGTTTCTGAATTCAAATGTGAGTATAAGGGTGTGAAATAAAAAAGAATATACTAAGTAGGTACCAAGAGAAAAGGGAACTCTAGGTGTAAAAATGTTAAACAAGGGAGACTTTGGCTAGTGTTCGCTTTAGACGACAAGTTCTTAGGGGGAATACGGGTCCAGAATGTCAAAGTTTTCAATTTCTCAAGTATATATGAAAATCTATACTTTTATAAGTAATCTACAAATTTTTAATATTGGCTTTAAGTTTTTTTCTCCATCCGGTTGAAATAAATCTTCCCTGCTGACCATATTCTACCCCAAATATACCAATTGATAAACTTGGTCATCAGACTCTACTCATTGTTGTGCTCTTGCACTCCATCTACAAATATACAATGTTCCCTCTAAACAAAAACAAACCACGGTACTGCTTGACAATGCCGTGATTTGATTCCTATTTCTCTTTCCAGTCACTTCCAAAGTTTTAAAACAAAGTAATCTAACCATCCCTACATTTCCCTAACACGTCTCTTTAAAGATATTCTTTCAACATGTAGTGAGTGCATTTGCAGCAATGAATTCTATGAATTGCTACGCATACTTTAAAAGATGAGGGTAGTAGATTCTTCCTTCAAGTTGCTTACACTCTACATTATTTATAGGTGTGATCTAAGAAGTGATTAGTAGTAACCTAAATAGATCAGCAGCTTATCCTCTTAACCACTATCTACTCTTATAAAATCTCTGTTTATCCAATCATTGAATAATTAGCATTTTGCCAATCCTAGAAAAATGCAATAATTTTATTATGTAAAGGATAGTTATTCTCTTGAACTTTTAAAGAGTTCTGACTTACCAAAATGCTCTGATTTAAACATAGCAACCAATACAACAATGTAACTATAGGGAAAAATTATTTGCTTTCTTCCATCATAATTAGGAAGGTCTGGCCCTACCTTTCTTACTAGTAAAAAAAATAAAATTGAAGAAAATAGATATAATGGGTATATTTATGCACCGATCTTGATTTCAAGAGCTTGTTTAGCTACAATGCTAATATCTTACAAAGAATAAATTAGTACTCTAGAAAGCTTATTTTGTTTTTTTTTTAATCTATCGAGGATAAAATTATTAAGACTTTTATTACAGAAGCTCATATACCCATTGATAGAGTAAGTTAAATTTATTTGCAATTTGTATTCGTAATTGTCAGCAAAATGAGTTAAATAGGCTCTATTTTCATCTAGTGTGAGAAAACACAAGATCAGTATGAAGACTTAGTAGGAAAGTTAAAGCTAATTCTCAAAATATATGTCTATCCTGAGTAATTCAGTGAAGAAAAGTATGTAAATATTACTACTCCACTAAATATTTTATTTAATTAGTTATAAAGATAGTATATTCAAAATTCACACATTCATCCTTAAATTTCTGACTGTATGATTTCATTTTTATGGTTTCATATTCTTCAGTGAATAACATTAAGTAGAGCTGGTTCACTCTTTCATTAAAGTATTCATAGTTAAACTATAAATCAAGCATTCGATATAAGTTTGGCAAGCCCAATGTATTCAAAACATGATGTGAAATGTATTCTGCCTTATTAAAGAAACTCACCTTATCTCCAGGACCAAAGAGGAATTGATTTTCCAACCTTCTACAGAGTGCTGGAAGATTGAAGAGCCAGCCTTTCGAATGATCTTATCAGAACTATTGACAAGTGATCGACTCAAACACAGTTCACCATCTCTGAAACAAAATAAAAATGCCAGCTTTGTGAAAATAAGAAGCATTTTGTCTAAGAGGCATAATACACAACTTGATTTAGATTTCTGGTAACAAATTGTAGATAGAAATTTTCTACATGTTAGAAGAAGAGGTATGAGCACAATGAAAGGTAATATAAAGATTAATTGAATATGACTTCATCAGGACAATTACTTATATTATTCTTTTTGAAATAAACCATTTTCATATAAAGGAAAAGCCTTTGACAGCAAAGGAAACCATCAACAAAACGCAAGGGCATCTACCAAATGGGAAAAGATACTTGTAAATTATACATCCAATAAAGGGTTAATATCCAAAATACATAAAGAACTCATACAACTCAATAACAACAACAACAAAAAATCTGATTAAAAAAATGGGCAGAACATCCAAAAGACATTGCCCAAAAAAGAGATACAGATGGCCAAAAGACACTTGAATAGATGTTCAACATCACTAATTATTAGGGAAATGCAAATCAGAATCACAACATCATCTCACACCTGCTAGAATGGCTATTATCAAAAAGAAAAGAAATAACAAGTGTTGGAGAGGGTGTGGTAAAAAGAAACCCCTCATGCACTGTTGGTGGGATTAAAAATTGGTGCAGCCTATGTGGAAAATAATATGGAAGTTCTTCAAAAAATTAAGAATAGTAGTCCATTAAAAAAAATTAAGAATAGAACTACCATATTATCTAGCTATTCCACTTCTGGGTATTTATCCAAGGACTATGAAAACACTAATTTAAAAAGATATATGTATCCCTATGTCCATTATTTAAAATAGACAAGATTTGAAAACAACCTAAGTGTTTATCGACAGATGAATAGCTGAAGACGTGATATATAAAGACACACACACAATAGAATAGTACTCAGCCATAAAAGAGATAAAATCTTGCCATTTGCAACAACATGGACGGACCACGAAGGTATGATGCTAAGTGAAATAAGTTAGATGAAGAAAGACAAATACTATATGGAATAAAAAAATCAAAATGAACAAACAAAACAAAATAAAAACAAACTCATTGATACAGACAAAAGACTGGTGGTTACAGAGTGGAAGGGTAGGGGGAATAGGGTGAAATGCATAAAAGGTCAATTTTATGGTGGTGAGTGTGTTACAGTGTACACAGATGTTAAATTATGATGCTGTGCACCTGAAACTTACATGCTATTATAAACTAATATAAGCCCTCATAAACCAATATAAACAAATGTTACCTGAATAAAAAATCTTGAAAGAAAAAGGCTTTCTTTTTGTATTAAAAGAAAAAAAAATATATCATCAAAGCTCTGTTCCCCTTTAGCCAATCCCTCCCCGCTGTGTTTAGACAATAGGACAGGATGTTTGGCCAATTCTTCTGCATCTGTATAATTGTGATTCCCAAGATTGTAATTTTATTTTCACAGAAGGGATATTAACATAAGGGAAAAATCTTTTGTTTTGGAGTAAGAAGACCTTGGAATATCAGGTGATCTAGACATGTCGGTGATTTTATCACTTGTTAGGCTACATGACCTTGGATAATATTTTTTTCTAGGCCTTGGAGGCCTTATTTTACCTTGAAAATTGCAATAACTGTTATCTAATTTACAATGACTTTGTAAGGATTAAGTAGGACTCTGTATATGAAAGTAATTTATAAAGAACTATTGAAGTGCTAATTTCTAAAATTACATTGAATCTCAAAACAAGAGACACTTTCCTAATAATTGGTGGTGGTAAGGAGACAGAGATTGTAGTGGGGAGAAAACTCATTGAGTAGTCATTATTACTGGTATTTTTTATTACATCAAAAGAATTAACTGTGCTACTCCCTCCAATCAATATTAGTGTCAGGCAAGTATACCATGTAGCAGGGGTGCTGGAGATAATGATAATAGTGACAGGTACCTTTGATAGCATTTATGCTATTAGGACATTTATAGCTGAATCAATTAATTGTTCAATAGACTAATTTCTTGGTACTTTACAAATGTAAACCCAGACTCAGAGAATTGAAAAGCCACCTGTGTATGACATAGCCCTTTCAGTATCTGCATTTATTTCTTTACATGTTACTTTTTAATGTTAAAATCTCAAAAACATAACTAAAAAGTAACATAACTATTTGCTCAGTCACAAAATCTAAATCTGTGTGTATTACGTAGGCAATCCTCTCTTACTATCAATGGAAACACTGCATGTGTAACAGCTGTTAGATGAATTCTCTAATTGGAGGCTTGTAGTTTGATATTTTTGCCTGCATTCTTTTTTAAACATGTAGTTCCAATTCGAAGCAACTCAAAGCATCATTTGCAACTACTCCTGTGAAATTTAGAACTCTGCAAAAACTAATATTTAAACTATCTTACTTGTGAAAATCATATATTTGCATGCCTATGCATGGCTAGTAATAATCATTTTATAGAGCTCTTTTAGGATGCAAGGAAACATGGGGAGCAATTTACTAGTCAGTGGCCCAGAAGTCAATTTTTATATTACATGTCTAATGATAATACCTACATATGAATGAAAATGTTGATATACAAAGAAGTTAACCCTCACAACTTTTGAAGATATGCCTTTAAGAGTATGGTACAAACTCTCACTATTTCTAGGGGTAGGGGTCTTTCCAGCTTACCATTATTATCTTTTTCTAACCACAGATTGCTATGTTTATAATAATTAATTCCAACACCAATGAACTTTTATAGGAGAAATAAAAATATACATAGGCTGGCATTTTTAAATATCTGTAGAAGATTACTTTACTGATGTAGATACTTTTGACATGGCAAAAGGATGGTTATGATGTACCCACCTATATGGAGCCTTTTCAGAACCTCTAAGATTAAAAAAAAAAAAAATGTGATTTATATTAATAAAATGCTACTATGTTACTCTGCTCTTTGAATTGTTTTCATTGAACTGGCTGGTGACAAGCCAAATTTCAAACTTTTATCACTGGAAAGAAGTTTGAATAAAAAACAGCTACAACTAGTCACACTTCTTGAAGTCAATGAAATTCCTATATAAGAAGGCCAGACTTAGTACAATCTGAGGCTCTGGAGCGAATTTCTTTGTATAAAGTTAAATGGGTCCCAAGGGATTTTTCATTTGTGACCTTGGTAATGTTCTGTCTTAAAAAAGACTTTTCCTTCCCATGAATGCAAGGCATGAAGAATGTTGCCGCCCACTACAGTTTCTTATTCCAGATCGGACATGATTGCTAAACAGCTGCACTGAAAACATTTCTTTCATAGGGCTACATACAGGAAGATTCAATATGCACTTCTAAAGGGAAAATTATAAAACACATCAAGGAAATAATGTAGCATAAAGCAATATATGTTATACAGTATTCCCGCTTATGTAGAGCTTAAAACCTTAGGTTGACTCAATGCAATACTAGTGACAAACTAATCATTAGTTATGTTACTATATTTACCAATATTTTTTTCGATTTGAAATTTGAGTTGTCAGGCATCACTATAATTTATTCTATTAATTCTGCAGTACATAATAAATATGATTATTTTTGTTTCATGAAATTAGGTTCCTGAAGCCTTGCATTCAACTCCACTGAAAACTCTTCCTGACTTGATTTCGAAATGAATGTGTTTCCTTTGGACTAGGCTAAATTTCCTCCTTAATATAAAACTTTTAAAGTCATTTTTTAAAAAGAACTTGCATCCAACTAAGTCTGAACACAAACAGCAGGCAGTTTTGTATCTTTATTACCTAAGTGTCAAACAACTAAAAATAAAGATGAAAGATGTACTACCTTAACTTACTGCTTTATGGTTTTTAGCAGAATTCCAAAAATAACATATAAAATAAAGTACATTTTCTGGATTTCATAATTTACAAGAGTATGTTCTACCCTAGAACAAACTGGAAGGAACTTTGCTGACAATGGTGATACTCTAAGTATGAATGCTTATCTCTACAATCAATTCTGTCATAAGTCTCAGAACTAATACAGATGAGACAACCTAAGGTACACAATCAAATTATAAAGATCTTAAATGATAAGAAAAGTAATTTGAAATCTCATTTGTGGTCAATCGGAAAAGTGGTATATGGCAAATTTTAAGGAATGACAATCAAAAATATTTGTATGATATTAAAGTTTGTTACACTCTCAAATATATTATTTCATTAAATAAGCATACCCACATATTATCTGTAAGACCCTTAGGTTAGCACATTTCCAATGACACCCAAAGAGTACATAGAGCCAGTGAAATCATGGGCCACTTGTGAGGCAAGTGACATTTTTCCTATTAAAAAAAGATTTCTGTTGAAAATAGACCACTTCATACCCTCAATAGCCTTTGAGTTCAACCTTATTAACTAGTCATCATGCCAGACAATTAACAGGTTTGCATGGAAGGATATATCAGTTTTAAATGTTGCATAATTACTTGACCTATTCTCAAATATTCCCTTATAAAAACAAAACAAAACAAAACAAAACAACAAAACAAAACAAAACAAAAACCATGCTGTTAGTATTCCTGTGGACATAGAGAATGTGGATGGGTAGAAGGAAAGTTGTGCTGTGTTCTTTTTTCTTCTGCAGGGAATGACTGCTTAACATTGTATGTAAGAGTAATACTGCACTGACTAAATGGGACCTTCAGTTGAGAGGAGAGGTCCAATAGACAAAGAAATTGCCTGCCTATTGCAAAATGATAGCAGGGAGGCTAAATATGAATCTAGTGGGACGTTTTAAGATATGAGAAATATGGAAAACCCTTAATTGAATATACTGCCCACTGGCAAGACACGCGGTGTCCCCCGCCCCACCGCCCAAAGGTCTTGCCTCACTTAAATATTGGCCTGGGCTCTGGAGTCAAACCTCCATTCCAGTTTACTCATCTCAAAACAAGCCCCTCCACCTGACTTGGATGAAGTGTCAATGAAATGATCGTTTGATGAGTCAATTTCTCCACCAGAAGCAGTATTTGGGAGTTAAAACGAAATCATGAACTAACGTCACAAGCTTTTTCCGTTGAACGTTTTATTCTGAGGGAAAGGATGCTCAGGGGGATTGGCTGTCCTCCCATTGCTCGTGGCCACGCCAACTCTACGGTCTTAAGGATGAGCCCGTGGCGACCGCGGCAGCCAGGACACTGCGGGGCACCAGCAGAAATGCGACGCCGGCAACGGGCTCTCTGCCTCTCCACGCACACCTGTAATAGTATGTTTTAATTGAGGAGGAGGAGCCCGGATGCGAGCTGAGCAGAAAAAGTGATGTTTTTTAAGGGGTCTTGATTTCTGCAATAAAAGCTCCACCGTCTCCTCACACATTCTTCCATCCTCCCCGCCAGCCCTCCAGGATAGACCCCGGGGCGCACCTCGCTTCCCTGTGATTAACTCAAGCGCCTGCCCCAGGTTTTCTCTGGGGAGCAGGGAAGAAACTGCAGCTAAGCCCGAAAAGGGTGCAAACAAAACCCAGCCCGACCAGCCCAACCGCCGCGCCTGTGACTGCGCCGCCTCCTTTTCCCTGACACCCTGGGTAGTGCCCACCCGCCAGCGGCATCCAGGAAAGGGTCACGGAAGGAATGTTACCCCTCAAATTTGGAGCATCCCAGGTCTGTTATTTCCCCTGAGGGACTCGAGGTGCGCTCCTCCCTGCGGGCGGTTTAGGGGGGCCGGGGAAGGGCGCCTGGGCAGCATGTGGCGCCTCCTCTCGCCTAATTCGTCCCGCCCACTCCTGCTCTCTAGGGTTGAGAGCCGTGGGCCCGAACCCTCAGAGTCCTGCAGAAGGTTGGCCGCTTTGTCTGGGTTCAGGCTTGTCTTTGGAGCCCATCATCCCGGAAGAGAACAAAGAGCCTCGACCCCTACGCCCCAACCTCCGCCTCTCCCCCACGCGCCGGTTCATCACCTTCCTAAAGACGCCTTTGTCTGCTCGGGAAGTAGAGGTCTGCCAGGGATGCCCACACCCTTGCCCAAAGTCCTTCTTTTCTGACAATTGAGCTAGGCTGTATTTGCAACCCTGTGTAAACGACCTCATATAGTTCGGCATTCCTGCCCCCCTCCCAGACCCTTTATAGATTCGTTTATGAATAAAGACCATCCAGTCCATTCCTTATTAGCTTTCTCATTCTCTTCCAGTTCCTTTCGACTGTACTTCTGGCTATCTTAGTTTATATAAAATAGCAATTCCTTCTGTAAGGATAAGCCTGCCACTTGCTGACTTAAATGCTCATTACTTAGGGAGGAGCAGGAATATTAAGAAATGGAGTGCAGGAAGTTCGTGTGTGTGTGTGTGTGTGTGTGTGTGTGTGTGTGTGTCTGTGTGTGTCTGTGTGTGTGCTTACGCGCGCGCACACACACACACATACACGCGCGCGCGCATTTTAGCAGTCCTTATGCCCACTACCCTCCACCCTCCCCCCGCCCCGCCAAGGGTTCTATGTTCTCTTTAACAAACGTCAAGGAAAATAAAAATCAAACGGGCATCTCTGCCAGTGTGGAGTTTTCGACCACAGACTGCTCCGGATGAGGGAGGATTTCCGAAACAGGACTTTGAACACAGTTGACAACCAGGTTCACATCCTCAGAAAACGCTTCCAAGCAATGTAAGCAACACGAAGTTGCAGCCACCTCCTGAGTAAACTTCAAAGATACAGAGGCCAGGGGAAGGGAGGAAGGAAGTGTGGTATTTAGATAACCTACTTGGGGTAGGGAAAGAGTCTGAACTCATCAAGACAAACTAAAAAAAAAAAAAAAAGAAAGAAAGAAAAAAGGCAGAAATATAGTCTGCGTAAAGCTACAGTCCCCCAGGTTCTAAAACTGTAGCCATGATGCCCGTGCCTTTTACCCACGGAAGAGTAAATAAGGAAGTATCTAGAGTTTAAGATACCCAAATCTACCCTACCCCAAATAAGATTAAAGAAACAGTGGAAACACATTTCCTGCTTTCTGGGCTTTAACTTCAGCCTTTCAAAAAGCCAACTTTCTCTAGCATCTCCTAGAGTGATAGGGTAAAGAAAGAAGGAAAGGCAACCAGATGGTCAATAAAGACACCTCGCTTGAGTTCTGCCCACGGATTAAAAGGACAAGGGCACACGTTCTTTGTTGACACTTCTGCAGTGACTTCCCCTTTGACGTGCAAGCCCCCAGCACCAAAACAACTGTCACTACCACCAAACAGAGGCAAGTTGAACTCTTACTGGGAACACACAGTGGAGAAGCACACACACCTTAACAACTGCCTTTGTTATTTAATTAATTAAACTAAATACACACAAGCTCATACGAACACACATACTATCCCAACCCTCTCTCTATCATCTATATTCACATTTCTTATATGGCTTGACTTTTGTCATATCCTGAAATGAAGCTTTGCATTTACCCGATGAGTTGCGTCTCCTGGTGCTCCTCAGTTCTTGCTATTTCTTTTGTCTTATAAAAGATCAGGAGGAGACTTATCGTGCAGATTGTCCACCTCTTCCTAATGGAGCGCATCTTGGTTGCCCGGGAAAGTCCTGGTTGTCCCAGCTCTCGCACCTTCTCTGGATGTGAAAGCTCCGTTTTAGGGAATATAGTCGCGGGGGTGGAGGGCAGAATCTGTAAAATGCGAGGAGAGCGTGGAGCCGGGATCTCAAGAGCAGGTCGCGAGGGTCCTCTGAGGCAGAGCTCCCGTTGGTGTTCAAGCGCTGCCCAGCGCTTTCCCTCTCGGTTCGCGCCAGCTCTGCCAGGTCGCTCCGCGTCGCCAACCTAGGTTTCAGGTTTCTTTGAGGACAAGACACCTTGTGCATCAGAGGTGGCGGCCGCTTCTGCAGCTGGGTTCGGGGGCGTCACTAGCCCTTCCCTTTTTCTAGCAGGGAAATGATGAGCAAAACCAGCCAATCACCAGACTGAGGAGGCGGAGGCTGCTGTTGCCTTGCGTTGCTGGCGGCTGCTTGGAGAGTAACGTTGCCTGCTTAGAGGAAGCCGGCAAGCTCATAGTCGTGTACACACACACACACACACACACACACACACACACACACACCCCACTCCTACACCCCGGGAAAATCTCAAACTCCAGGAAGAAGTCAGGCACCTCTCCCAGAACACCAAAGCGTCAGCTCCCTGAATCGAGAAGCGCCGAGACAGTCTATTCCGAATCAGCGTGGAGAGTGCACTTCTGTTGCGGATAGATCAAAGACGCTTCTTGGAAGAGAAATTCTCCAGATAGAGCGAGGGTGCATTATAAGAAGGATCGCTTCTTCCAAGCGCCTGTGCTAAATACGCGCGCGCGCACACACGCATCCGCGCGCCCTCCCAAGTAGAGTGAATGGGGAGAGGGAGGACGAAGGAGGAGAAGGACGTTTTACATTCCGTGCACAGCTCAATCTGGAAAGTATAAATACATACATGAACTGATTAACCTATCGCCCACTCAGGGTGGGTGGGGGATGACAACTCCGACTCAAAATCCTGTAGGAAACGAGTGATGACAAGTATCATTAGGCACTTTATGGATGCTTATGTGACTCGTTGCCATTTAAAAACTCCTCACGCAGAAGTCAAGGAAACTCCAATCCCACTTAAACTTTACTGAGAAACAGGATTCTGAGAAAAAGTAGTCACCAAGGACCTTCTTTTTAAATGCAAGCATACTCACGCAAAGAAAGAAAAAAAGGAAGGAAGGAAGGAAGGAAGGAAGGAAGGAAGGAAGGAAGGAAGGAAGGAAGGAAAGAAGGAAGAAAAAGGAAAGCGGATAAGCTCTTCTTCAAAAGTCTCAATGATATGCATTTATCCTCTGATTTTCACCTTCTCCTTCCTCCTACTGTTTCTTCACTTCTACTGTATTATGTGGCAGGAGCATTTTTCCAGTCTTGGGTTCCAATCTTTAGTATGAGTACTTCTCCACGGCCCTTTGATCCCCACCCCCACCCAGAGAGAAGCTTGCTGCTGGGGTACGTTCCACGCCTTGGTTTGGCTCTTCAGCGCTAGGCTGGTGGGAATGAATCCAAGGCACGCTTAGCCTGAGACAATGCCTGGAAGCCAGGATTTCCACCAGGTACAAGTGCTAGTCCCAAATTCTTCGCCCCCCGCCCCATTTCTCAATTGAACTCCTAGTTCCTTCAGATTGAGCAGTGGCTCCACCCTTCATCCCTTCTTGGCCCCTGGGGTTTACACCCACACAAGCCCGGAAATGGTGAGGCCCACCACTAATTCTTCGCTGGAGGGGTCTAAAAAAGGGAGTTCTGAGTTACTAGTCCCTTGACAGCTTAAAATAACGATAACAGCCGGCTCCCTTGCTTAAAAAAAATCGAGGTCCCCGCCAATGTTTAATATTCTTCGCCTAAGGTTTAGGAAGTTAAAAACTTCTCAGTCCTGAAGCCTTGTATTCACAGCAGGGCGAACTAAGGGGTTGAGTCTAAAATGCTCAAAGGAGCAAGTAATGATGAGCCTTTATTGACACAACAAGTGGCCCACTGGGAGCCTTTCAAGTTTATTGATGTCTAGGCAAATCTCACTTCCTTTAATGCATCTCTATCACACTGACTTCTCAACTTGCAGAAAGTGCAAGAACAAAACAGCTTATTTAAGTTAAAAGGGAACCTGGACAGGGAAGAGGTGGACAATGCATGGTTAGGATGCTAAATTCTCCAGGTTGTCTTTTGATTTTTAAATAATAAACACATATTTTGGGGGTTTTAAATAAAACACCACTTGCTGATGGTGATGCAGTCATATGCATTACTTAATTAAATTTAGCCAGTATTTCTTGAGCAATTACTATAGGTCAGGCAATTTGAGGGCATGGAAACACAGCCGTGAATAAAATATAGCATCTAGCCAGACTCAAATTCACTCACTAGGAGAGAGGGAGTAGATTGTAGGAGAAATAGCTGTGATATGGCACCACAAACTAACAGCAGCATTGGAAGCATCTACCTGGATCTGGGGTAAGTTACTGAGAAGAAACAGAGGAAGTGTTTAAGTCTTTGGGAGCAAGGAAGCTGAACTTCCTGGGGGGAGGGCACACAAACTGGGGTTTGCAAAGCTTCAGAGAGGCAGGCAGAGGCAGGACAGAACATCACAAGCAGAGGATGTGTGACTTCAAAGAGGAATAAAATGGTGGTGCTTTGGGGAACTTTGAAGTAGCTCAAGTACTATTATAACAGGAAGTGAGAAATAAGAGTAATGGGGCAAAAGTTTCAGGATGATCTAATATTCTACAGCTCGACAATGTCAAACTGTCTCTTTTAATGGGAAAGTTGCCATAAGAAAATCTTCAAGAGAAAAATGGGGTTAATTCCTGTATTAAGCTTTAAGTTAAATTAGGGGAAACTGTTCATCTGGCCTAAACAGAACAGAACAAACCCACCAACGGCAAAATGAAAGCACACTAAGATCTAGTTCTGGAAACACATAAGACATTTTAACACCTAAAAGGGAAGAAGTGAACTTCCCAATTGTATAATGTGGCTGTTTCTAAATTCGTTAAGCATAACACCTTTAAATTGAGGTGAACCCTTTTAAATGACTGATAATAGTTCAGTGACACTCAAGAGATTCCCCATCTCAAATTTGAACAATTCAGTGTTTAGAGTGTATTTTAGTGTCATCTGTTTGATATTTTTAGATCTATAACAATTTGCCAAGTTAATAAAAAACATACAGGCCAACACTTGAGCCAAATCGAGGACTGTCTGGTTCTTCTCAATATGCAATTAGGTACAAGAACAATAAATATAAATATTAGGTAAGAAGTCTTATCCACACAAGGGTCCTTTGGACTCATTGCCTTTCATTAGAATGTCATTTTGGTGATCCTGAGAAATTAAAGTTGTTTCTAAATTTCCATTCTATCTTTGGACTGTAAGCTCTTCAATAAAGAGAACACATTTATATTTATTCAGCACAATTCTGCAATTACACAGTACCCTGCAAATAAATAATGCAAGTAATGGCAGCTGCTTTTAAAATGCTACTTTATCTTTAACTTAATGTAAATCATATCTTAATTGCTGGCTGTGCCCTCAACTTTAGCTTGAGATATATGGATAGACAGTTGGAGTCTCAGTGGGTTTTTTAATGGTCCATGACAGTTTTTAATAGACTATTTTTTAGAGAAGTTTTAGGTTTACAGCAATATTGAACAGAAAGTACAGAGACTTCTCATAAATCCTCACCTCTGAATATCCACAGCCTCCCTCACAATCAACATCCCATACCAGAATAGTACATTTGTTATAATCAGTGAAACTGCCTTGACGTATCATTGTCACCCACCGTCCATAGTTTACATTAGCCTTCACTCTTGATATGGTATATTCTATGAGCTCTGACAGATGTGTAATGACATATTCCCCGTTATAGTGTCATAAGGAGTAGTTTCACTGCACTGAAAATCATCTGTGCTCATCTTATTCATCCCTCCCTCCCCACCAACCCGTAGTGAACATTGATCTGTAATGTCTCCATAGTTTTGCCTTTTTCAGAAGTCAAATACTTGAAATTCTACAGTATTTAGCCCTTTTATATTGGCTTCTTTTACTTAGTAATATGCTTTAAAGATTCCTTCATATTTTTTCATGCCTTAAAAGCTCGTTTTTTTCCGACACTGAATAATATTCCATGGTCTGTATATACCACAGTATTTATCCAAATGCCTACTGAAGGGCCTCTTGGTTACTTCTAAGTTGTGGCAATCATAAAATTACTATAAACATCCACATGCAGGTTTTTTTTTGTTTGAACATAAGTTTTCAACTCATTTGGGTAAATACCAAAAAGTGTAACTTCTGGTAGGATTGGTAGTAAGACTATGGTTGGCTTTGTAAAAAACTTGAATTGTCTTCTAAGTGGTTGTTTTTTTACATTCCACCAGCAAAGAATGAGAATTCATTTTGCTCCACATCCTCAGCAGCATTTGATATTTTCAGTATTTTGTATTTTGACCATTTTAATAGGAGTTAAATGATTTTTGTTATTTGTTTTAATTTGCATTTTCATGATGACATGTGGCATGGAACATCTTTTCATATGCTTATTTGCCATCTGTATATCTTCTTGGTGTGATATCTGTTCAGATCTTTTGCCCAGTTTTAAATCAGTTTTTTTTTTTTCATTTTCTCATTTTCTTACTGTTGAGTTTAAAAGTTCTTTGTATATTTGGAATAAAAGTCATTGATCACATATTTCATAAATATTTTCTTCCAGTCCACAGCTTATCTTCTCATCCTCTTGACAGTATGTTTCACAGAGCAAATATGTTTAATGTAATTAAGTCTAGCTTATCAATTATTCTTATATTCATCATATCTTTGATGCTAAATCTAAAAAGTCATTGTCAAACTCAAGGTCATTTATATTTTTTCATGTTATCTTCTGGGACTTTTATAATTTTGCATTTTATATTTAGGTCTACTATCTATTTTGAGTTAATTTTTGTGAACGGTGAAGGTGTATGTCTAGATTTTTTTTTTTTTTTTTTTTTGCTTGTGGCTGTCTAGTTGTTTATGAATCATTTGTTAAAAAGACTATCTTTTCTGCATTGCGCTGCCATTAGTCCTTTGTCATAGATTAGTTGATTATACTTCTGTGTTTCTATTCTTTCACAGATAATACATTGTCTTGATTACTGTAGCTTTATAGTATGTCTTGAAGTCTGGTAGTTTCAGTCCTCAGACTTTGTTTTCCTTCAATATCGTGTTGGCTATTTTGCATCTTTTGCCTCTCAACACACCCTTTAGAATAAATTTGTCAATATCCTCAAAATAACTTGCTGAGATTTTGATCGGAATTGTGCTAAATCTGTAGATCAAGTTGGAAAGAACTGACATCTTGACAATATTGAGTCTTCCTATCCATGGACATTGATTATCTCTTCATTTACTTAGTTATGCTTTGATTTTTTTTAAAAAATAAGAATTGGTTAGTTTTCATCATACAGATCTTGTACAAGTTGAGTTAGATTTATATCTAAGTTTTTTACTTTTTTGAATGTTAAAATAAATGGTATTTTTTTTTTCATTTCAAGTTTCAGTTGTTCCTTGCTAGTACTCATAACAGTTTTATAATGAAAATGTTGGTATTATTAGTCAAGAATCTCCAGAAAAACAAAATTAATAAGATGTGTGTACGTACAGAGAGAAAAGATTTATTTTAAGGAATTGACTGTGTGACTTTGGAGGCTGGGTCATTCCAATTTTCCAGGGTGAGATGGTAGCCTGCAGACCTGGGAAGATAAGAGTTAATGTTGCAGCTCAAGTCTGAGGATATCCGGAGGCAGAAATCCCTCTTCCTTTGGGAACTTAAATCTCTCTTTTTCTTAAGGCCTTCAGCTTATGGAATGAGGCCCACTCACATTATGAAGGATAATTTACTTTACTCATAGTTTATTGGTTTAAATGTTCCTTCTCATCTAAAAATACTTCCACAGTAACTTCTAGATTGGTGTTTAACAAATATCTGGATACCATGGACTAATCAAGTGGGTACATAAAGTCATCGCAGATGGATTGGTTCGAGTTTTTGTCAATGATCTTACAATATAGTGAGAATTATTCATGCAAAGCCTTTTACCTATGAACCAATGATCAGGAAAAAAAAAGAAGCATATTAATGAGAATATTCAACTAGGCAGCTCACTCTCTCTTTTTTTTTTAATACAAAATAACTAGTTTTAAAAAATTTATTCTAAATTAATTCATTTTGCCATGTAAATATCATAAAAGTTTCACCGATTTTTTTTTTTGCATGTATATTTATAGTACTTCTGTTACTTTCAGGTTTTTTTTTTTAATCCATAATAAGCAAACTAATAAGCTTACAACAGAAGGATGATTTTGACTGTAGGTACATTATACAATTATAAATCTAGTATAATTTATGAAACAACAGGAAAAGCCCCATCATTGCCATTCTCAGTTTTTCCTCATTATCTAATGCATGACATTTACATTATTGTTTACATTTATTACTTGACCTCTATTTAAACATGAATATGTTTAGAAGAGATAGTTCTTATGCACTGTTAGTCAAATATTCTTCAATTTGTAATATCCATTTGAAATGTATGAGACATCTTTTAACTACTGCTAGTCAAATATACTCCAATTTTGAATGAGGACTTCTATTGCTTGTAGTCTACATTTTGATTGTTTAAAATACCTATCCCCTTTAGTTCTGTAATCTCGGGTCTTGCTGTATTATTTCCTGCTGCAGAGACCCCTGAAACAAACATATACACTCTCCCTCACATGTTTTGGGAAGTTCTAGATGTCCTACCTTATTGCCCAGTGAAATTATTTTCTGTGTTTTGCTCTTGCTGTGCTTCCATACTCAATGGTGATGGGATGAACTGTCTGGTAGGAAGAGAGTAACCATTAGTAACTATTATTACCCCAAACTGCTCTCCTATTAAATAGTGGTCACTTACAAGGCAATTTTCTGTGTCATGATCTAGGGATTTTATTCTTTAGGGCTGTAATTTTTAAATTTTACTGTATTGAAATTTTGATGATGTCAGCTTTTATTGAGAAAATAACTTTAAAAAGCCCTTATGAACCAAAGTTTTGAATGTCATGTCTAGAGATGCTTAATCTGTCAACAGGAGAAAGTTACTGTGGCAAAATGAATCAATAAACACTTATTGGAGGGAGCCTGTGGGAATAAAGGAAAAATAATGAGTCTAATTCACATTTGACCTGTGACTTATAATATAAATAATTGATTTATCTTCTGCATTACAAAAATCATATTTCTCCACATTCCACCAGAAAACTTTATGTAAATACCTATGGCTAACATAAGTACAGTGGCTAAACACACACTCTCAAAGTCACAACTTCTGTAAATTATGAGTTTATATTGTTACAATCGTGCTCCTATTATTAGGAAAACAAAGAAATACATTTTTAAATTCTATTGGGAAGATCTAAAATAGCGGGGGATTTTAAACGCTCTTGTGTGAACTAAATGCAGAACTATTTATCTTTTGACCACATGTGTTAGATAGAGACATGAAGAAGTAGATACAGTGTGCCCACTTATAATCTTTTTTACACAGGAGTAAATATTTTTTTAAGCAATAGGGAATTCTCAAGAGTGAACGAATTATTACAATATTTCTGATGTGTAGAATTCCAGTGAAGACTAACCTATTACCCATGAAGATTTTTGATGTTTATCCTTGGTATTGCAGATAACCTGTCACGTCTGTTGAGGGGAGTATGGGAGTTTGGGCTGTTGACAATTCTTGTCCATGGATATTAAGATCTCTTTGAAGATGAAGTCACATATAAGAAGTATCAAAACTAGTCTTATATCATCAGTTCTCTAATGACAAATGGTAGACCAAGTGCGAAAAGACACTTCAAAGTACCAGTTGAGTCAAGTACTCACTCAATCCCATAGTACAGCTATTCACAACTTATAGTCCAGAAGTTAAAGATGGGACTAAAATCCCACAGGAGACTTTGGAAACCATGTACTATCACCTTTTCATTGTACAGATTAAAAAATAAAATGAAGAGTTATCTAGGGATTTGCATATGGTATTCATTCATTTATTCATTAATATTTCTTGAGCCAAAAAATATTTCTTGTGTACATACTGTTTACCAGACAATATACTTGGTACTAAAGTTTCAGCAGAATAGAAAACAAACAAATGTCCTTCTCTTGAGGAGTTTAATTTCCAGATATAGAAATATATAAAATAAAAAAATTGAAATAATTACATATTGTGATTAGTGCTGTGAAGGACTCAACAAGACAGTATAATGGAGGGTGATAAAGGAGTTGTTTGAATAAGATGGTCAGGGAAGGGCTCTCTGAGGAGGCGACATCTGAAGCAAGACTTGCAGAATAAGAGGGAGCTAGCAAGGCACAGAACTGGACAAAAGCATTATAAGCTGAGGCAATGGCAAGTGCAAAGCAAAGACCGGGAAGTAAAAGACAGCTAGGCAAAAATATTGGGAAGTAAAGAATACAATAAAAGTCATTATATTGTGCATAATCAATTAAGCAAACTAGAGAACTGCGTAAGAAGATATTTGTTGAAAGCAAATTTCTAAAATATTTATATCAAAGCCTAGAAAAGCAAAATTATTTAGGACATGTAATATTATTTTTAAGCAATGCTACTTGTCTATTTGAGGCTTGAGCTTGTGAATTAAAACAGAGACTTGTCAGCATGATTATATAAGTATTTCCATTTGAGTCAAATTATAGAGGTTTTAGACACAGAATGTATATACTTGAGTTCAATCAGGGCTGAAGTTTTTTCAAACAAGTATGGGAGAGAGAGAGAAAACAAAATTGAAAGTGATTTAAAAACTCATGAAAATAATGATGAACCACCTAATCTAAAATGGTAAAAAGAGAAGTGAAAACAGAAGGGGACACATGTATACAACCAAACAGGAAGAATTCTCAATATAATGAAGCAATTTTAAGGGGTTACCAGAGAAAGTAAATAGAAAAGGTAATAAATGGTACATAGAGAATGAAATACTTATAACTTGGATTTCAGACCAAAATAAGTTAATAGCGGTACAAAATACAAAATTTCTATGGGAATTTGAGACTAACGAAAGACTAAATTGAGGTGAAACTGAATTTTGTCAGATTTGAGAAAGACAAGGAATGGAAAGAGACTGGAGTTTTGGAATGGCATTGTCCACATGATTAGTTGAAGTCATTAAGCATTATGGACAGAAGTAAATATGGATTATGTGAGTTGGGCAAAACTTTAATTACTGGGAATGAATAGGTGGTCTACAGATGACAGCATGAGGGAAGACAGACGGAGATACCATTGATGGCATGAGATCCAAAGGAGATGGAGAAATGTTTTGTATATGTAATGGGAACCCAAAAGAATATCTTTCTCGTTCCTGATCATTACTCTCATGACATGTCAAGGAAAAACAGCCTTTACTTTATAAGGGCTTACTGGAGAAGCAGAGATCTCTCCTCAAATACTCAAAAGTGATCATTTGAGAAGATTATTTAGCTTAATCTTAAATTATTACAACTAAAAGACAAAGAAATTATGTGTTTCAGCACCTCTGGATTACAGATGCCTTCTTAAAAGTTTTAATTCTGTATTTATGTGAATTTGAAATAATTTTAATCTTATTTTTACTTTTGTTTAGCCAGTGTATTTATCACTCATATTTGACACGTCATCTAAAATGGGTTCAAATTTGCAACTTGAATTTGCTGTAAGATATTTTGGTTTGATTATTTCCTAATCCAGCAAATGAATATCATTAGCTTTATTAATTAAAAACAACCCCGCAAATCACAGTGGCTTGCAACAAAACACGTTTACCTCTTGTTCATGATAGATGTCAGTGGCTGTGGGTCAGCTTCAGTGGGTCTGCTCCACACATCATTCGCATTCTTCTGGAATTCCAGATTCCAGACTCCAGAAGGGGGCCTTGTTTGGGACACTCAAAAACAGAGCTGGCAGAAACTCTTGACACCTCCTAAAATTTTTTTTTTTCAGATATTTCTGTATGCTTCTTCACATTTCTTTGGCTAAAGCTTGTATTGTGGCCAAGCCCCAAATCAATGAGACAGTAAGATAGCATCAGCTTCAGGAGGGCTCTTTATGCCTCGTGCATGAGTGAGACTGGTGAAGCCTTTACTAGGAAGAGAAGAGAGAAAAAATTTAATGGCAAAAATAAGGCCTACCACTGGAAGATAGCACTGGTACCTCTCACAAGATATAAAGTTATAATAGATCAATGATTAAGAGCATACTCAGGAGATAAATCCACACTGGGCAGACAGACAGGTATCTGCTATGGCTAGAAATCTGCAGGGTCCAAAGGGGTAGGAGATTTAAAGACAGCATAAATGTCAAGAATATTTCTCTAAAAATCACAGAAACTAAAAACAGGTGAAGTGATGGGAAAAGTGCTGGTAGAAGAAAAGGTTAGTTAGTCCATGTTCCTAAAACCCTTACAAAGTAGCAATTCTTCTATGGTAATTTTTCATGATCCAATGTCTGGCCACCAAATTTACTGGCTCAGATAGATATATGATTTTATCATTACTTCACAAGTTCTCATTGTAAAAAGGCAGACTCACATTATCAATCTTTTGAAGCTAATAGCTTGTTTATTCATCTCAGCATAAGGATGGCTTATTCTAGAGCACTGTAAATATCTATCAAATACTCTATTGTGCCAGAACTCTCCTTTTAATGTTCAATTATAGCCACCATGCTTCATCTCAAGTAAAGTACTTCAGGTGTCCAGCAGAGATTGCTAGAGACAGTGACTTTATGTTGGATCAAAACTCCAGCTTCAGTTCCTCTTTCTTAATACTGTATTAGAAAATTCCAGGCCTTCTTGGATTTATATACACACGTTTGGATTATCCTCTTGCCCATTAAGGCTGGGGTGCTTGGCTGAACTTAAGTTATTTGGCATGTTAACACAGGTGTACTTTGTTTTATTACACTTCAAAGATGTTGTGTTTTTCATAGATTAAAGGCAAGACCCTCCCCAATAAAAAGATTATGACTCATTTGATAGTGATACTCACTTGATTGCAGCAGTCTGGAACTGAACCCGCAATATCCCCAAGGTATAACTGTGTAGTCAGTAAAGATTTCAGATTTTCCTTAAGTGTACATATTATTTGGTACAAGAAACACACTCTGGAATGAAGACTTGAATGTAGAAAATTTTCAATATTCGTGTTGGAGTGATAAGTTTGGGCAGAGAGAAGGTGAACTGTGACTCAATCTTAACAAAGGCCTCACTCTATCCATTAAGGAGCTCTGAATCTGGGAAGGACAATCAGTGTCACCCAGCCTTAAGGCACGGACCAGTGGTTATGAGATGTGAGTTGCTCTAGGGTAGAGCAAGGCAGCTCTTGTTAACTAAAAGCAATGCATAGAGAAGGACTCAGCTGAGAACCATTATCTATCAACATTTCTGAAGTTGAGTTTCTGGCTTGTGTGACACAATATTCACTGCAGTCCACCCCTTGTACTATTCTAACCCACTTCCGCCCTGTAGTACATCTTGAACATATTTTATATGATTCTTGCTGGACTATTAGTCAAGAGAAACTTCAAAAAGAAAGGACAATGAGATAAATTATCACCTCTGCAAAAGCAGTTGGTTTTAAAACTGAAGCTCTACCATGTACAGGATTTTTTATCACTGTTACCTTTCAGGACTACTCCTGAGAGGGATTGTAGTTCAGCAGCAGATTAAGCTCAACTTCTTTCCTCCTTCATAAGCTACACAAAACAAGCCGCTATATGGTCACAAATGCAGACAGTGGTGCTGGCTGGTATAAGGGTCGTGGATATAATGAAATTCTAGACCGTTTTTTCCTACTCCTTATATGTTCCATCTGGCCCTGTACATTCCTGATCTTATATGTACTATTTCCATGTTACAATGTATAGCTACTAAGCATGCCTTGCTTATGACTTGAAGGATCTGACAGAACTAACCTCACGATTGGCCATTCGGATTGAATGATAATTTAACTTCCCATGGTTAAGTACTCCTTCTATACATACCAGGGTCTAGTAACCTGCCTCCCTCCCTCCGTTTTTTTTCTCAGTGGGATCCGGGCATGAAAACTCGCTGAAATTCAGAAAGTTGGATTAGAAATCATGACATCTTGTTGAAGTGGCTGCCCTCAGCTTCTGATCATTGATATTTAATTTTTTTTTTTGATTACACAGATGGAGAAATATCTTTGTCAGCTGCCCAAAGCTGATGTGTTCTATTAACCACTTCTATAACTCTCTGAGTAGGTTCCTATGACAGCCATTCTAATTTTGCCACTCATTATAATGTTGCACCCACTTTGCTTCTGATGGTTAGATGCTGCCTTTGGCCTCTATATGTTCAAGATTCTATCATCCTTCTTACAATCAGAGAACACAGTTCTGTACAGCCTTGATTACCATGAGCCCTACCAATAGAGGACAGCTACAAGTGAGCTAAGGATGATGGTGTTTCCCTTACCAGTGCATTACTATTGCTTTGGCAAATGGGGCACCTTCCAGGCTCTTTTAGAACATGGTTAACTTGTGGGTTTTCTGGCCTTACTCATACATCCAATAGCTTGAGAACTTCTGTGAATTTTTTAAATTCCCTTTTTCCATATTTGCCATGGCATTTTGACCTTTCTACTTTACTTATTATAGTCTATCACTTTCTCCATGTTTATAAGGACCATCTAAACAATGTATCAGCACCATTTTCTGAGGTCTTTGTCAAGGTGTGGAATCTTTTATCTTGGAATAGTTCTCCCTTATTAATAAATTAGGGAGTCCTTATCTAATCGCCTGTTCTACTTTTTTTGATACAAGACCCTTGGGATGTAATCCCAATCATATTCTTCCAACTCCTCTCAGTGTGTATTGACTAGGTCATAAAGAACCAAACTAGAAATTTATTGAGAGGTGACCTCAGGAACCCTTGGGGGTATAGTCCGCTATCTTCCTTAGTATGCCTGGCACTTCCCCAGCTTGAGGGATAAATGGATGCTACAGCCTGGTGCTGGGGGGTACTCATGATGCCTTGTGAGGCAGAGCTCACTGCTTCATTTTCAAGCAGTGAAGGCATGCTTGCCTTAGTAGGAAGGAGTGGGCCTCTTCTTCAATCTCAGAGGATTCAAGATATATGGAGTTAATGGTTGTGAATTAATCAACCTAAATGTCCCCAGCCCAAGCCTCAGAGTCTCACTCTTTACAAGCAGAGATCTCTCACTGGCAGTCTTTGTTGTAAAGACTGACAATTCAACGTTCTCTGGAAGGCTTTCTGCTATTATAATTAATTCCTTCCTCTTTGCCAGCTGGCTGGCAGGGCATCCAGCTTCAATATCCCATATTAAAACCTATTTAAACTACTGTGAACACTAATTGTTTTAAATCAAGATGTCTGGAAAGCAGGCTCTGAGATGTAGATTTGCATGTGTGAAGTGGTTTTGGTAGTAACCTCAATACAACATTTGTAGGAGTAAAGACAGCAGAATCGTACAAAAAAGAAAAGCTGAATTTCAGTGCAGTTACATAATGAACTCATATAGTGTCTTGGGAAGCACTGGAGTTTGGACGGCCCTTAGGAGTTGTCTTGCATTCAGAAAAAGGAGCCATCACTTTACATTCCTATATTTACAATGGGTAGGTTTCTACTTTGGATGGGACATGACCTGAGTATAGATACTCTCTTCAGCTATTGTAAATTTCTAGGAAGGACTCCAGCTGCTGGAATTCCCAAAAGGTGGAAAGATGAGTGTAGGGGGAGTCTGGGTGGCATATCCTATTAACCACTACAGCGTGATTAAGTTTGACACTGTTGGTTAGTCACACCTTGATTTTGCATTCATTAGGATTTTAGAAAAATTTTTACTTCCCATTTCTACTATAACTGGAAGTATAAAGTAAGTTGGTTCCAGTTTCATTAGGTTTATTCTGTACCGTCATCAATGATGCACGTGATGGCTATTTTAAGTAATACATGCTAGGGCGTTGTTATTTAACATTTCCATGAGAATTACAACTTTTTTTTTTTCAAGAAACTCAGAATTTTATAGCAAAAAGACAGCTTATTTCTGACACCTCTTATAAAAGCTAACTTCACAAAGCCCAATATCTCTGTAGGCTTTAGAAGAAAATGAGCTATTTAATCAATTTGTATAGGTATTAAGAAAAATGGAAAAAGGGGAAAACCAAATAAATACCACCTGCAGTTTTAAGAGGATTTTGTTTTAAAGCAACCCACTGTTAATTTTGGAGATTCTTCACAATATTTAACTTTCAGTTCACCTTTAATGTCACCGAGATTTATTGTCTAAATGAAACAATCAAAATAAGAGACAGTCATGTAAGTGGTTAGCACCTCTGTTCTACTTTCTCTTTGCAGTAGGATAATAAAGCTCGGGTCCATTGATTCAGGCATCACTGTATAAGAGCATCCCATGGCTCATAGCACAAAATCCCAAAGATGATACGTGCAGAATCATACTCCAATATGATATTAAAAACCCCATAGTAAGGTAATGTATAACATTATGGTTTGAAGAAAGACTATTTGTTGTGTGTGTGAGAGAGATTGTACATTCAAACATATTGAATGCTCAATGTGGCATTTATTTAGATGGGCAATGAAAGATTCATATAAACGTTCATGAATAATCACACAGTTGCACATAATGTTCAACAACACGTACCTAAATGTTTCATATTGTCGTGGGATAGATTCAAATACAAAGCCTGAAAGTGCACATTTAAATGTATGATTAATTAAAATAGACCTAGTTGATATTCTAGCATCATCTACTCACTGTAATGTTTACATAGGTCTTTGTATTGTTTCCAGATATAAAAATATGAGAGCTGTATGAATATTTTACGGGTTATTCTGAAAGAATTAAGAGTCATTTTATTATTTTTTCATAGATTAAAAAGAGTTTTTGAATGAGTGTTAAACTTCGTAAAAATGGAGGTGGCTCTATTATCTTTGAGTATTTGGAAGAGTGCTGTTTTTGACATAAAAGGCACCAAATTATGCTTCTTTATTCTCTGTTTCACCTAGTGTAATTACATAATGGACCCAAAATATTCCTAATCTCTGGAGAAAAAAATTAAGTTTTGAGGGTGGGGATAAAGCTCAAGGGAGCTTAGAAATTTCACATATTCAAAGTATCCTGGGAGAAGAAAATGAAAGAAAATAAGGTAACTAGGGAGAATTCCTCACAAATAAGTCAGAAACACACTAATTCCTTGGCTGTAGCCTGACAACCAATAAAAGAGGTTCAAAAAAAAAAAATCAATCTAATTCCTGTGGATTGGGAGGCAGAACGAGAACTCTAACAAAGTCTAATTATTCAATAATTGTTGTGAATAATATTGCTTTCTCTTTAGAAATGTTTACACCAAAAGCTAAGGTTGAAAAATCTCTTACCCCTTGTGTGATTAAAACTGCTAATTAACCACCACACTAATTGTAGGGTTTTCACATATGATCCTTGAAGTCTCTGAAAACATTAGTGCTCATGAGTCTTCACGCTGTCCTTATGTGCTACTGGCATGTAAAGACTTTAGCACAACAGACACTCTAGAGATTTAATAATAGAATACAAAAAAAAAAAATGCTGTTTTCCTGTATCTCAAATTCTTCAGTGTTTCACATTAAATGCATTCTAATGCATTTTCTACAACCTCTATCTCCTCCTCCTCACATCTCTTCATTACATTCTATAAACTAAGCATGACTTCATTAGTTTATCAAATATATTCATTGTAATTTGTTTATCTTTTTGTCAGTATTTTAATAAGGCCTAAGGGATTAATACAAATGCTGTTGTGATGGTTAATTTCATGTGTCAACTTGGAAGGTGTTTTTGGATGAGATTAACATTTTAATTGGTGAATTTGGGGTAAATCAGATTGCCTTCTATAATGTTAGTAGGTCTCATCGAATCGGTTCAAGACCTTAATAGAACAAAAAGATCAGCCTTCCTGAGCAGGAGGGAATTCTTTAGCAGACTGCCTTTGGACATTATCTGCACCACTGGCTCTCCTGTGTCTTGAGCCTAATGGTCCACACTGCAAATTTTGGACTTGCTAGCTTCTATAATTCCTGATAACAAATACAGTCTCTCTCTCTCTCTCTCTCTCTCTCTCTCTCTCCATATAGATATAAATATAGATATAGATACAGGTAAAGCTATTGAGATATAGATATAGATAGGTAAATATAGATATAAAGAAATAGATATACATATATAGATAAAAGGATAGATAGAGGCGTAAATACCTACATAGATATTGATATCTATTTTATGTGATCTGTTTCTCCGGAAACCCCTGAGAAAACTTGGATATTCAAATCAGATAAAAGTATGTTTCAGAAATTTAACCATGATCACATTGTTAACATCTCTCCATGGTTGTATCTAGGTCCTTAAATTCTCTCTGCTTTGATAATAGAGCTTGCTTAATGGAGAGATTATATCACTAATTACACTGCCAGAGCAGGTTTATGATTATACACCAGCATTCTCTCTCAAGAAAGTGAAAATAAAAGTACTTATTTAATATTCAAAAACACAAAATACAGCAAAAGAAAATGGAAAAGGAAGAAAGAGAAAATTAAAAATGACTAAAATGTTAATATCAACTGTTTTAGGGGAAAATGACAATATGTAGATATAAAATAGTTAGATAAGGCAAAAACTGCTAAAGCCACTGTTGAAACAACTTTTATTTTCAATGTTCCTGCTCAACACCTTTCTACCTAAGAGAACCAGTCAAAATATTCAATGAAATTTTAAACTTTTAAATTTTTTCTACATAATTGTGGTTTTAATTCTCCAAACAAGCAACATATAAACTTACTATATAACATATAACAGCATTCTTTTTTTTTTTTTTTTTTTTTTTTTTTGCTATAGAAACTGTAAGGTTACTTCAAAAGTAGAGGGAAAATATGTGCTTAGGTAGAGAGTTTTTGATAAAAACTCATAAAAACTCGATAGAGGACATATACTTCTGGGTAAGGTCTTACTTCCATCCCTGAACAATTAGAAAATTAGAAAAAAAAATATGTTTTCAGATATTGAACAACAGTCAACACAAGACTATTAGCTGAGAGAAACGAAAGGAGTAAATGCTCTTACTCACTCTGGCTTTCTGATTACAGGCAATTTCTAAATCCTGGAGCAGGGAGACTCAAAAGACCTGTGATATACGTTTGATTTGAGGAGTTTGCAACGTGAAGGTGAGGTGGCTAGCATTACCGGAAGCAGGTAACCAATTAGGAGGGCGTTACAGAGAGTCAGAGCTCCGAAAATGTGCATAAGGATCCTCTGGAGTCCTTGGTGGAATATTAACCTGCATGTGTAGAGTGCAACTCCATGAGTGGTGACAAAGAAAAATTTCAGAGAAATTGCCAAGTACCTGTATGCCAAACAATTGCTATATCTTAAACAGGGCTATGGATCCTTCCGAAATCCAGCAACCGAAATGAAGAAACCTCATTAAATACATGGGACATTTAATAGAGGTACAAAAGAGGTCATACTTTAGTAATTGGGCTGAACTCCTTTTATAGAATAGGTTACTCAAGACCAGGTGTCCGCAAACTAAGGACCGAATTTCACCTACTGCCTGATTCAGGATATAAAGTTCTACTGGAACATAGCTTTTCCCATTCATTTACATATGATTTGCGGAAGTTTTTGTGTAACAACAACAGAGTTTATTAATTGACATAGAGACCACGTGGCCTGCCAAGCTTAAGATAGATACTGGCTTCCCTTTCATAGAAAGTGTGCTGATTCCTCCTCTAGACTCACTCAGATCAAAAGGATTTTCATGCAATCCAACAACCTGTCAGAACCAAGTCCAACACTGTTAAAAGTCAGACAACAGAATTCAGTAACTAACAATTTAAAATATATAATGCCTGTCGTCCAATCAAAAAACTTTTCAGGTTTCGACTGAGATGACAATATAGGAAGCTCCTGAACTCCCTACTCCCGGGGAAACATGGGTAAATGAGAAAATACTCACACCAAAATAGGCTGGAAAAGATTGAGACTCCATCTTTCCACAAGTCCCATCCCAGGCATAGCGCCATATAATTGAGAAGGAACTTCCAGCTCCCAGCTTCACTGAGGCTTGCAACTAAGAGACCTACCAAGCTATAGCAAACACATGAGCAGTTATTAGTGAGCACACTGGCACTTTTCTGG
This sequence comes from Rousettus aegyptiacus, assembly GCF_014176215.1. Classification (NCBI taxonomy): domain Eukaryota; kingdom Metazoa; phylum Chordata; class Mammalia; order Chiroptera; family Pteropodidae; genus Rousettus; species Rousettus aegyptiacus. The sequence goes on along the minus strand of NW_023416311.1, from coordinate 51,332,424 downwards.
CTATGGCTATGCCACCCAGGGCTCAGGGTAGAGAATGCAGGCAAAATCACCCATTTTCCAGCCATCCCCTGAAAGGGGTCCATCTGCTTGCTTTGAAAGCACTGCTTGAGAATTGGGTTTCTAATTTAGCACACATCTAGAGATATACCGTTCTGTTCTTATTTTTATCTTTAGATTTCAGAGGTTTTGTGATTTTTATTCTTATTCATTTGTTCTATAGTGACTTTAATGGAATTTGGGAGATAGAGATTGAGATAATCCTAGTAATCCGTTTCATAGTTGAGAGATTTACTATATGTATGTTTGACAGTTGTTGTACTGGAATCATCACTGTCTCAAATTTAATGGCTACAATGCTATTTTCATTCTGCCATGAGCTGTTCTCAAGTTAATTAATAAAGCCAGGCCCACTGGATAGACCACTTTTTTAGACTTCCTCCCATCTGCCCCTGGTGTGTTAGAAGGATAATCTATATGCTTTGACTAAATATTATTATTACAATTTTACCTTTGGATAGTTTAATACATATACATGATTAATTGTATTGAGTTTATATTTTAAGATAATATTGTAATTTTCACTAGATTACATGAGTCAGGTACTCTTACCTGAAAGTTTTAGCTATATATATATATTACAAACTTTTGCCATAATTTTACCAACACTGTGCAGTCTTTAAAAAGTTCATGACATCTAACTGAAGTGTATATGATATAGTAAATGATCCTACACCCTGTTATGAAAGACATTTTTTTAATCAAGTCCTAGCATTTTACTTGAGCTTTAACATTGCAAATTATAATATTGTACTACAGCTCTGAGGTGTACTAAAAAACAAGAAACATAACACTAATTGTGCCAGGTGGTGCATTTCATTTGTAATGGCAAAGCTTATTACTACACAAAATGAGTTTACTGTAAAAGAATGTTAAGAATCTATCTAGCACATCGCTGATTTCTTTAATTAACCCCATTAATGTCCCTTCAACAGCAATACGTGATGCTGACAAGCTACCCAGAGTTAAAAATTTAAATGACATTGTGCATTTATTATTAAAAGAAATATTTAAATAAAGCAAAAGAAACTTTATATCTAATAATTCTCAGTTATGTTAATGAAGTTTAAAGCAGCACATATTCTTTCTTAGGGACGTTGATAGTAATTGCTGAGTTTATTTAATAATGAAAAGTTGGATTCAACAAAATATAAAAATACCAATAATCATATGTTTGAGTGGTTCAACATTTTAATGTGTTAATTACCTTCAAAGATATATTCTGCCTCGAAGCCTCTTTACATGCTGAGGAACATATTGAGGAATTATAAACATGTCGTGCAAAATATGTTGTTATATATTCTGCAGTAACTGGGTTTTGGGAAAACCTGCCGACGGCTTAAGGAAAACTAGAAGAGTTTAAAGTGTTATCTGTCGACAACCAAAGCAGTAGTTCATGACTCATATGAATTATGGTTAACTTGAAGAATGTAGAAATTAAGATACATCTGTGCAAGAGAATAATGTGTAACCAGGAGAATAATATTTTAAAAGAGTATTTGAAGTTATTGAAATGTTCTTGATATATTTTTAAAATGCAATTGTGACCGAGCAATATGTACCTTATGATATAAACAGTGTGGGTGAATGTAATATGTGTGTATATATGTACATATACAGTGTGTATGGAAAATGAGATAGAGATAGATAGCCACAGCTACTTAGAATTAAGAGTTAACCGAACAATAACAAGCATCATCTGGGTAGTGTGTTCTTATTTTCCTTCTTATCATTCTTCGGAGTTTTAAAGTTTTCATCATGACTATATATAACTATTAAAAGACAATGATGGTTTCAAGAAAACTTTATTAATGATCGTAGAGAATATATATTTATTAATCATTTAATATCTACTATATCAATAATTGCTTATTTCTACAAAACAAAAATGATCACTTCATAAGTTATATAAAAGTATAAGCACTATGTTATACACCTGAAACTAATATATCGTGCCAACTGAAATTAAAAAATAAAAATTTTTAAAAACCTCAAAACTTTCTTTTTTTAAAAAAATTACACACAAATATAACCCATTATTATTATATCTCCTAGGTCTAGTATTAAGATATTCTTGTCTTATAATTATTATAATTCCTAGATTCACCTGTTCATTTTATACCCGTTCTTTTCTTTACCTCAAAGAAAGGAATCTTGTTTTTTCTTGTATCTCTACTTTATTTCTATTTTCTCTTCTCTTGTTAATCCCGTAAATAAGTATGAGTTTGTGGTGGATGCTGGGTGTGCCCCCAGGACATACTCATTCCATTAGAAACCAGGAAAGCTGCCTGACAATGACAGGCAGTCAGATGCTTCCCCCAGAAATGCCTTTGTCTTAGGAGAGACAAGCCACCCAAGATTTGATGATTCCTCCTTTGGGAGTGGTCATCATTCAGAGATGACTAGTGTTGAGCTACAGATGGTGAGGCCTGTGCCTGGATCCAGGACTTCTTTGAAGGGCCATCCCCGTCGTCTCAGATCTTCCATGTGGTTGTCTGAGTAAACTTCTGTAAGTGTCTGTAACACTTCCGTGTAACAGAATAATGTGCAACCAAAAGAATAGTATTTTATAAGAACATTTGAAGTTCTTAAAATGTTCATGATATATTAAATGAAATGCAGTTGTTGCAAGACTTCTCTGCATAAACATCTCTGTCTTTGGGTCTATTTTGCAGAGACCATTCCAAACTGATTATACAAAATTGCTGCCAGTGAATATTTGTAGGGATTACAAAGGAAATGTTAAGGCCCTATGTGAGGAGAGCCCATTATCAGTTCAAACCACATATGAGGAAAGTCTCTTTCTCTGTCCCTCACATTTAACATGGCAAGGATCCCCGAAGTAGGGGATTTCATGATAGGAAGCGCTGCAGTCTGAGCAGACAGACAGACAGACAGACACTATTCCTGTGGAAAACAAGGAAAGCTGTCAGCATATTGCAGAACATCTCAGAATGGAAGCAAAGTTTCTGTAGATTCTACTTAACTAATGTAGATTCTACTTAAAGGGAACTGTAGTTTTTTTTGTTGTTGTTGTTTCAAAGTCTAAATATTTAGCAGTAATGGCCCATAAGTCTTTGTCAGAAAGAAAAGGATCAGCAGAGTTGGGATAATATAATTAAATTCAATTAAAGAAATACTTATTAAATTCTTCTTATATATATTTTAATCACTGATCTGATGTTGGGGAGAAAGGATTAAAACACATAGAGTTAAAAAATTCTGCTTTATTACTGATAATAAGCATTAAGGAGAGAAAAAAAACGTGAGCAAAAAAAATAGGTCATGTTGGAAAGTTTGAGATTTAAATGAGATGAAGAAATAAGTAGGCGATGTTTAATACTTGAATGAGTTGATGGAGTGAGCCATCTAGTTATCTGGGGGAAGAAAATGAAGGGGGAAGAAAATGAAGGGGGAAGAAAATAAGTTTTAGAAAAGATTATAATCAAAATTTTATGTGGATTAACATGCATTAACATTTTCACTTCTGTAGTGAGGTGAAATGCGAAGATTCTTACTTGTCCATGTGTCACCTTCTCATTGTTCCAACCCCTCACTTGTTTACCTTCCATCTAGCACGCTGCCAGTCCCATCTTACATCCCCATGACTCTTAAAACATGATAGCTAAATTGAGATATTATTCAGCCTTAAAAAAGAAGGAAAACTTGTCATTTCTGACAACATGGATGAACTTGTAGGATATTATGCTAAGTGAAATAAACCAGGCACAGAAAAAAATTATTACATCATGTCATTTATATGTGGAATCTAAAAATGTTGAACTTAGAAAAACAGAGAGTAGGATGTTGGTTGCCAGGAGTTGGAGGAAATAAGAGATGTTGGTCATAAGGCACAAACATTTACTTACAGATGAATAAGTTCTAGCTATCCAATGTACAGTATGATAACTATAGTTAATAATCTATTGTAGACATGAAATGTGCTGAGAGTTGATCTTAAGTGCTCTAACCACACACAGACACACGTGCACGTGTACGTACATGTGCGCTCGCGCGCGCACACACACACACACACACACACAGATACACACAGTAGCTCTGAGAGTACTATTGCCAGGTCTGAAATCTTCCTTTCCTTGTAATTGGTTGATGATCACTCAACTTTTAGGTCCCAGTATAAATGTCAGTTGACTTGAGAGACATTTCCTTGACCTAAGAAGAAGATAGTCCCCACTAATAAGTGTGTCCATAGTATCCTAGGTCCTCTGTATTCCCATTTAATTTAATTACTCTATTAGGCAGTGAATTAGTTAGGGTTAAGATAAGAAAACAGAGTCTACAAGACATAGTTTAATAAAGGTTTTAGAAGACCTGAGAAGCCAAACAGAGCTTCTCAGATCTTCCAAAACCTTTATTAAAGATAATAAGGCTGCCAAGATATCAGCAGCAATTAGATGCTTGAGAAACAAAAGAAAAATATGGTGCTATGAGAGTCACGAATCCATGATCACCTGAAGAGAGCTGAAAACATGGATAGGATGGTCTCAGGAGTCCACAATCTCATGCGGAACCATGTGCAGAATTGTCATCTGGAAGAAGTAAAAACTACTGAAGAGATGCAGCCACCATGAGAAATGAGGCCAGAAGTAGAGTAAGAGGTCAAGGAATATCTTAGCTTCTCTCTCCCCAATTCTCTCTCTCCTACCTTCCACTGGTACCTCTTTGTGTCAGGACCCAGACTGGAGTCTGGTGGCATGGGAGCAAGGGGGTGCTGTCTGTGGATTACAACAGAGCAACAGCCCTGTTGTGAAACAGAGAGTGAGAGAAAGGTAGAAGATACATATGATTTGCACTGACTATATGTTTTGGGAGAATTAAGACTATTTTTCTTGTTTACTAATTTATTTACAGAATATAGCCTGTGTCTAGTTCATAGTAAGTGCTCATAAATATTAATTTGAAAAATTAATGATCCCAGTGTCCCCATATATGTGTTTGTATTTTATCTCTCTCTCTCTCTCTCTCTCTCTCTCTCTCTCTCTCTCTCTCACACACACACACACACACACACACACACACAAACAGTTTATTTTCAAGATTTCAGATATTCTCAATAAAGCTTTCTTCTTCACAGCACTTTGTTATAAGAAATTACTCTAGACACAGTTTTAGAGTTTCCTGTGCTATATCTGAAACATACTTGTCTATTAACATTCAAAATTTGGTTATCTGAAATGGATAAAAACATATAAACAGTACTCTGTATATATGCCATCTTATTTTAGATCGTTTCTTCTTGAGTATCTTATGTCTCCACTATTCACTTCCCCTCCTAATGTATTCATCACTATCTTATTCCCTCTTTCATTTATTTCTTTGGTTGATTTTTGCATCTTTAGTGAATGCCATCCTTGACACTTTCTTTCATGAGCCTCATGTTGGCTTGTGGCCCAGGAGACAGCAAGTTATACTGAGTTTTCTAATATACTTCAAAAGCTCTGGATTGCATTCTGACATCAAAGAGCCATGGAATGATAGAATGATAGCCCTAGATTGTATTTTGAAAAACCATCTACTTTAATCCTTCTCCTCCGAAAAGGTTAACAACTGCAGTCTAGGTAGTGGCTATCATATACATTTTTTCCTCTTCCTTTTACTCAAACAGATATGGATGGCATTCCCACCACCTTGCAACTTATCCTATACCAAAATTTAAATACAGAGAGCTACTTTTTTTCTTCTTCCATTAGGCATTTTTTTTTTTTGCAGTATTTATCTCTTGTTCAAATATTCCAAAAACATGAGGAACAGCTTGTTAGTACTGCTATTATATAATGGTACTAATTTTATAAGATGATCATTACTATATTGAGATGTCTTCACTGGTAGAGTAGGTACAAAGTTCATAGTCTGAAAACACAAACTGCCATAGTAAAACTTTATTTTTCATAAATATATTTAAGTGTTGTGTCCCAATTCTGCTTTAATTAGAAAATTAGTGCCAACTTAAGATAAAAGTTTTCTCTGTCTCTGCTTTTCTCTCCTTCCCCCTCACTTGCTCTTTCCTCTAGTGGTTAGAAGATCAGCCAGTTCTGTATTTTCTCTTCTCCAATATTTTTTTCTCTTTCTCCTTTGAGTTTGGTAGGAGAATGAGGTAGGCAGAAACTTACATGTCGAGAGTTGAATTGTTCTCTAGTCACTACGTTGATGCAGTTGCCTTATAAATAGAGAGATCTCTTTGGGACTATTTTTCTACTCTCTGCCACAAGTTTTGGGGATATGGAATACTTAGGGATATTCTCTCGTACTATTTCAGTTTCAAAAAGAAATGGTAGTGGTAGTGGTATGCAGAAGGTGTTTTTTTATTTCTTTATTTTTGCTTTTTTCGCTTTGTTCACTCAAGTTTCGTATGGTATAATAGACACTGCTTTTCTTTATCTCAGAATCCTTACAAATTATATGGATAAATCTCCTGACAACTACTTCCTCAAGAGCCTCAAAGGATAAAGGGAGATGCAAGTTTGCTTTGTGTATGAACATCCATTTTGATCCTCAATCTTCTGCCACACATGAACCTATTTTCCCTTTGGGGCCGGAAAAATGACCTCATATTACTATCAATTCTCTTTCAGGCAATGGTTTACTGTAAAAACTTTCATGTGCTGAGTCATCTGGCTCTGAGAGGGGTGTGGTAATGAACTAGGGTTCTGCTTCTGTGGACTCCACACAGCTCAGCACCCCTTGGTCCTGTGAGCTCCAAGCCACCCTGAATGTCTGCTATTTTGTCAAAGTACTCTCTCTTCCAATTTGCCCAAAGTCACCAAACTTATAACCTGAAATGTTTTTTTAAATATTTAATATTTCTTCTCTACTAAGACATTCTGTTATGTTAGCTATTAAAACTTTCATATAAACTACACATCAGCAAGGCTCAAGATAACTTATCTCTATGTATAGGTTTTATTTTTAAATTTTGTTTTGTGGTGAAGTTATGCTTTGCATAAAAATCCTTTTGAACCCAGCTGAGTTTCCCTTACATGTCTTACTTTACATCTCATAATGAATTCTAGCAGCACAAATTCAGGGGTACAAAAATGCAGTCATCTTTATTTCTGTGTAACTAAAATAATAGTTATTTAACTGTTAAGCCTTCATTTTCCCTAGAAAGAGAACACTTAATCTAGTAATTTCCAAGCAAATACTGCCATTTTAGAAATTAAACCCAATCTCAGAACTTGTTCTGTTTAAAAAAAAAAAAAATTCTTCTTTATTTTACAAAAAAAAAAAAAAAACTTTTTTATTTTTTATGTCCCTTTATTTTCCAGTTTCAAATGCATTTATTTAAACCTGAATGCTACGGACATCATATATCTTGTTAATTATATGTCGTGTAATATATACTATATCTATCTTTGATTCTCTCAGTCTATCTAAGTATGTGTGAATGGATGTGTCTGATTCAGAAATACAAAGTTGTAATCACTTTGGTTCAGTCTAGAGTGGTATTGGTGTCAACAGAATGCAGTCTTGTAGTCAATGCACTGTGCTGATTTTGAAAGTGGAGGAAAGGGACCATGAGCTAAGGAATTCTGGTGGCATCTAAAACCTGGAACTGAATTCGGAGTAAAAAAGGAAATAAGAACTCTGATCCTACAATGGTAAGGAACTGAATTCTGCCAACAAACTAAGTGAGTAAGGAAATTTATTAATCCCCAGACCTTCCAAAAAGAACACAGTCTTGTTTACACCTTGATTTTAGCCAGGTGAGAACTTTACCAGACTTGTGACCTATGAAACTTTAAGATGATAAATTTTGGGGGTTTATTTTTAAAGTGACCTTGGCATTTTTAAGGAGAAAAATTATGATTACATACCTTTTTTTTCCCTAAAGAAGATAATGAAGCTGTCTAGACAAAAACATAGAGTCTTCCTTTAATGAACATTTAAACATGCACAATCTTGAGCTAAATGCAATTTTTTAATAATTATAATATAACCAATAAAGAAAAACTTTAAACTCAAATGAAAATAAAACACAAAAACTAAAAGCTTTAAATTCAAATGTTATTTTCATGTCATGAATTTTTTTAAAAAGGAATAGTATGTAACTGTCAAAAAGGCCATGCAGATTTATATATTGCTTTAGGAAAACTAATAGCTAGCAGATCTGACAAATATGTGGAGCATATATATTTTTTAGTATGCATTGATGTATATCTGAAGGCTTATATACTCAGAAATTAATGGTCACAATGTTTTGATGGTACTTCATTTTTGTCTTTTTCTTTCTTTCTGTATTGTTTGAATGCTTTGCAATTGTTGTTTTATACTAGAATGAAAAGTCAGGGTTCTGTATATCTACACACAAAAGTGACACTCACACACTGTCACCTTGTTGAGTCACCTTGGTGAATCATTACATGACATGAACATCTGATAAATTTTAGAGGCACAAAATCTTAACTCATAAAGTATAAATTAGAGAGAATAGTTGATAATCCACATGGAAAATTTAATCACAGAGTGAGTATGAAAGCATGATAATGATAATGGTGTGATATTAATTGCTAGGGTCACTGTGCCGCTGGCGGTTTGATTGCCCCACCATCACTGGATACACCTATCTTCTGACAGCGCTGCTGCTCAGGGCGCCAGTTCTATCAGGTGACCACAGAAACAAATTGTCACACGCTGCTTTTAGATTTGAAACCACATTTCTCACTCTTTTTTCATACAGACTGCAATGAGGTTATTAAATCTTGGTTGTTGTTTTATTCGTCCCAAGTGTGGAATGTAGCCAATTATTAATAACTCTCTTTATTTTCATTACAAATCATCTCAGTGTTGGTGACATCTATGGATAGGTAATATGCTTTAAAAAAAAAAAAACAAATTAAACTGTGTTAGTGAATTACTCTCTGTATTTTAGTGGATGACCTATATTGGAAACTTTTGTATAGATTAAACATTAGTGTTTAATTTATTGATATTTAATTGTTTATTCTGATCTTTACATAGAGTACTAAGTTAAATTCTTCGGTTCATGGCATATCACTATCATAAACATATAAAATGTTACATTTTTATCGTGTTTAATTATATTTCCCCTTCTTCCCCCTTCCCCTATGCCGTCTCCCATACCCATAAAAAATCTTATTAATAATTTAAGATATATGTTTAGATAAAAATATACTTGAAAAATATGTTAATTTGCTTTATTATTTTATTTATATTAATTGAATTGTACTAAATAGTTTTCTGATATTTTTACTTTGATGTTTTTAAGCATAATACATAGTATCACTATATATGGGCATAACACATTTTATTATTAATTTCTTTTATGATGATGGCTCAGTTTTTTTCAACTTTTGTCACCACAAACAAGCTAAGAAGAGCATCCTCGTGAACCCATTGGGGATTGTATATTGGAGCTAAGCCTTGAAATACATGCTTAATTTCATAACAAGAAAATCCAGAAATACCTCCAAAACAGTTACACTGACTTATGCTATAACTAGTTGTAAAATTTCTAAAGTAGTTACACTGATTTATGCTATTTCTAGTAGTGCATAAATGTTTGTATTTTTCTATATTCTACAAGCACTATTATCCTAAAATTTCAGACAGCTATATTTGTCATTTGATAATCTCTTCATGTACTTATCCTATGTTGACTTTGATTAATGAGAAATACTTCATTTTTAATGTAATAATACTTAATTTTACTCTTATGGTTAGCGCTTTGGAGATTTTCTAAAAAATAAAAAACACGAAGAAAAGTCACAATAAATTCTTAACAACAGGCAGTTCAGTACATATTTAGTCCATCATTTGACCTGAAACCCAGGGTCAACACAATCTTATGATATGATAATTTTAAAGTATTATCCATTCGTATGTGTAATATCTCTGTGGTTTGTTTAAATATGTCTATGTAGTTTTTCAACCTACATTTCAGACAATATCAACATATTCAAAGGAAATAAAAACATTTCCAAAAATTGTTTTGCCTTTTGAATAGTGATTAAATCATGCTAGGATGGACCCTACAGGGTGTATCTTGCCTAGTTGAGTCACTTTGGTGAATCTTTACATGACAAAAATTAATAAGCAAGATGGGATCCTGGAATAACAAATAAAAAGTGGTAAACTACAACATATGGTCAGGCTAGCTTGAATAACATTAAAATTATCTGATTGCATATATAATTGGTTTTCTTTGGTGTGTGTTTTCAAGCACTGTCTATGAAATGTCAAGAATCTAAGAATTAGCTACAGGCTCTCTACTTAGATCCTGTCTATCTGAGGACTGGTGAATGACAGACTCAACTGTGCCTGTGGCAGTATTGCTTGAAAAGCATTCCATGATTCAGAAGGAGGTGAACTTATAGATTATTCATTACTGAGGAGAGATATCCAGCCTTTTCTTATCTAAACTTTTTGTGATGTAATTTCTCAGTTTATCACAAGTATAGATGATATAAATCAGTAGATAATTCTTCTTGACTTTTCCTAACCAACATGGCAGTGTTTAAATTCCAGTAACAGAGATAAACAAGGAGGTGGAAAAATAGACTCAAAGTTGTTGTGGATTGTGAACCCAGCTACTTTACCCTGCCCAGTTTAGATTTACTATTTTGTACCATTTAGTATAAAATACTTGCTGTGAGCATTAAAAAATATCTGATAAAGTCATTGGAGGAAGACAGTTCAGAGATTCTAGGTGTAGAAGCAACTGGCTGGGCAGAAAAACTTTCTCAAGGAAAACGTACACAAATTAATAATAATTAACTGTTCAAGAAGAGTTTTTGAAATTTGTTGCATGACAATTAGGTATAACTTGTAAAATATCTAAATATATCAAGCTCAGGTAACATTTTTTTGTTTTTCAATTTTCATTATTACCAAAAAAGTAAACACACAAGTATATGTGTATCTACTTGCAGAGTTACTGATTTATAATACAGCAGACTTGTAAAAGTCACCGAATTACTCTTAGTAAACACACCATTATGTGACTAAATGATCACTGAGACTCTGCAAGACTCAGCATAAATTCTCTAAATAGTTCAGATTAATTTCATGGTTAAATCAATTCTCTCTCTCTCTCTCTCTCTCTCTCTCTCTCTCTCTCTCTCTAAATGAAAGACAAATCACATAAAAGCATTTGATACACTCGAAATCACTGTTAAGAGTTTTAAGAAAAGAAAACAGTATCCTCCCAATAAAAACATATAACTTCAGACTTTGTTAATAGTTTAGTATAGTTGGTTCCTAGAGAACAAATTTTACAATTTCATGCTGAGGTTAGAAGTATTTAAAGATTTAAAAAAGCACGTAAATGTTGTCTGCATTCAATCAATTTCTAACTTACTTACAGCTTTATATATAAAAAATAAGCCACTTTAAAACCTTTTGGATGAAGGCAATATGGAAAATGCATAAGTAAGAAGATAATATTTTTAGGAAATTGCAATCTATCCACAACATTCTGTTTTCACTTAAAAGATCTTTATAGTCATTCTTCAAGTTTCTAAACAAAGTGTGCTAACTTGACAAGTTTGATTAGTCTAAATACTCAACTATTTAAAAATTTAGGATGTTTTTGGTACAAAATGCTATTTTAAATTACTAGGATAATTAATTAAAATAATTCTATAACTTTTTAAATCTGCAATTCATACTGTAGTATAAAGAAACAGACTTTTAAGAAAAACCTTAATGATACCTACATAGTGTAAACTTACAAAATGTCAAATGGAAGAAATATTCAGTTTTATTCTTATTGTATTAATATTTAACATAATTTCACATTTTAATAATTTCAGATTTAAATACAATTGTTATAAAACAAATTTTAATGATGGGTGAATCATTGTATATGGCTTTATTGAATTTTATATGCTGATTCAAAATTTTTGTCAGTATTAGTATGCTTTTTCTTTATTAGTCAAATTTATTAATTTTTTTACTCAAAATTTTACTTCATAAGATGATCTCTACTCCAAAGTTTCACCTATTTCATTATTAAGAAAAAGAAATTTTATATTGCTTCATTTTTCTACAAAACACTTTCCAAAGAAAGTAGGTTAGTGGCTATACAAATTTACATTCCCACCAGCAGTGTATGAAGGTTTTCTTTTCTCCACAACCTCTCCAACGCTTGTTATTACTTGTCTTGTTGATAATAGCCATTCTAACAGGTGGTATCTCATTGTAGTTTTGATTTTGCAATTCCCTAATAGCTAGTAAAGTTGAGCATCTTTTCATATGTCTGTTGGCCATTTGTATGTCCTCTTGGGAGAAGGGTCTGTTCAGGTCCTCACCTCATTTTTTAATTGAATTGTTTGATTTTTTATTGTCAAGTTGTAAGAGTTCTTTATATATTTTGGATATTAGTCCCTTTTTGGAGGCATCATTTGCAAATATCTTCTCCCATTTAGGTGGCTGCCTCTTTGTTTTGTTGACAGATTCTTTTACTGTGTATAAATTTCTAAGTTTGATATAGTTCCATTCATTTATTTTTGCCTTTACTTCCCTTGCCTTTGAGGTCAAATTTATAAAATTTTCTCTAAAACCAAGGTTCATCAGTTTAGTACTTGTGTTTTTTCCTACTCAATTTATTATTTCAGGTCTTATATTTAGGTCTTTGATCCAATCTGAGTTAATTTGGGCGTATGTTAATAGCAATCTAGTTTCATTTTTTTACATATGACTTTCTGATTTTCCCAACACTATTTATTAAAGAGGCTTTCCTTTCTCTATTGTATGTTTTTGGCTCCTTTGTCGAAAATTATTTGTCCATATACATGTGGGTTTATTTCTGGGCTTTCAAGTTGGTCTATGTGTCTGTTTTCCTGCCAATACCATACTCTCTTGATTACTATCACTTTGTAGTATGATTTGAAGTCAAGCAGTATGATACCTCTGGCCTTTTTCTTTTTTTCTCAGGAAATAGTATGGAGGTTCCTCAAAAAATTAAAAATAAAATTACCATATGACTTAGCAATATCTCTTCTGGATTTCTACCCCCCAAATTTAAAAATGTTTATTCATAAATATATATCCATCCCATTGTTGACTGCAGCATTATTCACAGTGGCCAATACATGAAACAACTGAAATGTCCTTCAATAAATGATTGGATAAAAAAAGATGTGGTACATATGTACAATGAAATATTACTCAGCCATAAGAAAAGATGAAATATTGTCCTTTGTGACAACAAGGAGGGATCTTGAGATTACTATACTAAGTAAAATAAGTCAGATAGAAAAAGTTGAGAACCATATGACTTACAATTGAAGCAAAAAATGAACAATTTTTTGTGAGATATACAATTGAAAGCAAAAAAATGAACAAGACAAATACACAAAAACTCATAGACACAGAACAGCATTTTAATGGTTACCAGAACAAAAGAGGGGAGGAGGAGAGGTAGATAAGGGTAAAGGGAGTCAAATATATAGTGACAGAAGGAGATTCGTCTTTGAGTGGTGAACAGACAATGCAATATGCATATGACATATTATTGAATTGTACACTTGAAATCTACATAATTTTATCAACCAATGTCACTCCAATAAATTTAATAATAATAATAATAAATTAATTAATATTATATTCCTAAACTCTACTACCAAATACCACCAAGAGTGTTTTTCCCAGAAATCATTTCAGCATAGAGATCTTGAATTTCTTTCCTACAAAGGAAGAAAGCAATGCCCCACGTACAGCCCCTTTGCAGATCAAGGCACTGAGCGGCATTGAAGAATATTAAGCAATTTATAAAGAATCCACAAATATTTAGTATTAAAACTAAGAGTCTTAATACAGTGTCAGTATTTTTTATGTAGACATGACTTTTGGGATAGAGAGATAATATTTTAAAGAATACTGCGAACTTACTATGAATAGTTTATTAGGTAAGCATCAATTCCAATACATTATCTTATTAAATTCAAATATATTATGTTATTAAATGTAGAATTTGCTCCTGAGACTTTTGAGTTCAGTGGTCGTGTGTGTCCTCTTTTCTTCTTCTGTGATTATTCTCTATTTCATTAAATTTGTAACTCAGCTATCTATGAAAAATTAAATTTCAGGCTGTTGAAAATCAAAAAAATGTATATCCACTGTGCATGTCCTGTCATTGGTAGAACTAACAGTAAATATTAAGTTGTTAAATAAATTTTAAAAAATAACAGTACAAAAAACCCTATCCAACATATACATGCCATAGATAAATATCTCTGATTAAAAATATATTCATTTTCAGATCTTGTATGCTTAGGCCATTGACAATAAGTTGTTTCGGACTGGTTCACTTATAGAACAACATAGCATATATTCATTGTCATTCTCTACAATGTCCTATGGAAGTATTTTTTATTTTTGTAGATGCTCACTCACTTCACTAAACATGCAAAGAAAATGTTGGTCTTTTGTACATAGATTTTTTTCCCCCAAAGGATTAAAAAAATTAATGAATACAGAGATTAGATATAGATTAGGTGTAGATATAACAGGCAAACCTATGGTACTACTACTTATTCTATGTCTAAGGAAATAGGATTATTTTTTACTGAATAAAAGGAAGAAATTTTGAATCATAATAAAAATATCGTTACTCTAGTGGATAACTGAACATAGGAGGATTATTTGGGCTTAACAGATATTAACTCACAGAGGCCATTTAACAACTGAGCATAAATATAATTGTGATTCGTGACAGCTAGAGCTGGCTGACCTACGTGGACACATTAAAAATCATAACTTCCAAAACCATATGTCAGATTCCAGAAGAGTTTCAAGTCATTGCAATTCCCTTCTCCACCTAAAAAGTTTAGTGTATAGTAAAAGAACAAAACGAAAAAATATACAATCATACTCAAGTGTTATCTAGGAAATGTTATTTAATGTATCTTTTAAATGCTATTAAACACCTTGTTTTTTAGATGTTATTTCTTATTTTAAGAGACAGAGATATTCAATTTGCTTTATAATTAAAAGACATTATTAGAACTGTAACCAAGATATTAAAAATGGGCTCTGATTTTTTAAGTAAAAAATAATTGCTACTAAAATAAACCATTTATATTTTAACATTTACTGTCTTTTACACCACACTTAAATACCACATCTAGAAACCAGTTAGTTTTTAAAAAATGGAGAAAATAGAAAAGGCAATATTGCTGATATTTTGGTGCTTGATAGTATCTTTACTCTGAGGCCTCTGAATACATTCTCCTTTTCTCTAGAATTTCACATCATGCTTAAGTATTACAAACATGTGATAGGCAAGACTAGCAGTAACTGCTGCCAAACCTGCCTCCTTTAAACTCAAGTCCAAAATCTGGTATAGTTAGTATGACCTGCAGAACAGGCTGATTGCCTCAGTTTTTACAAGGGGCTAAACAAGTGGAATGGACAATTAAGGTGACAAGATGTTCTTATCATAACTTTTTATCTTGAAATAATTATAGATACACAAGAAGTTGTGAAACAGGGAAGTTTCACACATCCTTCACCCCAATAAACCATCTGTTAAATGATAAACTGAGGCACACTAACATTTCCAAGAGTTTACTTGAGAAAACATCAATTTGCATCGGGCAGCGCCAAACTGAAAGTGTGTAGGAGCTATTTTTTAAAACTCAACATTGGTCTCTTAGAATTTGCCTTCTTTTTTTCCATATTCTCTTATTTTTTTTTTTCTGTTCAGTTCCCTGTTATTTCCTTCTGCTCTATTTTTCTTGACTTCTTAAGGTGGATGGCTAGCTTATAATTACATCCAAAAGCAGATTCCTGAATCTTCTTATATGCACAACTACTCCAGCTCCTGCTCTCTGTCCTGAAATTTCTAGTTGTTTCATCCTTTTCAAACTCTAATATCTTTTCCTCAACTTGACAATACTCACATGCTTCTCTTGTGATCATCCTCTTTGCACCATGGTCTAGAAGTGTCTCCAAGCCGGAAGCTGGGGCAATAAAGAAACTTCCTTCTATTAGTTCTTCTACCTAATGTACAATGTCTGAAAACATTGTTCCATGTCTTTTGTCCATTTTGTTTCTGCTTATACTAGGAAAGGAAATTTGTAGAGTAAATCTATTATAGCTAGAAGTTATTCTAAACAATATTTGAGAAATCATGGAGATCTAGAGTTACTGAAAGAAAAGATGGACAAATGTTTATGCTTTTATATATGAATTTTAGGTGTTGTCTCAGAAATGATACACTTCTTAGCTTTATAGTAATTCACGTAAAACCATTTTAGCATCACATATTAAACTGATAGTAAATATAGAAAAAATGTGAATGGTCATTAGGATTGTTTCACTAAGAATAAATTAAACAAAGTAACTCATTTGATTTTGCACTAAATTTTATATATATGTGTATATATATATATATGTGTGTGTGTGTGTGTGTGTGTGTGTGTATATATATTCATTCTCTACTTGTATCAAACTTTGATAAATAATATTGTGATTTGTTCAAGGGCATGATAGAACAGTATAGGATAGATGGATTTATACTAGGCTTACATCTTAAATTAAAAGTTGAAAACCACCCTAGGGAAACATTGATTTTTAAATGTTTGGTTTTAAAACATCAGAATCTGCTATGTTGCATAGGCACACTAAGCCGTCATGGTACATTTAGGGTAATTTTGAGAGGTTTAAATTTTCTTTTTTATGTGTAGGGACAATTTCTTGTTATATTAACAGTTTTTCTTCCATTGAAATCTTTCTTCTTTGGGGCAAGTTAAAAACGTGATCAGAAACTTAACTGTATCATTTTATACATGAAATATCACTACTGATATATAAAATATCCATAACTTTAAGTGCTTCAGTGATAATAGGATACAAGAAAGAGAGCATTTTAAATTAAAGAATTATTCATACTGGCCATTTTCCATACAGGTTCTGAATTAAATAACTCTTAAACATTTAAGAACTATTCATATTATCAAACTTCATTGAGTCCTCTGAAAACATGGTGGTAAAACAAAATGATACTTAGAATCATGTATTTGGCCCATGTAGTTCAGGTTGGAAATATTAAT
Source organism: Rousettus aegyptiacus (assembly GCF_014176215.1). Lineage (NCBI taxonomy): Eukaryota > Metazoa > Chordata > Mammalia > Chiroptera > Pteropodidae > Rousettus > Rousettus aegyptiacus. The sequence continues at coordinate 51,315,331 of NW_023416311.1, read as the reverse complement.
GACAAAAAGACGGTGAATTAATGGCCCTAAATGAAGACCAATGAGATAAACTTTAGGAATTATTTACAAAAGTATTCAGTCTTAGGTTATTGTAAATGAACAAGTTTCCTAGTATAGGTTTCTATTTGTGTATATGACTATGTTTATATTTATGTAATATTTATAATCCATGTATATATAGTACAAATAAAATATATAAACTTACTAAAAATGGGCTATAAACTTTAATCTACTAACGATGTGTTTAGTAGATAAAATAATGTGTACTTTAAGAAGCTTAAACGTGGACATAATAACACATCACCATGTTTTTTAAAACTACTGTATTCAAGTATTGTGTTAGACAGTTTATGAACATTATTACTAATTGTCACAATAACTCTTTAAATTAGATGATATTAATTATTTTCTTTTTCAAAGAGAGAAACGGCTCACTTAGTTTGGAAACCGTGTCCATGATAAAGTCGAAATTTGAATATAGGTCTCTCAGACCCTGGCTTAGATGTCTACAACTTTTTGCCTCCAAATGCCATAGAGGTGACATAGGTTTACTTGAGTTTTAATTTTTTTAACTCTCAATACATTTTCTCAGTATGTTTCACAGAATCTTAGTGGCTGTCATTGAAGTCGCAGAATTTTCAACTCATATTTCATTTGAATAAAGGAGGCCATCACATAAATACTGCTTCTCTCAGATGTTCTGTACTACTTTTTAACTCTATCATGGTTATGTTCCCCAGATTTTTATCAGAGCCCTTGGCCTGCTTTGAACCTATGCTTTTAATTGAGGCCAAGTTAGTCACATATCACTCTGTTCATGCTCAGTTTACCCTTTGTATCAATTTCGTTTATTTATTAAAAAACATTTCAATTACCTTTTATCTGCTAAAGAAGACATAGCAATATTTTGAAAATCACTAAACTCTGAAGGTTAGCATCATGTTCTTAATTTTTTCCTCCTTTCTCATCCTAAAATTAGTATGGTAATATGGAATCTAAAAAACTACAAGTTAGAATCCTGAGGTATTACACTGTTTCAAATTTCAGTAACATTTTCCTGTCTTGAAACCACTGGATTCATTTCAAAAGTAAAATTTTTGCAAAAATATTAATGTTAGGACTTTGATCTCTAGCCATTGTCTTTGAGGTTTCTAGATTTATAGCAAACATCATTAGTTATCATTAGCAACATATTATCCAATGTGATTTATATTAATGGAATTTATGCTGATGAAAACACAGACTTTATACTATCTAGAAATTGCTATCTATAGTTTTCATTTCAATATAACTTAGTGGTAAATGACTTTTGTGGTTCTGCATAGTAATCATTTTTCTGAAACTACATGTCACCAAGAGTTCTTGTGGTTGCTAATATGACCACTGGTGAATTAAAATAAGAGGTAATTTTCCTGCAACGATGAGCCATGGTTGTAATTTTATAGCATTATTCCATATTATTCCATCTGATTATAACAAATATTTCAAGGTTTAGACTGCATATGATGATATTCATATTCCATTATAACCTATTTTGGTATAGTGCCATGATTTAATAAATAGTTGCTCTTGTTATCAATAAGTTGCACTACAATATGAGGATGATGTGTCTAATAAACTCATCTCTGATTCTTTGTGGGAAACAAGTTAATTTGGTTGACCTTGTTTCAAACTAATTTTAATGAGTAAAGGAGCCATATCTTATAACTTCATATTTATTCTTTATCTTTGCTTAAGCTTTCATAAAGAACTTGCTATTTAGATACATGCTGGTAAAAAGAACATTTGAAAATCAATTTGTAAATAATTTGAGAAATTCAGATTAAAAATTATAGTTTTTGAAATTAATTAACTAATTTTATGGTGGCATTGGTTAACAAAATCCAATAAATTTTAGCTGTACACTTTAACAGTAATATATATATATACACACATATATATGCGTATGTGTATATATATCATATATACATGTATGTGTATATATACATATATACATACATATATATATACATATATATATACATATATATGTGTGTATGTATATATATGTGTATATATATGTGTGTGTGTGTATATATATATGTGTGTATATATATACACACACACACACATATATATATATTTATACTATGTGTTCACCTCTCATAGTTAAATTTCTTTCTGTCACCACATACTTGACCCTCTTTACCCCATCTACCTTCCTCCTCCTTCCATAAAAATTACAGTTTAATCATGTCAACAAATCTATAATGGCTTTGTAAATTTATTTTTTAAATTCTGGCATACTCTACAAAGAAAGCTCTGTATCACTATTGATCTATCATCTATCATCTATTTATACCCACTTTATTCTCACACGTCTATTCCTATTATTATTTTATATTTGGAGGACAAATTGGCAATTATAGAATTTATATTATTTGAAAAGTTTACACAGGCAAAAGAGAAAACTAGAACTCAGTCTTGGCGATATTGAACCCCAAAGTTCATGTCTTAACCACTGAGAGTAATAGAATGACCACAACTAAGTATCAGAAAATATTTGGTGTCTATCATGCAGTTATTTTAAATGCTATAATTGAAATAAAATAAATTAGCTAAATATGTAACATATGTGAGGGTATTTCTCACTCTTTTTTTTTGTTGTTGATAGTTTCCTTCATGGTGCAAAACATTTTGAGTTTGATGTATCTCATTTGTTTATTTTTACTTTTGTCGTTTTTTGCCCTAGGAGACATATTCAAAAAAGTATTGCTAAAGCCAATGTCAAAGAGTATACTGCCTATCTTTTCTTCTAGAAGTTTTATGGTTTGGGGTCTTACATTTAAATTTTTAATCCATTTTGAGTTTATTTTTGTAAAGTGGTCTAGTTTCATTTTTTGCATGTATCTATCTGTCCAGTTTTCTCAGCATCTTTTACTGGAGACTGTCTCTATCTCACTATATATTCTTGCCTTCTTCACCATAGATTACTTATCATATAAGCATGGATTTATTTTGAGGCTCTCTATTCTGTTCCATTGATCTACACGTCTCTTTATGTGCCAGTATCATGCCATTTTGATTACTGCAGCTTTATAGTATACTTTAAAATCAGGAAGCTCAATATATCCACTTTTATTCTTTTTTACAAGATTTCTCTGCCTATTTGAGGTTTTGTAGTTCCATATAAATTTTAGGATTATTTGTTTTACTTCTGTAGAAAATGCCATTGGTAGTTTGATAAGTATTGCATTAAATCTATAGATCACTTTGGGTAGTATAGACATTTTAATGATATGAATTGTTCAATTTATGAGCAAGGTATATCCTTCCAATTATTTGTGTTTTTAAGTTTTTTCATCAATGTCTTATAGTTTTCAGAGTACAGGTCTTTTATCTCCTTGGTCAACAAAACAAAAAGGTAACCTATATACCAGTGATGAACTTTTGGAAAAAGAAATTAAGAAAACAATCCCATTATAATTGCATCAAAAACAGTAAAATGCCTGGGAACCAAATTAACCAAGGAAGTAAAAAACATATTCTCAGAAACTTATATCATTGAAAAAAGAAACTGAAGAAGATACAAATAAATGGAAGCATATACCATGCTCATGAGTAGGAAAAATCAGCGTCATTAAAATGCCATACTACCCAAAGTATTCTATAGATTTAATACAATCCCTATCGAAATATGAATGGCATTTTTCAGAGAGCTACAACATATAATCCTAAAATTTATATGGAACCATAAAAGACCCTGAATATCCATGGCAATCTTGAGAAAGAAGAACAAAGTTGGAGGTATCACCCTTCCTGATATCAAACTATACTATAAGGCTACAGTAATCAAGACAGCATGATACTGGCACAAAAATATATATTGATCAATGGAATAGAATAGAGAGCCAAGAAATAAATCCACGCCTATATATTCACTTAATATGTGACAAAGGAGGCAAGAATATATGGTGGAGTAAAAGCTGTCTCTTCAATAAAAAAAAAAGAAAAGGAAACTGAACTACCTTCTTACACCAAATACAAGAATAGATTCAAAATGGATTAAAGACTTAAAGTAAGACCTGAAACCATAAAACTTCTAGAAGAAAATATAAGTAGATATTGTTACCAGTAATTTCTTTTCAGGTGTATCTCCCTAGACAAGGAAAAGAAAGGAAAAATAAACAAACGGGACTACAGCAAACTAAAATGTTTTTATACAGCAATGAAAACCATCAACAAAACAAAATGACAACCAACTGAATGGGAGTAGATATTTATTTATGATACATCTAAATAAGAGTTTAACATCCAAAATATATAAAGAACTCATATAACTCAACAACAACAAAAGACAAACAATCCAATTAAAAAAAAAAAATGGGCAGAAGATCTGTACAGATATTTCTCCAAAGAGGAAATACAGATGGCCAATAGACATACGATAAGATGTCCAAGGTCAGTAATCATCAGAGAAATGCAAATTAATACCACAGTGAGATACCACCTCACACCTGTCAGAATGGCTATCATCAATAAATCAAAGAACAATAAGTGCTGGTGAGGATGCAGAGAAAAAAAATTCTTATACATTGTTGATGGAATTGCAAATTGGTACAGCCACTACGGAAAACAATCCGAAGGTTTCTCAAAACATTAAAAATTGATATAACTTTTGACCCAGTAATTGCACTTCTGGGTATTTATTGAAAGAAAACCAAAACAATAATTCATAAAGATCTATGCATCCCTATGCTCATGGACGCACAATTTACAATAATCGAGATATGGAAATAACCTAAATGCCTATCAGCAGAATATTGGATAAAGAAGTTATGGTTCATATATATAATGGAATATTACTGAGCCATTAAAAGAATGAAATCTTACTATTTGAATGGATCCAGAGTTTATGCTGAGTGAAATAATTCAGAGAGAGAAAGATAAATGACATATGATTTCACTTATACATGAAATTTAAGGAACAAAAAGAACAAACTAATCAAAAACAGACTCACAAATAGACAAACAGACTATCTGGGGATGGCCAGAGGGGAGGAGGATTGAGAGGTTGGGAGAATGGGGTGAAGGGTTAAAGAAGTACAAATTAGTAGTTGATAGCTGCACATGGGGATAGGGAGCATGGCATAGGGAACACAGTTAGCGTTAATGTAATGGCTAGGAGGAGAGCCAGAAGAGAAAAAGAGCAATTAGTGGGATCTTTTTATAAACTATTAACATTTTATAAATGCCTAAATGTACTGTATATTTGAAACTAAGAATAAAATAAAATTTCTAAAAAGGCAACCTACTAAATGGGAGAAGATATTTGCAAAGGATATATACAATAAGGGGTTAATATCCAAAAAAATAAAGAAGTCATACAATTCAACATAAAAAAAAAAAAACATCTAAGTGAAAAATTGGCAGAGGACCTGAAAAGACATTTCTCCAAAGAGAACATACAGATGGCCAACAGACACATGAATAGATGCCAATATCACCAATCAACAGGGAAATGTAAACCAAAACCATAATGAGATATCCCCTTACACTTGTCAGTATGGCTATTATTAAAAAGACAACAAAGAATAAGTGTTGGCGAGAATGTGGAAATAAAAGGAATTCTCACGCACTATTGGTGGGATTGTAAACTGGCACAGCCACTATGGAAAACAGTATGGAGATTCCTCATATAAAAAATAAATAAATAAATAAAAACAGAACTACTGTATGTTCCAGCTATTCTACTTCTGGATATTTATCCAAAGAAATCCAAAACCCTAATTTGACAAGATATATGCACTCCTATGTTCATTGCAGCATTATTCTTAATAGCCAAGATATGAAAGCAACCTAGGTGTCCATCGACATATAGAAAAGGAGGAGGAGTACATACATAAAATGGGATACTACTCAGCAATAAAAAGGAATGAAAGATTGCTATTTGTAATAACAATGATAAACCTAAAGAATAGTATGCTAAGTGAAATAAGTCACACAGAGAAAAACGAATACAATATGATACCACTTACATGTGGAATCTAGAATAAAAAACAAACAAACGAACAATAAAACAAAACAGAAACAAACTCATAGAATCAGAAAAGAAACTGATGGTTGCCAAATGAGAGGGAATGGGTGGGTAGGCGAAAGAGGTAAAAGGTATTAAGTACTACTGACTTGCTAATTATAAAATTAATTATGAGGATGTAATATACAGTGTAGGGAATATTATAGTCAAAAATATCATAATAACTATGAATGGTACCAGATGGGTACTAGATTTATCATGGTGATTGCTTCAGAAGGGATATGAATGTCTAATCACTATGTTGTATACCTGAAACTAATATAATATTATATGTCAACTATAATTAAAAAAATAAAGAATACATAATTACCCATTTTTTATTTGATGCATTTATATGTTGTAATACGCTCACTACCATAGTGTTAACTAACACCTCTATCATGTCACATAATTATCATTATCACCTCTACCATTCTCTTAACTATAAATACATAATTACATTTTGCATAGTTTGTAATTTCTCTTCATTGATTGTCTCATTTATGCAAGTGATGTAAAAAATTATCAAAATTAACTTTTATGCCCAGAGTTGAAACAAACATTAATTACTTTTTAAAACTTCCAATAATAGTGACTGATGATTTATTTGACATAATTAAAATTAATCATGTCAGACTTGGATATCCCATCTTGTTGAAAACTTCCAAACATTGAAAATCAGGGTATAGTTAATATTGCCCTTAAAATTGTTATATATTTATAATATGCATTATTTTTCTATTGTGATAAGTTAATTAGTATATTGTTAGTATATTAGTATATTGTTTCTGTTGCCAATGATTGCTACCGACTCTAATTTAAACAGAAAAGGAAATTCATTTGATGGATATAGGATTGTCCATAGAATACAGAGATGAAGCTGGAAAAGCAGGCATCAGAAACAATGGCTCTGGAAAATTTGGGAGCTAACATAAGTGTGTAAAGTCTTTCTAGTATTGTCAGAGGGTTAAATTATTGTCAAATATTTTAAGACCTTATTTAAAATATAATTTCTAAGAAGAGAGTATCTGATTGGTGCATTTAGATCATGTGCTCATTAGTTGGCCTTGAAAATATATGTTGTATTTTGATTGTCAGTCCCAATAAGACTGTATTTGCAGAATTATGATAGTTCCCCAAAAGGAATTCAAGTTTTTATTTTCATAGGTGCTGAATAGAGAAGTCAATAATATCCTTTGCTCTAGAATTACCAATATTGTTTCTCATCATTAATTGTCTAAGTAAATAACTTTCAAATTTAAAAGAATATGATTTTATCCATTTTTTAAAACAACCATTTTTAATGCAAGAATGTATTTTTGGTCCTTAAACTTCCAATGGTAATCATTATCAGCCATTTAGATTAAACAACTTATAATACAATTTTAATTACCTTTTTCCTTCTTATATGCTTCATTTCCTCTGAATGAGGTCTTCCCTCTGAATTATTTAAATTTTGACTACAGTACTTTTTTGAGTATTTTCCTTAGGTTGGGTGTGTGAATGACACAATCTAAATCTTTTAACTCTGATAGTTGAACAATAGTTCGGCTGAGTCTAGGATTGGGTCGCAGTCCTTTTTTCTTAGTAGCTTGTACCTAGTGTTGCTTAGTCTTATAGTCTCCAGTGCTGCAGATGGGAAACCTAATTTCAAGCTGTTTCTTCTTGTTGTATAAATTACTTTTTTCTTTTGCTGGGTAGCTATGAAATTTCTCCATACAACTTGACTATTCCTCATGTTTTGTACCAATCATTTAAATGGACTTCAAAATTTTATAGCTTATACTCAATCATGTATTTTATAGCTTATACATGATTGAGTAGTCAAAAGTTGCAACACCTTATAGAACAGTAAGGCATTATTATTCCATCCCCAGGTGACAACTATAGCAGGACTTCATGATGGAGAAAGTATTAAAACATTGCTGAACCTTAAATAACAAATTTAGATAAATAAAAGTTATTATATCTCTCAATTTAAATAGATTATTTCCCTTTAAAATTCTCTTCAACTAATCAAACATCAGCTTTTCCTGAAAAATAAATAAGTTCTAGTTTTTAAATATCTGAGGTGCACTAAAGAATTGAATGCCTTCCACTCCTTTTTTTTTTTTTTTTGGCATATGTTAAACTGTTTACTTCCATGTTTCAGTATAAAATATAAAAAACCCTTAAATCGAACATGCAGTGCACATGTCAGGTTCAAGTTCTCTCTGTTATACAGTCCTAATGTTTATTTTTACACAATTATTTCAACAAAAGAAAATGAACATCTAACAGGATAGCAGAATTTATGCTATACTTATTTTTTCTGTCCTTTAGGACTAGGAAAGTCCCTTAAGAAAATACATATTATATTGTGCTCAATAAGCACCATTATAATTCAACATTCCCATCCACTTCTACATTCTTATATATTCTTCAGATATCACCGAATATGTAAAGCCAAAAAACTCTATTTTTCAAACTGTTTCTAGTGTTCTGACTGTATCATAGGTTTTGCCAATGAGTTTTATTCTTTTAGAGTTGGCAGCTGAAAGAAAGCTGAGACCATTCTTACCTGTTCCTATGTCAGCTGGCAAGCTAGTTTGGATATGAGAGTCAACAACTGCCTGTTTCCATGTTCCAGGGTCTAATCACCAGCTCCATAAGTATGTGGTAGTTTTGTGGTGACTGCAGCAGTAATAGCAGTAGCAGTTTCCTCTTGCTAGTTTACAACTGCGTTTATGTTGAAATCAAATGACACTTCTTTAGTATGTCCAATAATATTGTAAGACTTAATTTTGTTGCTACATTGATTCTTATTGAAACACCTGGACTAGTTTCTGTTTCTTGAGCTGAATTCTGAAAGATATTTATTGTATATATCATAGAAAAAACGTGTGTGTGCGTAGCCAGCAAACCTAGAATTATATCCTTGATTTACTACATAATTCCCACTTGAACTTGCTAAGTCTCAATTTCCTCAACCTACAATGTTTATAAAATGTTTATTATATCATTGAAAGGATACAATTGTGCAATATGTACAAAATATCTGCACCAAATAACAGCAGTAAATAAAGTGTGACGGGCAGATGGTGAACAGTTGTTGCCAGGATACGAGAGTTGAAATTATGAAATCTTTTGATGAAGTTTTTTTGTTTCCATAAAAGTTAATTTTTTTGATTTACATATTTTACTCAATCTTCTGACAGTAGATGGATAAATTGAAAAACAATAAAAAAGCGTGAATTTCCTGATTTCCAGGATATAATCATGAAAGGTAATAAATAAACTAAATACAGTAAGCAGAAAACTGTACTTAGGTAAGTAAGTAAATAAAATTTTGTATATATGTGAACAAATGGCTTGTGTTGCTTGAGAGTAAAGCTCATTCAACTTAGATGTAATCACTGAAATGAATATGCATTGAATTCATGAAAATCAGACTACTTTTAGGAAAATGCTTTCATTTTAGCAAGACAGAAGCTAATCAAGGCATAGGTGGTATTCTGTGTAAGATAAAATAAATTAGTTTAAATATTCATATTTTTGGTAAATATGCTGTTAGTTTGAAATTTTCAAGATTTTGTCTTAATCTTAACAAATTTATTCATTAGAAAAAATATTTTCCTTTATTTGTATAATTTGCATTTCCTTCGCTTTCTCTGAAGAGTTTTTAAAAAAAATCTGCATGAATTAAATTTCTTTGAACTGACTTTACTACAAATATATTACACTTCACCAAAACTTTATTTATTTTTTAAAACATTTGTCTTGAGTGGAAGGAGAAAATAAATAAAAATAATATAACTTAAAAATTCTTTTGATACTTTCGAGAGCACATAAGAATATATTTTCCTAAATTATAATGTTATATTTTGTAGTAATTTTGAGCAATGTAATTTTGAAAACAAGTTATTTAATGACCCATCACATTCATAAGTATATTCAGAAAATAATAAAATAAAAGGAATGTACAGTTTCAGTCAACAATCAATTTTAAGTGAACTTATTCCTTCAATAGGTACTTTCAAGCAATTGATATTTCGACAATTCAATTTGTCGGTACGCAGTCTCTGATTTATAATTTAGTTCACAGATTATTAAGATTTATAAGGTTTTACAAGTTTTAGTTTTCACAATCCTGTTAATTCTAGTAAAATATCTTTCTCTCATTTATAGTACGACACATAATTTTATGACTTTCAAAATCTTTGATGTTAATTTCAATTTTTTCCACGTTTTTGTATATATTTCAACAGTAAATTTAATGCTCAAAATTAGATTTTACGTATTGATGGGTGTTTGTGATTAAAATATCATTTAACATTATAATGTTTTGAAAGATGAATGGAGAATTGCAGTAAAAAAAAAAGGAATGCCCACAATTTTTACTAATATCATACTGTGGAACTAATATTGTAGGGAATGTGAACATTAATAAAAAAAATAAAAGAAATGGACCTTGAGTTGTGGGTATACATATATATATATATATATATATATATATATATAACACTAGCACGTGCATGTGTGTGTAGGGGGAAGTGTATGAATAAATTTTTCTAATTTGACAGATAACTTTAAAAATATGTTATTTGACCTATGCTATTTGTCCAAGAAGATCCTTGTGCAAAGTTAAATAGAAATTACTTCAAAGTAAAAGAAGGGTTTCTCAAATTTTATTTTATAAAGCAGTTAAGGGAGCTTCCCCAGAGTGCTAACACCAGAATTAGGACCCACATATATTTCTAGAGTGTTCTGCAACACATGAATTTTAGTGACCAAGTTTTCATCTTGAAGTTTCTGGGACAATAAAGAAGAACTCAAGAATGATAAAGAGAATAAGGTGCTTTATAGTGGGAGATCATGGCTGAGAAGAAACACATGGTCTACTACTTATGAAAAAGAACTACTTTCTCTGAGCTGATCAATGTTTTACTAATAGATAAAGCTTAAAAAAATCATAAAAACTCAGCACCTCCTTTGACACATATTTTCTAGAAACTTTCTTTTCTGTGCAAACAAAAGAAAGTGAAGATTTATCTTATATATTTGATTCCTGTCCTTGGTCATAAAAGAAAGGAGAAATAGGGAGACAGTAAAGAAGGGAGAGAGAGAAAGGGGTGGTGGGGAGGGAGAGAAGATAGAGTGAATGAGAAAATCTCTATATGAATAAGCACATTATGAGAAAAATATATAGATACCATGAGTTTTTGGTACGTGAAAAAAATTTGTTTCTTTTATTCTAGCATATCCTACTTAAGAATAAACTTGTATGAAAATAAGTAAATCTTTCAAATATTTAGATCTGGTTTTGTTGCATTTTGTAGCATATATAATTTTTTTTATTATTTATAGAAAATCTTTTAAACACAATGTTAAAATTAGTAATATTGCAGAACTTGGGAGTTATTGAATCTTTTCAGAATGTTCTCAGTGTTTTTCTATTCATTGAAAATCTAATTCAACATTAACACACATGGTGTTGTATTATTGGTCACAAATTCATGTTAATTTTAGCTAATGTATAGTTTTATTCACTTTGTTTTCTTTTTCTGCTGAGAATCATTATTTTGGTCATAGCTTAGTTTGAGTTTCTTTCTGGCAGTTTAATTTATGAACTCGTATTAGATATGCATAGTCACAGCTGGGTATGTAGAGATAATTTCACATTACTGTCAATGACACTGGAGACATCAGCCCATAGGTACAGATGGTTTGGCTCTTATACTTGTATCTGTGCATGTATTTTCAAGAAATAACATATCTATGATTTGATTGCTCTTTTGTTTAAATTTTGATTTTTACTTAGTGAAAACAATTTAAGCTTATTAAAAAGAACCTGTACAATGGAGTAAATACAAGCATAAAAAAATAATTCAAAAGCCAAACATATAAGAATATTTGTATATTAAGATAGAAATTATTTTATAAAAATGAGATTATATTACCAGTTCAGTATTTAATTAAAATGATTACATTTATTTTTCCAAAAATAAATGGGAGAGAAAAATAAATTTAAAAAATAAAGACAAATGAACTGTCAAGCCATGAAAACGCATAGAGGAAACAACTATGTGTTGTTAAGTAGAAGACGGCTATCTAAAGAGACTACATATTATATGATTTCAACTATATGAAATTCTGGAAGAGGCAAAAATATGGAGACAGTAAAAAGATCAATGTTTGCTGAGAGTTTGAGGGGAGGGAGAGAGGGATAAATACATGGAACACAGGACAAAGGCAATTTTTAGAAAAGTGAAACTATTATTCTTTATGATACTGTAATTGTGGTGTTATGAGTTAAATTGCATTGTTCCCCCCTCCCCACAAAACATAATATGCTAAAGTCTTAACCCTCAATACCTGAGAACTCAATTCTATTTGTAGATAAAGTCTTCAGAAAGATAATCAAGTTAATATGAGGTCCTTAGGTGGGCCCTAATGTGACTCATATCCTTATAAAAAGAGGAAATTTGAACACAGACATAAACAGATGGGAGATGATGTGGAAACATAGAGAGAAAGCAGCCATCTATAAGCCAAAGACACAGACCGGAAACAGATATTTCCCTCATGGTGTTCAGAAAGAATTAACTCTGCAGAACAGTGAGAGAATATCCGTTGACTGAGCCACCCATTCTAGCGCCTACATGTCATTAAACATTACCAAGCCCCTATAATATATAACACCAAGAGTGAACCCTAATAAAATTAGGTACTTTAGTTAAAAATAACATATTAATATTGGCTCATAAGTTGTAACTAATGTACATCACAAATGCAAGATGGAGGTGTATATGAGAACTCTATGCTTTTGCTAACTTTTTTTTCTGTAAACCTAACTGCTAAAAAATGAAGCTTATTTATTTAAAAAAAAAAACAGAAGGCAATAATCAACTTTAAAAAATATTTGCTCGTGGCAAAAGTGATTGTTAGTTGGTTACCATTTTGAAGGATTTACAAAATTCAGGAGCTAGAAAGGGACTAAGGCTTTTTTATTACTGAACTGTCTCAAATAAAGAAAATTACATATACAAAATGTCATAAAAAATAGAGAAACAATTTCATTTCACTCATTGGCTCAGTAGCATCCTATTATGTTAGAAAGGGAAAAAAGTAAGATAATAAGTCAAAGAAGGTTATTATTCATTATTCATCCTAATAGTAATAGTAGTATGGAAAACCCCTAATGTATAAGTCAGTTTCCAGTTAAGAAAACATATACCACTCGGGGTATTTTAATCAGAGAGTATTTAATATAGCAAGTTGATCACATTGGTGATAGAAGAGATAAGTCAATGTTGAAACAATCCAGAGCTAAGCAACAGCAAGAAATCAATACCACTCTTAGCCTGGAGGGACATAGAAATACTATGTTTTCATAAGTGTGTGTGGTGGGAGGAATAAAGGGGGATAGGAGGGGTGAAGGGTGAAAGAAGAGGGTAGAGGGTGGAGAGAGAGAGAGAGTGAGAGAATGAGAATCAGTCTGGTGTTCATTTCTGTGATCTCTTACCAAGGCTCTCAATGGCTAAATCTAGCCATAAACTATAAACCACTTAGTAAAGGAATCTGGTGATGGAGTTTGAAGAATAAAGGAAGGAGATAAAACTAAGGGAAGAAAGCAAGTTATTGTTAGAAATTAACACCAAGCTACCTACATGCATCTATCTTTTGAATGCATTTCTTACCAAAATGTATTTTTACTAGGACAATATTAAATTTGATTGTCAAAATCACATTGAGATATAATTCTACTTTGGGAAAAATAGAGTAGACTATTTTGCTTATTTCTTCTGACAAGTAGAACTAAATTCACAAAGAAAGCCTAAAATGAAGAGAGGAGACAGGACCTCAAAACCCAGAGAATGACCTGATGGTGAGTCCCCCAGGGTTTTATTTTTGCTTCATATATCACATACTTGAAGCTGAAGCTGGCAATCCAGAGACATCAACAAGTACAATTTAAAAATCCTCTCAAAAATTCTTTTTTGGATTGGACCGAGGAAGGGGCAGCCTAACAAGACAAAACTTTTAGACAAGAATCGCTCCTATTATAGCCAAACACTATGACTCCATCCCCTCTCATGCCAGCAAAGACAGAGGGGAGAGCCCATATTTTCACCCCTGGGAGGTATTCCAACATTCTTTTTGGGGTAACATCATAGAAGGTCAAATAGAGGTCTGAAACTATTATCTCTACTGGCTGGTAACAAGGCCTCCTTCATCATGGTGTTAGTGAAGACTATGTGGGGACCCTGAACTTCCATCCTCATATGGTGTCAATGAATTGCCTACCCTCTTGCTTTCTGGAGTGATCTCAACAGGAACCTGGCAGAGAGCCAGGGCTTTCACCATCACTCAGGGATAATGAGCCCATACTCACTACCTGAGGAGCCAGAACTCTCATCCCCTAAAAGCCATAACAAGGAGCCCCCACCTTGAGTGTCAACAGAGGCCAAATGGGGAACCTGAACTCCTACATCCACCTGGCTATAATGAGGTGGTTTTGCCAAAATGATGTCAGATAAAGCCAGCTTAAACAAAGTATACGTAAGATCCAGTCTTTTATCATAAGAGGAAACTCTATAAAAATTATTCTTCTTATCAATAACCTGAAATATCTCAAGCTATACAAAAAAAAGACAATCAATGGATTGCAATGTTGAGATGACAAAGATACTTGTTTATCTGTACGATTTAAAAGAAAGTTTCGATGAACAATTATGAACATGAATGAAACAAATGAAAATCAAAACAAAACTACTAATAAAAGATAACCTCATCAAAGGAATAGAAAATCTCAGCAAAGAAATTGAAATCATAAAGAGAAATTGTATGGAAACTTTAGAGCTGTAAATACAAATTAAAAAAAAAAAACATTATGTATGAGTTCGACAGAAGAATGCAGAAAACAGATGAGAAAATCATTGACTTTGAAGATAAAACAATAAAAATTACACAATCTGAAAACAGAGAAAAATTAGACTGGAAGAAAATGAACAGAGCTTCAGAAACTTGTAGTACTATAACAAAAGATTTAACTTTTTTTTTTTTTTTTTTTTTTTTTTGTATGAGAGTCCTGGAAGGAGAAGAGAAAGAGCTTAACTATAAATGTAGTTGAAGAAAAAAAATGACGGAAACCTCCTAAATTTGGCGAGAGGCACAAAGCTATAGATAAAACTTAGGTAAATCTTTGGATCAAATCAAAGAAATCCATGCTAAATTAAACTCTGAAAAGTAAACAAAGAAAAATATTGTAAGTAGATAGAGAGAAAAAGATAGCTTACACACAGAAAAAAATGAGTAAAAGTAGATTTCATATCGGAAACCATGGCGACGAGAAGAAAGCAGCACATTTTTCAAGTATAGGAAGAAGAGAACTGCCAACCCAGTCCTGTACCCAGCAAAAATGTCCTTCAGGAAGGGGAAATTAAGACATTCAAAAGGTAGAGAAACTAAAATAATTTTTTTGTAAGCAGGCCGGTACTAATATATGAGAGCTAAGGAAAGTTCTCCAAAAAAAGAGAAACAATAAAAGAAGGAACCAAGGCCTTTCATGAAAGAAATAACAAAATAAGCAAAAATACAGGTAAATAATAGGTTTCTCTTGTCCTTTTGAGTTCTCCAAATTACAATTGAATGTTGAAGTAAGAATTATAATTCTGTGATTGTTTTGAATGTATGTATGGCCATTAGGGAAATACGGATTAAAAATAATGAAATATCAATACGCACCTATCAGAATAGTTAAAATGAAAAAAAAAAATGTGATAACACCAAACATTGGCAAGAATTCAGAGAAACTTGATTATTTATACAGTGTTAGTGAGAATGGGAATGTGAAATGATACAACCATTCTGGAAAACAGCTTAGCATTTTCTATAAGAGAAAACTAAATACCCAACATTAATGCCGTGGAACTGTAGTTCAAGGCATTTATTCAGTAGAAATAAATCACAAAAACTATAGAGGAATGTTCATAGCAGTTTAATAGTAATAGTCAAAAGAGGGAACAGATAAGTGGTTGCCAAAGGGGAGAGAGGGGAGGGGAGGCATGGGAGAGAAGTGCATGTGGCTAGAAGGGGCAGTCTGAGGAAGACTTTTTGTGATGTAAATGTTCTGTACATGGACTGTATCAATGTCAATATTCTGATTGTGATATTTAACAATAGTTTTGGAAGCTTTAAGCATCTTTTGGAAAACTGGTTCAAGTGTATCTGGGATCTGTCAGTATTTCTTACAACTACATGTGACTCCACAGTTGTCTCTAGACAACAAATTTCATTTTAAAAAATATTGAATAATAAAGGGAAAGAATTGATTATTTCTGAATCATGAGTTATAAATAGGTAATTAAATTAATCATACATATTTTAATAAGTTGATTCTGACATTAAGACCAGGTACTCATTCAAAATTTCATTTTCAGAAAAATAATTGTCATGAGACATAAACATAATTCTTTCTTCTATATTTCCTACTGCCTCTGTTCCCCCATGTGACAGAACAAAAGTCAGTGATGAGGTATTAACAGAATCGTGACTCATCTTGGCTAAAGTATATGTAGCATGGACCGAACATTAATTGGTAGAAGGCATCATCGTTTGAAAAAAGTATTACTTTGCAATAGGCTATATAACATTTGTTAGATGTCAAAATCACTGTTATGGCTTAGGAATTTGTCAATTTGGCTAGACTGAACAGCCCTTTTCAGAATCTATTTCTTGTATGTTTCCTTTTGGAAAATGGACACAAGGGGCATCTTTGATGAATATAGAAGACAAAGGAGACAGTTGCCATTTCATAGTGTACCCTATATGTGCTCACACATGTGTGTACACATTGAGTATTTGCTGATTCACTTTGTTGACGAAACAGCAGTGGACCTACAAGTGCTCTAGCTTATCTAGATTGTCTTTCAGTTTCTCTAACTAGTGGGCTAGGTGTGTCTTTAGTTTTGTGATGAAGGGTCCTAAAGAAAGACATTGATTTCTTCAGGATAGCAGTGTCACTAAAGTCAAAGGCATGGATTTTGGTCCACCCCTTTTGGGTTACAGCTACTGCCTCTAGGTTTCAGCCTATTCAGTGGTCTTCCTCTCCTGATTGCCTGTCCTGTGTATCTCAAGCTTCTGTATCTGATGCTGAGATGACAGCCTTACAAAGACTCCTATCTCCCACAATTGAGTAAACCAATTCTCTATGACAAATCTCTACTGTATCTCATACTGGTCTCTGCTTGGACGCTGACAGATACAATCACAGTGCATACAAAGCAGTTTAAATAATCACTACCTTTCTATAAATTGCTTTAGAAAGATGCAAATATATATTTGACATGTCATTATTTATTTAGACATATAGTATTACTTTAATATAAATAATGTTTTATCCTGAGATAATTTAAATATATTGAGAGGCTACAAAGTAAGCACTTAAGGAGTTAGAAATATCTGTAATATAAATTTAAGTTGGAAATCATTCTGAAATTTTATTATTCATATATGCAGTGACTTCATTTTGAGATATGAGCTAAATTTAATGAAAAGAATAATTTAGTACTTGCAAAGTATAACAAGATGTTGATTGTGTTTTAAATATACATGCCATTATAATATTAAAAACATGTCAACTCTGTATTTATGAAATGCAATGACAATCAAACTTAAAAATATTAATTTTGGAAAGCTTACAGACAGAAATTAAAGAAAGACCTGTTTCATAGAATGTTAAAATTCCTCTGTTTAGCCCGCTCTGAGCCACCATTGAAAAAGCTGAATCATAAATGGAGTATTGCAAACAATGCATAATTAAAACATGAAAAAAATTAAACTGGAATTTTGAAAGAGTTCTACATATTTGGTATATCAATAATTCTGTCTTCATCTAAGATCAAAATTGTAACATTTTCATCTTCAGACAGTGTGGGAGGCTTTCACTATTTTGTAATCTTCACATGAAGTTTGGACTAAATTTCAAATGACCAATAACAAATCATACACAGTCTAATATTAACTTTATTTGCAGTTGCATATCTGTAAGCAAATGGCCTTTTACCATGGGCTCTGCTTCTCTGTGGGATCAGAAGAAGGTTCATATTTTGATTATATTTTTCAGTAATATTTGATTGAATAAAGAACAACTAATGTTTTGTTTCAAGCTTCATGGTAGAACTGATACATGATTTATCTATACTCAACCTAACTATTCAGAATATTGGTCACAATGTGTGGGAAAATCTAACATACTATTGTATGATGCATTTTTTTTCTCTTCTTTCCTTCTAAAGTGTCATAACCACTTGTTTCTCCACTCTCAAAACATCCATTTGTTTCTTTTTAAATCACATCTGTCTTAAGACGGTACACTCTCCTGTAAAGCAATAACATCTTTGGTGGCAAGGCTCTGTATCTATGATCTTTGAATTCCACCTGTAGTTACCAGCAAGGTGGTTGGCAGTGTAAATTTAAAAGTAGCTGTGCACTGATAGAATAATATGAATGAACAAATAAATGAGATTAGTTGTTTCTCTGATTAGCCAGAAATTTTTAACTCCTCTATGGTTTGGTGTGTATGTGTGTGTGTGTGTGTGTGTGTGTGTGTGTGTGTGTGTACACCGTTAACTTTTTTAGGCACTCCCATTCACCTACTGTTGAGGCTGTAGGCATCATATAAAGTATATGTGCATTTATATTTAGCAGTTCAAGGACTCTTTCTAAGATCAATCTCCTAAATCCTCTTGTGAACCCTTCTAGTTGTTTATTTCATCATTCTGCTCTGTTATCATTGGATTCTGTCCCTCTCCCAGCCTAGTTTGTTGTTGTTTTTGTTCTTGGCTACTGCATTGGGATACTCAACAAGACAGACCAAGCTTGTCTTCACTGAGCTCATATTCTAGTAAACTGTGTCAATATAAAAAGATTAGACATAACATAAGTAATTGGGTAGCATAAAGAATTTTTAGAAAGACAAGCAATTAGCATATTGAATCAAAAGGCACAAGCACAAACTTTATGTATAAAAATAACTGATAGATTTTGGTAAATTTTACTGTTAGTAACTGAACATGAAAAATAAATCTGAGAAAATATTTAATTTCATAGGCCACCTTCAGTTGCAGATTCTGACTCAGCAGGTCTGAGGTGGGCATTCTGCATTTCTAAAAATCTGTCAGGTGATGCCAATGCTAATTTTTTTGGACAACGTTTATGGTATCAAAATCCTAATACACCAATTTTCTTTTAATGTGTTCAAATAAAAACACAAACATCTTTTGTTTTAATCTATCCTTAATTTACTTTAAAATTTATATACAGAATATATATCTATATGTCTATATATCTAATACATATGTTAGATATATCTATCTATAATATAAAAATCTATATATCTAACATAGTATTACAGATATGTATATACATAGCTCCTTCAAAATAATTACAGCTCATTTTAATGTGAATAGAAATAATCCATACAAGCTAACATTCAATATTAGAATCAATTTTAGATTTATGTTTTTTTATTCAATTTTCACCTAAATCATAGTTTTTTAGAATACTGTTTTTATATTTTTGGGGTATAGATTTACCAATAGTGTATATGGGTGTATAACATTACAAATAAGATATTCTTATATCAGTCTCTCTCTAAAAGGTCTTGTATAAAACCACAGGAGAAATATATTAGAAATGTATTTATAATAATCAACTGAGATAGCAGTGATGAAATTATGTGAAATGTTAACAGCTTAGAGTTCCTTAGAATACCTTCTTTTCAATTATTCATTTATCTTGGTGATTTTTCTTTCCTTTGTGGTGTCCCTGGCAAATCAGACATAAGTAATTCCTAGCTCAGCAAGAAACCAGAGCTCCACCTAGAGGTAGAGTCCCAGGCTGAGATCTAGAAAGTGAGTATTGCATCCTCTACAACATATTTCCTGCAATTTACGGATAGAAATTAGTCAAGGAATATAAAATTGTATATTAAGAATATTTTTTACCATATTTTTTCTTTTCCTACAGTTTTAAAAAAAATAGACAATCATTACTGTGATTCCTTGTTAAAAAAACAACAAAACTTCTCTTTGTAAATTTTTCAAGAAGCAAAGTACTTTTCAAAATAATTAAAATGATACACCAGAAATGAGTAGTTAGGTTGCAATTTCACTTATTAACAATGATAAATTTATAAAATTCTAGGGTCGTCCAACATACTAACCTTTTACAAACTCTGCTGAAGATCAAGCATTCTCATGAAAATTAAATTTTGGAACCAGGCATTATTTACTCAACCTAAAGTGATGTTATTTACAATTCATGTCTTTACTAGATTGCTCTGAGGAAATTAGTTGTTTAAGTTCTCTTTCTATCTGTAGAATTGATTTAGAATGCTGTATATTTTTCAGGAGAATTAACCACAAAAATAACCACAATCTCTTGATGATCTTCAATTAGTAACTTTGTTACTAGTACCTTTGTTAATAGTACCTACTTGGTTTTATGCACACATTTTATCTGGCCAAAATGTATCCAGAGAGCAGTGTCTTTGATTCTAGTAGCTGAATGTAAGAAACAACAACAACAACAACAACAAAATAGCTGGCCCACAAATCCCAAAACTAGGCTTCTCATTTCCTGCTTTTAACTATGCAGAAAATTCCAGTGAATGATTCACACACTGGCATGCTAAAGCTTTCTCATAGAGGTCTTATCCCTCATTACTACGCAACAAACTCTGAGATATTTGGAGTCAGGAAACTTGTTGAACCTTTCTTAGCCCATATTTTATAAACTCATTTAACAAAGGATACCACAATTTGTCACACCTATTAATGTTCTTTAAAAAGAATGTATTTTGTATATAATTTTATAACTTTGGAGTAAAGTGGAAGTACAAGAAAGCCATTACATATGAAGTAAGATATGACTCATTGCAAAGAAGTAGGAAATAAAGCAAGTTTGGGAGTACTGCTTTAAACAAAGTCACATAGCTTTATACCCTCAGGGAATAAGAGCAAAGTACAGAACAGAACAGATTATAAAAGAATTAACAAAAATACAAGGAGGAGGAGTTTAACACTAAGTGCTTTTATTTCATCACTAATTCTCATGTTACAGATGTAAACATTTCCAGATTCTACCTTTTTTAGGGCTGAAATCACAAAGCTAATTGAAAACTATGTGTCTTTGACACAGAGAGAAATTGAGAAAAAAAGACAAAGCCCTTCTAATTTTTTTAGACTGTCCAGAATTGGATAATTTATTATCATTTAATATTACAAACTTTACATATGACGCACGAATGGTAATACAGTTAAAACATATATTTGTAATGCTCTATATAGTATGACTGTGATTTGTACTTTTCAAAACTTTTCAAAAATCAAAATTTGACTATATGCTCCATTGAGAAATAATATTTTTCAAGTCTTAATTCATATGGATACCTTGTACCATATTCCCAAGAAAGGTAGAAATTTAGAAAGGTACGAAGCCACTAAAACTCTAAATCTTCACAGGTGCAATTTTCAGCACACAACAGCACATTTTTCCTAATGTACAACTGTATATATTTTTTGAAAATATAGATATATATTTAACAGCTGAAATAGAATCATTTCTTTTTATAGTTTTTATAAAAATATTTTGTAGCATAGAGTTTTTTTCAAGTAAATAATATCTATCATCGTATGCTAGTCAAGCGTATTATTTAAGGAGACTATGGAACAGCTGGGAAATTTTGTGAAAAATCAAACCATTTGAATATATTTTAATGAGAATGATTATTTGTGTGCTCCTCTCTCCTCTGAAGACCGCTTAAAAGAAAATTTCTCCTTTCTGCCCTCCGATGCTCTGTCAAGTAACTAACCAGACTCCCCCTTATCCACCCTATACCCCTTCCCATGCTTGAGTTTGTTTTAGATTGTGATTTGATAAGGAGTTGCCAAGAAGAAATCCACCTTCGTCAACCACTTTCTGAATGTTCAAAAGCATCTGTAGAATGCTCCCACATACGTCCAAAAACATATTCAAAAGCATGGGAAACTCAAGGGACTCACAACTTTACCACCTTTCCACACTTGGCATAAACACGAATAGTTATATACAATGTGTATACAATTTGCTTTGTTGAATTTAGTTACTATTTATGTTCAAATTTATGTAGGCCCTGAGGAAGAGATGATATGGAAGAGAGGGAGTGTATAAGATTAGTGACCTTAAACCGACTAAGCTTCGATTCTCCTCTTATCTCAGTACTTTGTTTATATCCTGAACATTGAACTAACAGAATGCCCAAAATAGCTGTTTTCCTGAGTCGAATATCAAGGAAGCTCTGTGAATAACAATAGTTAATGACAAAACAGCATGCAGCTCCACCTGCTAATTTGTCTTTTCTTATTTCATTTTCCCTTTCGGCTTTGACCGCCAATTTCATTTTCAGTTAGCTTGTTTTTCAGGTCCTTATTTCTTCCTTCTCCAACATGTACTTAATCTGAAGAGTTTAATGTTGTTTCTCTTTGGCTTTATTATTTTTCCCAAATATTTTTTATTCACTTACTTAGGTAAAAATGGAAATATGATAACATTATTTAATTGTATTAATAAACATTTTGAATAAATCCTAATATCAAAAGCCATCATCAGGTTCTGTGCTAAGTTATGTGCTTTACATGAGAAGTTAAAGATATCTGTGTTAACAGTGACAGATTCTATTTAATATACAAGCTTTTGGTTCCTACATTCGACAAAATTGATGTTAGATCTTGGAAAGTAAAATGTTCTCTAATTAATGAAAATATTCTTATTTTAGAATCTTGGGAAATATAATTCTTTACATATGTTCAAGTACAAGACCACCACACTTTTTTTTTTGTTAGGAAAATTAATAGAATAATAAAAAGAAAGTGAGAATTGGACCTAGAAGTCATAGATTTGTGTTTTAGTTCTAACATTTGCCAGCTATGAGGTTTCATTAAAGATATCTACTCTTCATGAACATAAATTTTGTTCAACTACAGAAAAGAACTAATAATAATACTTTCCCTACTGATATTCACAAAAGTCCATGAAAGTTAATGTATGGATATGCTGTAAATTAACTTTGAAATGGCATGTTACTTTTCTTTATACAAATATGAAAATGTATGGGAATATAGTTAGGATCTAGACAGAAGTCAATAGATAGAAGAAGACAATTTCGAACTCACAAAGCGGAAAAAGAAAGGGGGAGAATTGCAAATTATCTCTCATATAGGAAAGTTTAGTATGGCAGCTGGTTAGGAGACTTGACAGTAGGTCTTCAATCATGGCCAAGCTGTTAGTCAGGCCTAGATAACAATGTCATATCTGGTAAAATAATAAGGAATTTATGTATCCATCTTTTTGATGGTCTGGGTTGGTATTAGCCATTTATTATTTATTTCACAATGTTTTTCTGCCTTGTTTCATAAGTTACATGAAGAAAGTAAGTGTTGAACAATAAGTCAGGTATGATAGAATAAGAACACAGTATTAATTGCCACCACAGCCAATCTCTCCTCAAAGTTTTACATTTGTGCTCTGCAAAAGGTCTAGTTAGAAGTTTCCTTTGATCTCAGGATTACTCTTAAATCTTAGAAAGAAAATAAAATATTATCAGGATCTTTGTTCAGAAAAGATAAATCATAAATCAATGTCTATTTCACTTTTTGTTTGCTTCTGATTTTTCAAGATTTCTTTGACCTAGAAGCAAAATATGTCTGAAGTTTCTATGCCTGTTCACCTCTCAAGGTCAGTTAGCATACAATACTTATCCTCAAGAACTATAACACTGCTGATCAAATTTGGTCTATAAGACCATATCATTTTTCAAATTACTGATTGATTATGACAACTACTTTAAATACTTCTTTTATCTTATATACTTCTCATACTTTCTTTAAAATATGGCTACTTCATGAGCTCAGGATAATCTCTTTTGGCATATATGTATTAAATAGGGAGATTTAAATTTATTATACGCTTAGAAGCTTACCCAACAGTCTTCTTGCTAGGAAAATCTACAGAGAAAATTACAGATATAGTTATAACTATAACCTGATTATGGCTCAAAAATAAAATTGCATCTATGTAATTTTCCCTAACATAGAAATTCCAAGTCATTGCAAAATCTATTCTTATTCTCAGATTTTAAAAAGTTAATGTAGATATGTCTTAAGTATTATCAAACTGTAATTGTGGCACTAAAATATATTTTTCTATAGAGTTGGCACTGTACAAAAGGCACTGGAACTTGCTTTGCTGGTAATGAATTGAAATTTAGTTGGCCAGCTAGGGAACAAAATTTTTTGATTCAAAAGAGTTCAATCTATGCTTTTCTATTTATAATATCTTTTTGTTTTGTGTCAATTCTGCCTTCTGCATTTTACGTTTATAATCACTCAAAACTCTATTGGCTTATTCATCTACTCCTATTATATAAGCACAACAAAAAGAGGGAAATATTTTATTTAAAAACTTACAAAAAGAAAAACCACCTATGCACATGAGCAATAATATGACTGCATTTGGAAAAGACATAAATAGGTTTTACTTATTATTAATCTTCTGGGAATAGCTAAGTCTAAAAACCAGGTAAATTCAATTTTATTTATATTCCCCAACAGACTTATAACATTATGACTTTTCCCTCAAATGTACAAAGAAGAGCTTCATGCTACCAAATGTTCTCCTA
Organism: Rousettus aegyptiacus; assembly: GCF_014176215.1. Classification (NCBI taxonomy): domain Eukaryota; kingdom Metazoa; phylum Chordata; class Mammalia; order Chiroptera; family Pteropodidae; genus Rousettus; species Rousettus aegyptiacus. The sequence continues at coordinate 51,290,576 of NW_023416311.1, read as the reverse complement.
TCCTAAATTTTCACAAATGTATAAAAAGTTGCTATATCCTGACATTTGGAAAATGCTAAACATAGCGTAAGGTCTAAGGCCCAAGGAGTACAGAGAAATGATGCCTTGATTTCTTGCATAAAGTGGCCTACGAATGTTCCAGTCACTGTGGAAAAACAGACCCAAATTCCCACAGACTCTCCCATCAAAGTATCAGAAGCATCACGGCTGGTGTTTAAAACTGAGCATCCATCTAGGTCTCCATGTGGAAGAAAGGCAGTATGTGGAGCGTGATCTTGCAGAGTGTGATGTCCTCGATGTTTTTTTCCCTTGGCTCTTGGCTCTTGGGTGAGAAAGACAAAAAGGATCTGAGTGGAGTGGAAAAATAGGAGGGACCAAAAGAAAACAAGAAATAATTTAAATAATAATAAGTTCTGGCATATTTTTCTCATTTCCCCTAGACACAATTTTAATTATTAATCTTATGATTGAAAGAAACTTTGACGTGCATCTAGTTCAAATACATCAAAGTCTGCATACTGTGTATTTGTAAAAAAAGCTGTCAGTTTTTTTTTGTTTGTTATTTTTTGTTTTTGTTTTTGTTTTTTGGAAGGAAAGCACATTGGAGGTAGAGTAACAATATCTCATTTGTAGTTTTTGAGACCGTGGAAATGTCACCTAATTTTGGGGAGGCTGGCTTATGACATTGGTAAAACAATAAGAGACATGGTATACATACCTATCCAGATTGTTTTGAAGGTGGCAGTGAAAATATTTTGAAATCCCAAAGTGCCATCAAATTATGAAATGCAATTGTTATTTTCCTTTGCTTGTAACAGCACTCAGAATTAAAACAACAGGACATCAGCTATAAATTTTGGTAGCTAAAGTAAGAATCTTTACTTCCTTTTTAGATTCAAAAAGACCTAGAGAAAGAAAGGATATTATCAAAAGAAAATGATGAAAGTGACGCTGCTTAAGCAGACTTTCACAAAGAGAAAACGTGCTACATAATAATAAGATATTCTACCCAATTATAGGAGCTATGTGGGAGCTAGGGAATAGCATATTCAGATGAAAGAGAAAATAAAAATATATTAAAAAAATGAAATGGAAGACTGAAGTCATAAAATGTTCTAACCGCTGAAAATAAAGAACCAGTACGCTATTCAACATTGAACACTTAAATGAGAATGGTTAGAATATTTTAGAAACATAAATAGTGTCCTTGGAAATAATAAAGTCATGATGTCTCATTATACATTTATTAACAACTATTTTCTTTCTTTGTGGAAAATAAGCCCCCAAATTAGATGTTGGAGTAACAAAGGGTTTTGCTGAAGACCTGATCAAACATTTGAGACAACTAGAGCAGACAACAGACAATACAACCTTGGCGTGTTTAGGCATGGCTGGGTGAAGACTGTTAAAGAATAGATAAAATTAAATGTGATATTTATTGGAATCAAATATTCCATTACTACAGTACAAGGACGAGTTGGGATTCTGTTTGAAAATATTTTATACAAAGCAATATTTATAGGATAACTAAGATGGTCAACAAGTTATGGTAAACACTATGGAATTTACACTATTTTTTATTTCCCTTGAGATATAACTGATATACATTGTGTGAGTTTTAGGTGTAAAATGTATTGATTTGATATATGTATAGATTGCAACATGATTACCACCATAGCATTAGTTAACACCTCTGTTATGTCATAATTATCATTTCTTTTTTTCTTTGTGGTGAAAATACATATTTTTTTTTCTCTTTTAGACATTTAAGGCCTGAACAATCATATTATATTTGAACATTTGGGCATTTTTAGATATCTTCTTGGGTAAGAGAGATGTACAGTTTCTGGGGGATGATTCTGTTGTACTTTTAAATATCAAAACAAATTTATGTAACAAATTAAGTTTAACTCATAGTTTTAGATAACTTTTTAATTTTTTAAAACAATGGTAGTAAGGATTAGAATTACAATTGAATTTATTGGTAAAATGGGTGAACGAAATTAGAGAATGAAGAAATCATACATAGAACCAAATATTAGATGACATTTTCTCTAAGACTTGAAAAGTGCACATCACCTCAGATATTTAGAGCTCTATCATGTAAAAAACAGAATTGTTTTTCATTTTTAATTTGAAATGTAATGTCATTAAAGAAATAAACAGTAATTTATGGGAAGCATAGCCATTTTGAGTAGTTAACATGAAAATATTTTGATATTAAAACAGCAAGGGAATACAAGGTGACAATTTTTCAAAGGAGAGGCTAATTAACTACTTAATAAAAACTACATTATAATTTTTGTCATTTTTCCTCTTCTTTTTTTTTCATTTGGAATGAAAGATTCAGATTAACAAGCCCATCTTTTGCTTTAATGCCTTATTTAAAGGACTTACAGTTCAAGTAGCCTTCACTGAAATGATCCCATATCATCTATTCAGCTATTATAAAACTACAAACATTTCTTTGATTATACTAAAATATACGGTAAGTTACAATAACACATGGAATGTTTTTCTGGTAAGCATATTTTATATTTGATATGTTATAAAGAAATTATCTTGCTACCCAAATAAACAGTAATTAATTAAAAGAATATCATCTTGTCAAAGTTTATAAAATGAACATTAATAAATTTTCCAGGGAAGAATGTGCAGATGGCGTGTCATTCTAACAAAAATATGAAGCCATTCTTGGTAAATATTTTTAATGCTTAAATAGGCAATTATTTTTTGCTTGTTTCTAAAAGTTTAAAACCTGGAAAATATATATCTAAGAATTATAAAACAGGTTATGGTTACAACTGCATGATTAATCTAGTGTGATAAAAGCATCACTTTAATATTTGCAGCACTGACCACAAAAATCTGAACTTTTTGTATGTATTGTGTGGGGAAAAAATCTAAGGGCAATGCAAACATTTATTAGCAGGAACATATTTCAAATACAGCCCTGCTACCTTCTGCTCGTAATGTTTTCAATTTGTTTCGAGGTCAAATCAGTGGAATCAAAGTACTAATTTAAAAACATCAAAGGATTAATATTTTAACCTAACACAAACAACATTATTTCTAGAATATCACTAACCTTAATTTCCCTATGCTCATTAATTCAGACATGCAGAATAATTTTTTTCATTAGCCCATTTAAATTTTTTTCAAAAGTTCACATATATATTGTGCAGAATACTTTTTTGAGTTTTTATGGATATATTTATTATGTTATTGAATTCTAAAATAATTTTAATTTTTCATTTTCTCCTTTTAAATTTTGCTTTTTCAGTATATGCAAGCTATGACTGGAAATTTTTACTATATAAAATAAAATTTCAAGAAATCAAATTAGCAGAAGGCACTCTGATTCTGGGTTCAATGACAAAAGGAGAATGAAAGATAAAAATTTTAGACCCCAAATACATCAAAGAAAAATTTGATGACACCAGGGGAACACTTTATGTGGTCTATTTTTAATTTAGTTAATTAAATTAAATGTCTTATCTCTAAAGACAACATTTCAAATCTATTCTCACAGACACATTATTAAGGGAAAAATAGTACAACAAGAAGAGATTCCAGGTTACACATACAAACTAAAACAAGATACAGATTCTTAAATGTATTTAAGAACCCTTGTATTATCTGACATTCTAAGATCACCAGAAGTCATTCAGAAACTTACAGGTAAATTATTCACCCCTGGGAGAGGGTGGCTGACACAAATATTTCAGAATTATGTCACACCAGAATCAGATTGATAAATGTATCAAGATACCCAAATATCCACTTGTAATCAGTATTGCACTATGAAAACCAAAACAATGAATGATACAAAGTGCCTCAATCTAACAAAGGAAATAAGTCATCTAAAGATGAGTAAAGTTGAATGCTTACACACCATATGCCATGAGTTCGGTCAAATGTTATATGAATTCAAACAAGGAAGAAATTATTTCTGAATCAAATGATATGGGAAGTATTCATGATGAAGGTCTTAAGGAACGGAATGTCAAGTTTAATGGATGGAGATGAAGGAGGGTCATTGTGCTTGGTTTATGATTCAGAGTGTTCATATAAGAGCTGAAATTTTGAAATTGTAGGTGTACATTATAATTATTATTTTTTTTTTTACAAATTTAATGTTTTCAACCTTTATTTCTTCAAATATTTTTTCTAACTCATTCTCTCATCTCTTTCTGTGATCCAGTTATGAGGATATTGGCACATTTAATTGTATTCCATGAGTTTTTGAGATTCTGCTCATTTTTCATTTTTTATCATTTTATCCTTAGACTAGATAATCTCCATTGATTTATCTTTAAGTTTTCTGAATCTTTCACTGTCTTCCCCAAACCGTTGTTGATCTCTCTAATAAATTTTTTATTTCAGTTATTATTCTTTTCAACTCCAAAATTTCAACTGATCTAATTTTTATAATATATCTTTATTAATATGAGTAAATCTGGAATTATGTGTATCATGTGTAGGAGTGGGATACAGTTGTATGGTGATTAATGGAAAGGTCATGAAGTAATTTTTCTGGTAATAAATAAATGTCATGCACACTAAACTAGCTTAGAGGGTTTTTTTTTTGGCTAAATAAGTAGAGAAATTTATAAACAGCTTAATAAACACTTATTAGTAAAATTTAATAAAAGAATTTTAAAAATTGGATTATCTTTTCATGGATAAAACTTTATTAGAGAGTCTTAGAAGTGAATGTAAAAACTGTTTGAACTAAACTTTTAGGTTCAACCAATTTGGACTCACCATACTAATTTAAGTTTTCAGAAAATTATTACATTTATTTCACAGCTATCTATTAACAGCTGATCCAAGAATACTGTTCATTCCAACCCTGAAGTGTTCTTTGCCAACTAGCTGATTATTTGATTATTATGCTTTCCTAAATAGCAAAGGCATTTTCTCAGATGAACTGGTAAGAAAAATATTTCATTTCCTCCAAAAGGGCTTTCCTTCCTGGTTAGTTACTTAATGTAATAGCTGTCGATTTGGATGCCTGTTAATGGCAATGATAGTGATGATGATGACAACAAAGGTAATAGATTAAAGCAAAATGTGATAGATAGATTAAAGAGTTACCAAGTAAAGAAATAGTTTTGTTATCAAATGGTATCAATGAACACATTCATATAGTGTTTGTCATTGTATTTACAGGTTTTTGAATACCCAAGGTTTCTAAATAAAGCAGCAAAATGAAAAATAGAAGTGATGGAAAAGGAAAATACTTGGTTTAAAAAGTAAAAACTTCCAGACTGGTCATTCGATCTTCTGCACAAAGCTCTTGATATCAATAAACTCAAGGGCAAGGTCACACTTTTCACTATATCTTAACTCTGAGTCTGAAATAATTACTTAATAATACTCTCTTCTGTAGGAGAAAGACAATAATAGATATAAAGACAAACGAACATATTGTATACTTTGCCAGATAGTCGAATTGTATCTTGACAAGAACTATTACCCAAATAACAATAAACAAATTTTGGTGACTCGCAGGGTTTCAATTACAAGATAAAGTGCATAAAGTGCAGATACCACTGTGCTCTTGTGCATTTATTTTCCTTGCAGCTAAGAAGTCAGCAGCTCTCTGGGTCTTGTCTCCATAGGCAACCCAGCAGGTGAGTAGAGAAAGCTATGCTAAAAAAACACTTTACCTCGGTCACTGTTGCTTCATGACCTTCTGAATTACAGCAAAAGATTCCTAAAGCTGTTGTTTTTGTATCTACAAATTTCTAGAATAATCATGACCCATTTTTGAGGTGGCAATTACAAGGACATCAGAGCCTTCCTACACAATCTGAATCAGTCCTGCATGTCAAATAGTAAAGATGGAAAAAGAAAAATATCTAAACTTTCAGACAGGTTTACAATGCAGAATACTGTGGATGATCCGATTGCAAAATCAGCACAGTACATGATAAGGACAGAGATGACCTTATTCCTAGTTTTGAGTTTGTCATTAATTAATTGTGACCATGGGCAAGGTGTTTTTCATCTCTGTGCTTCTAAAGTGGAAACAAGATAGATTAAATGATATCTAAGTCCTTTCTACCTTTTAAAAATTCAGCTAGTTGCCACAGACTAGCTCTTCTTTAAGATATTTATTACACGAACTGGGAAAATATACTCTCCATTACTGCCAGTAGTGCGCATACTACCTACCATCTTCTTTTCAAATGATTACGTGGAAAGAATATAGGTATCTCCTTGCAGCCTTAAACCCCAAACCTGTAGACACATCTTAACTTGTGCCTGTTTTCTAATACTTCTCCCACAGTTGCTAGCCATCACATTTTCAGTAATGTCAAATTAGTCATTTTTCAAATCCTAGGTGTAACTATGGTATCTAAGATGTTCATGAAGAAGGGTGTGGCCCGTTCCATATAGTCAGACAACACATACTAAAGATTCTTCCTCCAAGTCTGTGTGTGTGTGTGTGTGTGTGTGTGTGTGTGTGTGTGTATGTGTGTGATTTTGTCTTTCCTTTTGTCTTCTCCGAGGCCTAAAGTCTCAATTTTATCTCTGAAGCTGTTTGAATAGTTCTCTATCTCAATTTCTGACTTAATAACTTAAAACCTGTATGACCAGGGAGATGATACTTAATCTTTTAAATCTTTGACTCTTCAATATAGAGTTTTTGTCAGGAGTAAATGTATAATGCATATGAAAGTGGTTCACATGATAATCTAATTTAGTGTGGTACAAGAAAGCAACTTTATTTTTTCTCATCGCTGTACCTTGAAATCTCTCTATAAAATATTTCTTTCTTTCCTATGAATGAATTCTTAGTTTAAACCCATACTTTTCTTAGAATATTCAGGAATATTAACAAATAATTTCATTTTTGCAGATATTAATATGCAAATACAATCTAACATTTTATTTTGTTTCCATTGTATTTCTTAAAATCATCTGTCTCTCTCTAGATTTTAACCTCTTTGTAAACAAGGATTATATATCATTATTAATGATAATTTCTAACATTTCTATAATTTCTCTTACTTTTAGGTAGTGACAGAGGAGTAGGCACAAGAGTGGAGAGGCATGTGATATAACGGTTGAAGTATAGAGCCAAAGCTTGAATTAAGATTCCAGTTCTAATGTGTATTAGCTGTGTGAATTTCAACAGTGACCTAGTGAATCTGTACTTTAGATTTCATATCTGCATTTTAGAGATGATAATAGCACTGGCCTCAGAAAGTCATAGTTAGAATATAACAAATCGTTATAAGTTAAGCACAGAGAATGACGAATGTAACTTAGGAGAATACTAAATATGCACTCATTTTTTTTTATCACAATTGCTAATATTGATTAAGTTCTGAGTGTGTACTATGCATAGTCTATAGTCAGGGATGCAACTTCAGGTTGAAAATAAAGAAAGAGTTGTTCCAAATGCATTCTTTTTTGGGACTACAAAAGCAGTATTAAAGCTTGGCTTCCCCAAATATTTTCAAAGTGTAAAAATGGAAATGCTTACTAGAGAATATTGCTGTAACGATGTTGATATTATGATTCGTGTGTGTGCATGCATGTGTGTGTATAGTCTTAATATTTTTATAGGCACATTTCCCCAAGGTCTGTATGTGAGCATCACTTTTCTCTTTCACCAATAAGATTGTCTCTTTGGGGCTAAAAAAACAAAACAAAACAAAACCTCTTCAAGTCACCATTAATATGAAGACACAGCAGATAAACTGTTTAGAATTTGCTGGATGGGACAGCATTCTCTATTTGCTGCACCAAACTTCTTTCACTAATCTGGCCAGATACTCCCAGAGCATAGTCTCCACCATTACAGATCTTCTGATTGCCTAAGTTAGATTTGCAAGGACAAACTGAAAAATGAATTCACATAGAAACATCCATGCCTGGGAATTGGGCCAATTATCAATGTATTTTCTGTATTTTCACCTAAACATTTGAGCTAATATTCTAAGCCTTCTGAAGAGACTGAATTCTTTACCAAAGATATATTTAAATCTTATAAAAGTCATCAAAGAAGATATTTCTTTTCTCAGCTCAGTACCTCAGACTAGTTGCTGATATTTAATAGTTGATGACAATGCCATATAGGTTTTGACAAGTGGAGTAACATATTCTTTTTCTGATATAAATAAAATTTCTATCACCACAGTACTGCTATTTCCCTTGAAATATCTCAGTAATGTGCTACTCTTATATATAAAAATCAGCACTATGTATCTGATATTATAATAGAGTACTTTAAAATGAGGTTTCTATACTTTTTATCTGTGTCCTACTCTACATAAGGAAATGTTTTTTGGGATTTTTGGGGAGTCAATTTATAAGTATCTAAAATTTGACACTTGAAATATTCGGAGCAACCACATTAATAGAGATTTTTGTACAAATACAAACACATTAATACGGTAGGAAAGCAGAATTTGAGCCAGTTGTTGCATGGAAGACATTGCTTTGAAAACGAACAGTGTGTTAAGTCCAACTGGCATCACAGTGACAGTACAACAGCTAAAAGACAGAATTCTTGCGAAGACTTCTACTTTACTTGTTAATGATTGAAAGGAAATTCATTGTGATACCAGAAAGAAATGTAGGTGTTTAGAATTTTTATTTTCCTAAAAGAAACTGCTACATAAAACAGAAATGTGTACTCACGTTCTTCTCAGTTGTTTTTATTTGAATAGGTAGAAAAATAAGTTGCATCAATTTAAATATAATTGGTATTTCACTTTATTCCTAAGTCTTTCATTTGGGAAAAATCCTCTTCTGAAAATACAAAAGTCAAATATTTGCACTTTCTATTTCTCAGCTATACAATTGAAGAAACGCTAAAAAAATTCATTTTCCTACTCATATGCTGTTTTGTTCTCTATCCAATTAGAAGCCAAATGTCTTTGAAGAAAAAAAGATGTCAAAAATGTGCCAGGGTTGAGGAAATTCATAGAGAGTGGTTTTCCCTGATTTTTTCTGAACACAGTATGGTGTTCAATGTATAAAAGTTAGTATGTTTACATATTATCTTTTCTTATTTTTAGCCAATAAGACTTGAAATAAAATAATTTTCAAGTTTGTTTCTCATTATTGTTATATTAAAATAAAATATTTCTAAATTTATTCAGGTTATTTTGTCACAGTTTTTCATTCTGTGTAATCAAAATCCCTGAACCTGAATATTTACAAAAATGTTAGTAAGTAAATATTCATAATAATACACTTACATGTAAACACACATGCACAGAGTAAACTGAGTTAAGGAAAGTGGTGTTCGGCCATCTTGTAGGGCCATAGTGTGGAGGTTATGGTAATAGAGCTTTTCAAAGGTTAAACTACACTTCAGGTAATATAGATTAACTTTACAGTTATTTAAAATTCAGGAGAGGAACCTGGAACAAATGAACCTTTGCCTGCCTCCAACATATAACAACAAGATAGGTGATGATAGGTAGATAGATGATAGATAGATAAAATAATAGGAACAGAAATATATATATATATAGTTATATATAGTTATGTAGTTATGTGTACATTTTTTCATATATCACTTTCAAATGGTATAAATTTGAAATGAATTCTGTGGTCAAATATATGTAGGAAAATAGGGAAAGTTAAATGGTTCTTTTTATTTCATATAAGAATACTCCTCATTATTACCATGATAAAGAAGATTTCGAATTTAGAATATGCCTAACACCCACCAATTGCCTATCAACACACTCAAATGTTTATCAGGATTTTTTTCAGTTCTATGGCTACTAGTAATGCAGTCGTCCCTGTTCTCTATTGAGGAAGAATTTACCTAATCACAAATTCCAATTATTTTCACCAGCCACAAACCTTTAGGTGCTTAGATAAAGTGCCATTAACCTGCCAGGGCATTATATTCAATGTCCTGAGAGATATAATGGGATGCATTTAATCTATCCATGACTCAAGAATATTTCTAGTTAGCTGTACTGTTGTAAGTGTGCTAAGTATATGTATTAAGCAATTTCAGTAAATATAAATTTTCAACATATATAACATCTGGTATTTAGGCATAAACAGATGGCTCAAGTGCAGATGTTTTCAGATATTGGCTACTGTTGTATTGTAGATCATAAATCATGGTTATATCCAAAAACTCTTAAACTAAAGAAGATGGATGCAAACTTTCTTACCAATAAGAGAAGGCTCTAATGGTAGGTAAGAAAAAAAATATACCAAATCTCTATTTATTTAACTAGCTAGTTTTCTCATGCTGTTTTAATTATACTCAAAAGGGATATAAAGGACAAATTAGAAAATCAAATACATCCCTAAAAATGATGAGTATACTCATAATAAACATAACTGATATTTTTCTGACCTTCCTATGTACTAGTCACTTCTGTAAGTTATAGATAAAGACATATATTTCAGACATCGCTGCATTATAAAGAGACTGTATTGCAACTTCCAAAAAGAGCTTATAAATATAATTTGCATGACTGTCCTTGTAAAGCCCAGAATAAAGTATGGATGGACAGCAGAGATGTTCTGACAGTGGCAAACAGTAGCAGAGAAATGTCTTAAATTTCAATTAAGACCTTTGGTTTTATAAGCAACTCACACATAATGTATATATTGAGACATTATTTTTCGAATTTCATAGTATTTTGATGGTCTCGGTGTTGTTCCCATCTCACATTTCTAACCATTATAGCTCAAATATCTTAATGACAGTTTAAGGATCTGGTCACATCAAATCTTTGGCATTCATAAGAGATATTTCCAAAAACTTTTATAAACGCAAAGTCAGACAGCACTTTAGGACTTTTGCAGAAATCATGTTTGCTGGACACATGACTGCATTTCTCTGTGGTTTAAAATAAGTAAACTTTGCCCTCTTTAGAATGATGTTATTCTATCATCCATTTTTCTCCAACTGATAATGCAATACCTGACCCAGGTGTGTCATTTAAGTGACTGCCAGGTCTCTGTAGATGTTTAAGAATAGTAACTAACTGTATTCTCGTTACTGCATTAGGTTCAACTCCACCCTCAGGTCTGCCCCCCCTGAGTCTTCGAACTCTATGTGTGACATTCTCATTATCAACTCTCTTTCTCTCCCTTCCCTCAGTTATTGTTTCATGCTGTACCATTCTATAACCGTAATTTCACAGAAGCCACACATTACTTCAGATGATATAGTGCAACCAACAATAGCCATAATACTTTTTCATAATTTTTCACAGTTGTGTATTTTACAATACTTTTTCATAATTACATTTGAACAATGTGCTCCTCATTTCTCATTGTTCATGCCCTTGATAAATTCCATTAAAGAGGAACTTTTAACAGAATACAGAGTATTATCCCTACAGACTATTTGCATTTATTTTGCTTTAGTTAATAGAAATCTTGTGTTTTCATCAGCAAGGAATCTCAATATGAAGATGCGGTTTCACCGATGCAAATATTTTAAAAAATAAATGGAAAAGTGGCAACTAGCTGAGTAGACTGGCTCCAACACTAACCATATCATGCTGCCCACTATGAGATGTCATAGCAGAAAAGAAGTTAATTGAGTCATCAATACAATAGACTAGAATAAAACCCATTGTGTTAATTAGCCTCGTAAATGACAGTGCCTTGTTATTCCCTACCATATCCTTTTGCCCATGATCTTCACATTTAATAGCTTAGCATGCATTGCTGCACATTGTGCACATAGCAACACTTTCATTCCAATACCTCTAACACAGAATCCTTCCTGCATTGCTGATCTTGAAAACCATCTTTCTGATAAACAAAAAAGAAAAATCCAACGTTTCAAGAAAATAATGGGAAGACTGAATTTCAACGACGGATTTCAGCCATTCTGTTAGAACTTGATGGCATTGTTTCTTTACATCCTCTTTTCCTTGATCCAGAGCAATGTCTTTAAGCAACTACTTTACATGCATTTTCATGCTTTTTTTATTACCTACATACAGATCTCTGACAGGCAAAGTAGCAACAGGACAAGGTAAACTGTGAGAAATTCATTTTTCTTAAGTAATGTTGAGGCATCTCATATAGGTAACTATGTAGGTACAGCTAGTCCTCAGCAACTATATTCAGGAGGTGATCAACAATCTACCTATTGTCTGACTATCTATCTATCTATCTATCTATCTATCTATCTATTATCTATCTATCTTTCTATCTTTCTATCTATTTACCTATCTATTTATCATCTATCTATCTATAAATATATACACACTGATTGGCTGTACCTCTGGGGAAAAATGCATGGCTTGTCTTCAGCAAATGTTTTAAAGAGGTATATGGCCAACCAAATTTTTTTCCCCCAGAGGTATAGCACAATCCAGGAGGACACTGGTTCTGGAGTCAGAATACCTGGTCTCACTGTTTATTTAGCATAGGCCTTGGATCATTTTAATTTTAATAAAGGAAAACATTGATAACATTTCACAGAGCTTTAACAATCAAATAAGGATATACAAATAAATGCCTCCATAAATTTCTAAATAATTATATAGATGATAGTAATTATTACTTAGCTAATACCTAACCATTTGAGACCTTAGATTTTTTATAGCACTTGATACCCACATCTACCAGACCGTTGGTACACTCAAATGGAATTAGACTATGGTTCTTTACTGAGCATTTCAAACTTACCTGTATATCATGGTAGAAATGTATATTTCAGATTTTATTGTGCTGGGTAAACCTGTAGCCTAAAAGTAAATGATTTGTTGCTAAGAAAATGTTGGGTTTCTACTTTACTCTAAGTAAGCTATTAGAGTGAAAATAAGAGTAAGAATGAGAATAAATAAAAATCAAAATTATGAGGTCAGAGTGCCCGCTCTCTGCCAGTAATTTTATATATCTATTATCTGTACCCTTCAAAAATTGTGTCAAATAAGATTTATATGTTTGGCCAAAAACATATCAAAACTAATACCTGAAGCAGAACACAAGGTCATATTTGTCATTCTCCAATGTATGTCTAAGGACCTTCTGCTACATAACTGCTTCTCTAGTTTTGTAGGCATAATGACTTAATTCAAGAGGGAATATTGAAGAAGATTTCACAATAAGTGGCTGTTAGCAGAAGGGATTTAAGAATGTGTTCATGGTCCAGCACTGAGTAATCATCTGCTTGGACAATACAAAGGATAACATTAGCAGTGTTTACTAATATGCCTACCATAGAGAATATTTGAAACAATTTGAATAATTTTAGAATGAAAAAAAAGTAGCACTTTTTTTTCTTGCTTGCTTATATCAAATCTGAAGCAATTCGACAGTTTTCATTTTCTTTTGTGGTAACTATGCCTCCTGTATCAAATGGCCTTTAGTAGGGAAAGTTAGGAGAGAGAATGCATACCAGTTTTTAGTTGCATAAGCCCGGAAGTAACACAAATCACTTCCTCTCATAGTCTATCAGCCAGATCTAGTTAAAGGGGCCAACGTAATTGCAAAGGAGACTAGAAAATTTTGATCTGCATATAGATATATTGTGTATTATATGCTTCAACTACACTATGGTTTCTGTTAAGGTTTACATTTAATGATGCAATGTCCTTATACTAAATTATGTGAATAACTGGAAAATCTATTATTTCAAAGCCAAATCTATCTATTGTCACTATAGATGCTAAAGTTTGTGTCATCTTACACATGAGAAACATTGAACCCTAGGTGTTACTTTTTTCCCCTAAGTCATCACATCCTCAAAATACAATGCAGATCAATACTGCAGCTATAGTGAGGCATTATCAATGTAACTATATTATCAAGACCCTTCATTCTACCACATAGTTTTTTTCTAATAGGATACCTTATATACCTTATACCTAATAAGATACCTTTCTAATAAGATACTCCAGTAGCAACAAACACATCTAGGGCCTAGGTCTTGGTTCCTAGATATAATCTACAATAGAATAAACCAGTGCTCCTTGGAGAATTGGTTCACTGCAAGGTCAAAGGTTAATTCTAGGGCCAGAATATATCCAAGAGGAGCCTGAGGCATCTTCTTATAGCAGAGAGTACAGATGTACTTCATTAAAAAAAAAAAAAAATGGGATAGAGGCATGTTAAAAGGAGACAAGACCAACCTGAAAGAGTTCCAAGTGGACAAAGATAAAACAAGTTGAGCAACAAAATAAATAATATATTTTATTACAACCCTAAGTATAGAATAAGTATCCTATGACCATACTGATATAAACAAACAATTAAATGAATAAGTGAGGAATAAGGGCCAACTCTATCTTACAGAAGAATTCCAATTAGTTATTTTGAAAATAATGATGGAAATTGAAAATCATCATTAGAAAACCATAGTAGTAATTGTTGCAGGTAAGACCTATAGAAAAATGTTAAAATCAGTCTGGGGCACTTTAAGGAGAAGCAGAAATTTGCATAACCACAAATACTTTGATATCTCTCTAGGAGGTGGAACTTAATCTCCTCCCTCTGAGTAGGGGCTGAACTTCTTGACTCTGTTATAATAAATACAGTACGGAAAAGAAAAAAATAGTTACTTTACAGTAGAGGAACCTGGAATGTACTACTTTCACCAATCAAGGCAACAAGACCAGAAATAAAGCATGTTGACATGATGTACCTTGAAAAAATGCAGTGAGATGGGAGCATCACCTCTATGGTAGTCTCCTACCAAATTTATAACCCAGATCTATTCACGAAAAAAAAAATATCGGACAAATACAAATTGAGGATATTTTACAAAATACCTGACCACTATGCTTCATGTTATTCCTGACCTTCAAAATTTCCAAGAAACTTTAACTACAAATAAGAAATTATGCAATTATCTTGACAAAACCCCCAATATCATATTGAATTTATAAAGTACCTTTTCATTGAAGTTAATAAGTAATTTTTTAAGTTGATCTATTAAGAGTAATCTGATTTGCAGTTTTGGGATGTGGATTTTAATGTTTTTTTCCTTTCCCCATGTCTGTCTCACGTAAGGGGCCAAGCTATAGTTCTACATTCTAGGTTCCCATCCTTTACTAAATATTTACTAACTTCCATATCTATTAACAAAAATACAAAGACTGCTTCAACTAAATGTTTTATTTCTGTAGTAGACCAGGTAAAATGTACAAGTTGGTAGTCTAAATTGTATTTACAAATAATTTATTTCGTATCACCTTTTATCCAGCATTATTGAGATATAACTGACAGACAGCATTATGCAAGTATATGGTGGCCAATCTGGTGATTTGATACATGTCTCTATTGTGAAATGATTACCACAATAGGATTACTTAACAGCTCTATCATCTCACACTGTTACCTTGTGTGTACTTATAATGAGAATACTTCAGATCTACTATCTTAGCAAATTTCAAGTATATAATAGAGTATTATAACTCCAGTTACCATGTTTACATTAGGTTCCCCAGAACTTACTCATCTTATAACTAGAAGTTTGTACCCTTTAACTAATATCTCCCTATTTTCTCCACACCCTAGTCTGTTTGCAACCACCATTCTAGTTTGTTTCTATAAGTTTGGCTCTTTTAGATTCCACATATATTTGAGATTATGCACTGTTTGTCTTTCTGTATCTGACTTATTTCACATATCATAATGTCCCCAAGGTTTTATTCATGTTGTTGCAAAAGGCAAGATTTCTTTCTTTCTTCTGGCTGAATAACATTCCATTGCATGTATGTGTATAAACACACACACACACACACACACACACACACACACACACACACACACCTTCCATCTTCATCCATCTCTCCATCCATTCATTCATAGACAAATACTTAAGTTGTTTTTATTTTTTGGCTATTGTAAGTAGTGCTGCAATAAACATGGAGTACAGATATCTCTTTGAGAATCTGATTTCATTTCCTTTGGATAAATACCCAGAAGTAGAATTGTTGGATCACATTGGTAGTTTTATCTTTAATTTTTTTTTGAAACATTTACATTTCCACCAATAGCACACAAGTGTTCCTTTTTCTCTAAATCCTCACCGACACTTGTTATATCTTGTCTTTTTGATAATGGCCATTCTAACAGATGTGACGTGATATTTCATTGTGGTTTTGATTGGTATTTCCCTGATGAATAGTGATGTTGAGCATCTATTTTTTAATGTACCTATTGGCCATTTGTATGTCTTCTTTAGAAAAATGTCTATTCGGGTCCTTTGCCCATTTATTTATTTATCTTTATTTTTTATTTTTTTAGGTAAAGCAACCCTTGGTTGACCTCGCAGATTGCAAGGACCTTGTCAGCTTGCAATCTCTTATTTTTTTTTATTTTTATTTTTTTTATGCCTATAGCACCTGGTCTTCCTAGGTGGTCTCCTATTCAAGTATTAATCAGGCCCGACCCTGCTTATCTTCTGAGATCAGACAGGATCAGACTTGTTCAGTGTAGCAAGGCCATAGAAACCTTTGCCCATTTTTGATAGATTTTTTTTTTTTTGCTATTGAGTTGTATGTATTGATTTTTAACCCTCACCAGATACACGGTTTGCAAATATTTTCTCCTATTTAGTAGGTTGCATTTTCCTTTGCTGACTGTGCCTTTTTGCAGAAGCTTCTTAGTTTGCTTTTGTTGCATGTGCTTTTGGTGTCATATCCAAAAAAATTATTGCCAAGACCAATGTTAAGAAGACTTTCTCCTATGTTTTTTATCTAGCAGTTTAAAATTTCAGATCTTATATTTAAGTCTTTCACCCATTTTGCTTTAAAATTTGAGTAAGGTAAGATGGGAGTCCAATTTAATTCTGTATGTGATTACCCAGTTTTCTTAATATCATTTATTAAAAGGACTGTTCTTTCCCCATTGAATATTTCTGGCTCTCTCTTCAAACATCAATGAACTCCATATGTGTGGGTTTAATTCAGTTCCTTTGTGATACTACTCACATTTCGATTGCTCAATAGCTACATATTGCTAATGGTCACCATACTGGAAAACACAGAAAAGAGTATTTCTATCAATGCAGAAAGTTCTATTAGACAGTCTGATTTATATCAAAATCATATTAATGTAATAATGATAATAATACTTTGCCTTTATTCAACAGTTCTTAATGGTGAACAAAACATGAGTGTATAAAAAAGTAACTTGTTCTCTCAACATACCTGAGAAAAACATTCTTATTGTTTAAATTAAAAACAAATAGATAAAAATGGAGACTTAGAGTTTTATTTCAGTCTGGACAGCAGGTCAGTAAGCTCACTAAGCGTTCAGTACCCTGCACACCTGATAATGATATTACATTGTAGTCCTGCCAAAAAGACCTCCAGAAAGGTCTTTGGTAATGGCTATGTCTAATTTACAGGGTCTACCTAAGAAGTTCAGTCTTCCCTCACGTAAATTTGAACTCACATATGGTGAATAATGCATAATTTAAAATTATTTATTTTCATCTGTACCTAGAAAAATTCTTAGCATTTTATATCTAATATTATGTTCCATTAAATTGACTTTGTTTTCATTGCCAGCATAAATAACAGTAGAAATTTGAGAAAATGATTTTCCAAAGTTGTTCAACACAAAAGAAATTAAAGTAAACCCTAAAATGTTTTTTAAAGAAATATAATTAATATAAAAAATTCTATTCTTACTTGAAATGAAATGGGCTAGTAGAAAATCTATTTGTAAAGAAATAACTAAAAACACAGGAAAATTTTAAAAAATTATTTTTCAAGGAATTACTTTCGGTCTTATGGAATATGAGTCACAGAGTATATTATTACAGCACTCGGCATTTTAACTTTAAAATGAAACTTTTGAACAGATAATAATACTCTTATAATTGTATGTAAAATTACCTATTATTGAATTATAATCTCCTAGAATTTGAGGAAAGTTTGTAATTTTTTTCTTATATATTGATACCAGCTACAAGGTAGCATTATTTCCAAGTGATGCTGTATTTGTTTCCTAAGATGATTGTAACAAAGTACCACAGACTGGGTGGCTTAAGCAATAGAAATTTGTTATCTCACAATTCCGGAGTTTAGAATTCCAAAATCAAAGTGTTGTCAGGACCGGTTCCTTTTAAGGTTGTGAGGAAAGAACCTATTCCTGGCTTCTCTCTTTGGCTTATAGATGGCTGTCTTCTCCCTATGCCTTTTCCATATGCATGTCAGTGTCCAAATTTCCCCTTCTTATAAGGACACCAGCCATATTGGGTTTAGGGCTTTGTGATATTGTGAGTTACAAAAGAAATATATAGTTTATCTTTGTCCCATTTCTAGCACAGAGCTCCTAAAACCTTTGGAGCTCCCTAAGTGGTAAGAGCAACAGTGGTGTCTTTCATTATATTAATGAGGTGACTTCTGGAGTTCACCAAAGGATGGGAGCTGGTTGCCAGTGGAGCTAACCATGTGGTTAGAGGGTAGAAATTTCAGTCCCACCCTTCTACCTCGAGGAGAGAAAAGCTGGAGATCTAATCCAGTCACCAGTGTCCAATGATTTAATCAACTATGGCTATGTAATGAAGCCTCCATAAAACCCCAAAAGGAAAGGGTCAGAGAGCTTCTAGATTGGTGAACACATGGAGATTTGGGAAGGCGGAGTGTTCAGAAAGGGCATGAAAGTTCTAAACCCTTTTCCCATATCTCACTCTGTACATCTCTTCCATTTAACTGTTCCCGAGTTGTACCCTTTTATAATAAACCAGTGATCTAATAAGAAAAATGTTTTTCTAAGTTCTGTGAGCCGCTATAGCAAATTACTTGAACCCAAGGAAGAAGGGAGTCGTAGAAACCTCTGATTTATAGCCCCTCGGTCATAGGTATGGGTAACCTGGACTTGTGATCAGCATCCAAGGAAGGGGTCGTGGGAACCCCCTTCTATATTCAGTCAGAAGCACAGGTGACAACATGGGCTTGTGACTGGAGTTGGAAGTAGGGAGGAGGGAGTCCCTTAGGACTGAACTCTTTGCCTGTGATATTTGATGCTCTCTGAATAAACAGCATCAGAATTTAGTTGAATTGTAGGACACCCAGATTGTGTCCAGAGACTTGCTTATTGGTGGAAAGAGCCACCCCACTCCACCCTTGTTAGAACTGGTTTCAGGAACCCACCAGAAGTTCATTCTAATAACCTCTATAAAGATCTTATCTCCAAAAAAAGTCACACTTTGAGCACTGGAGGTTAGAATCTCAACACATGAATTTTTGGGAGGTGAGGTAGAGGGGACATAATTCAACTCATGACACTACCCACATGCATTACACCATCAAAGATTTTTCTCTCATCTTTGGCTTATTTGTGTGTGTACTATTATTATATACTATATATCATATAGTATACTATATGAATTATACATAGTATATATTCTATACTATATACCATATGTATATATTATGTATTTTACTGTAATATACGTGTGTGTGTATATATATATATATATACATATGTGTGTGTATACTATACACACACAAGTAGGCTATTTCACACTATTTAGTCTATTTCAAGGGAGGATAAGTGAGCACAAAGTCAAACCAATACAGAAAATGTATGGTCTTCACGTATTCTCCTACTTAACAGTTATTTTTAAGAAACCATCAACCTAAAAAGTTGGTTAAAAGAAATCTCTGAAAACTTACAAAATGTATTAGACCAGAAGGCAACATAAGTCTCTGTCTATGAGAGCATAATTCTGTTTGATTATATCATTAAATTTTACCAAAGACATACTTAGCAACAAAAATCTCCCATTTTCCATTCTGGCAGTGATTCAGCATACTATCATTTATAATAAAGGCAAACTTCCTACTAATTCTATATATTATACATGTTCATACAGATCCAAAAGCAAAGTTTGTCTTCTTGTTTCCTGGTAATAAAAATTCATTTCCATCTGTGCCTCATCAAGGCAGAGTTTTCACTATTTTTATTCTAATTTTTGACAGCACTTACACTAGGAATCAATAGATAAAATAACACAGTACCATATGATTATCATATATTTCACAGATAGAAATATCCATTTCAGTGCAATGGAAAGGAAGAACACCTGAAAACAAATTCAGAAAAGGAAATACACATATGCAAAAACATATTGGACATTACCGTATTTAAAGTATTCTGCACATCTGTTATCATTATCCCTCTGCTATGCAAAAATAATTATATTAGTTAGTAAAAATCAGGAAGAAATAGAGTCAGAATTCAGAGGGATGCTGTAATATTCTATAAATATTCTGGCCATCTAGACCAGTTCCGTGGGCTTGGGGGAAGGCAAAACGTTACACTAATGTCTACAGCGCTTTTGGTGCTGTTCGCCTGAGAAGTGACCTATTAGTGGAGTGAGTTAAATAAAAATGCACACAACAGAGCATATAATCCATTTGTAATCTAAAGGTCAGGGCTTCTACATGCTAATACTTCCAAGAAACTTGGCAAAGAATCAATAATATAATAGCTCTGTCCTTCCAAAGTATCTCAGCTATTATAGAAGACAGATGTCAGGTTCATGGAAGTGCCTTTAGTGAAGTTTTTACTAGAGGTAAATGTTTAATGTTAAGAAAAATAAACTATATTTCGGTTAAAAATAAAACTCCAAAAAATTCTAATTTCTGATCTTTTTTAAAAATTTTGGAGTACAGATATGCTGAGAGAAATAACTGGTAGAAAGCCTATCAAAGAAAACAACATGCACACAGCACTTTTCCAGATTCCAGAACTCCAAGTCAGATTTTTATGCCTTTCAAGACAGTTAGAATATTAATGATAATATCTTTAAAACTTAAAATTACTTAGATGTGTAACCTGCTCCTTTGTACACACAGAATGACATGCTGAACATATTTTGCAGTTTGCAATTTTGCAGGTGCAAGTTCATTGGGAATTTTTTGCTAGCAAAACAAAAATCACAAAATTGTGGTGCTACAAATATCCTCAAATTTAAAATTGCTCAATTTGGACTTTTCTTTTAAAGCAGCTTTTGCTTCTGGGAAGATTATACACCTCATGGATGCCATTTGTAAAGAAGCTTCATGATTATATATGTCTTGCTTCCTTTTTCTTGTGACAAAAATTTTATCCTTTACC
Organism: Rousettus aegyptiacus; assembly: GCF_014176215.1. Taxonomy (NCBI): domain Eukaryota; kingdom Metazoa; phylum Chordata; class Mammalia; order Chiroptera; family Pteropodidae; genus Rousettus; species Rousettus aegyptiacus. The sequence goes on along the minus strand of NW_023416311.1, from coordinate 51,269,531 downwards.
AAATTCTATTCAGGTTCTGAACTTTTTTGCAACAAGGTCTCAAATTCCGGACTTCTCTATTTTCCTTTGTATTGTCCAATTTCAGCAAGAATTCTGCTAAATCAATTTAGCCAGAATTCCTCACTCTGAATAACTGATCATCCCTGATATCTGATTGGATTTCTCATTTTCCACCATCCTCCACATGCTATCTGATCATTTTGGCCTGCCTTCAGTGAGAATCCTACTGGATCTGTTTAGCCAGAATCTGCCCCTTACACTTAATACTTCCTCCTAACTAATTTTCTATTCGATGAACACCTGAGCTCCGCCCTAGATCCTTAGCTATAAATTCCTCTTCTGTATTCAGAGCTAAGTGCAATCTCTCTTCCCTACTGTAAAATCCTATTACAGTGGTCCCTACACCTATCCTGATGGTTCCCCTGAATAAAATCTGCCTTTTCTTTAACATGTGTCACTAATAAATTCCCTTCTTTAACACTTTCTTCTTTCCTTCCTTCCTTTCTCCTTTAAATCTAGCCTTCAATCTTTCCTTCCTTGTTACCTTTCCTCTTCCTTTCTTTTCTTTCTTCTTTCCTTCCTTGTCATTAAAAATGTTTATTAAAAATTAATTTTCTAGGCACTATGTGTTACTATGTGGGACACGTATTTTGTTTTTTAGGGGGTAGAACATTTCTAAGCTGATGTAGTGGGTTTATCACATCATGGAACTACCAGTAGAGGAAGTTGTATTAGGAAGATAAATTGCACTAATATTATGGGGCCAGAATCTGATTAACATGATCTAAATACATACTATTCCAGATAAAGAAGTATCTGTAAATTCACAAATTGATCCCAAGCTATTCATTCAATATGACAATATAAAATTCATGGTTTGTGTACAATTTAGTTTAATTTCAAGGTTAACTGCTTCTCTAGAAAATTAGAATAATTAACATTTATCGAAACCTACAAATACTCTCTTGTGAAGTTATAATAAAATTAAAAAGGAAAAGGACTTCAGGAGTCATCTATCCTGCCAAAACTTCAGTTGAAAGAAAAAGGAAATCAATTATTTTATATATTCATAAAACGATTACTATTTGTTGTGCAAAATATTAAGGTACCAGTGTGGTATAAATATGAAACCATGTGATTACACAGAGGTGATACATCACATTGTGCAAGTAGGGACAATGAAACAAAAATCCAATGAAGGTCATTTCTAGCATAAGATAGTATATACTGATTAACAAATAACGATAAGGACAGTAAATACTGAAGAATTCAAAGGAAAATGTCTCCATGGGTTAAGTTGTCTGGGAAACAGAGGTAGAGCTTGAGTTAGAATTTAAAAAATTTATAAGATTTTGTTCATAATTCAAGTTTAAATATATTTTAGGCAAGTTAAGGGTATTCTTACATTCTACCATAAGCTATAAAACATCAGATTACTTGTCACTACCATCATTACTTTAACATGTGCATAATGACATATGTGAAAAATACATATGTCTTTGCTTCCTTCTCCCCACCCCTACCCCTACCTGACAAGAGTTCCTGAAATCCTTATAAATTCCTAAGTGATAAGAGCACTGGAATCATGATTCATTCCAAAGAGGCGACTCTGGGTGGGCTCCTGAATGGCTCCTGGATGGGGGCTGGTCACCAGGAAGATCAACCCATAATTAGAAACTTGGAATTTTTGGTCCCTGTATCTCTAGAGAATGGAATTAATGATCAATCATACCTACATAATGAAGCCTCCATGAAAATCCCAATATTATGGGGCTCAGAGAGCTTCCAGGTTGGTGAACAAACCTACATACCTGGGAGACATAGTTTCTCCTATTATTCAGTATCCCCCACCCCCTACCACAGAGTCAAACAAACTAAAACAAAGATATTTTTGTCTTCGTATTTCCATCATCTCTATCGCCTTTCCATCTCAATAAATTACTCTCTCAAAACAATCTACAGTGTTTAGGCTTTGTCACATTTTTCTGTGACAAATGTGTACTATATTCATACAGAGTTTATTATTATGCTTTAGCATAATACAATGAACCTCAGTGGTATTAAAAATATTTGTGCTTATTTTTATAGAATATATATATATATTATTTCATTAATTTGAGGGAAATCTTCCACCCATGATATTTTTATTTCTTTAAATACTCTTTAAAGCATTGAGTGTGATTTTCTGTAAGATATTCTTTTTTCACAATGCCTTTAAGAATAGAATTTATTCACTTGAGAAAAATGTATTTCCATATAGCAGACTAGTATGTTTTTTATATGGACTTGACAATTATAGTTTCCTGTCACACACAAAAAAACTATATTAAACAGGTATTAAATATTTAATAAACAGCTGATGAACAAAACTGAACATGCCTCAAAAAGACTCATCAAGAAAATGAAAAATAAAGTTGCTCTTTTCCAGTAACTGTTTGTTTTTCTGTTGAATATTCCACATGAATCCCAAACAATCATTCTGCCAACATAAAGTAAAAGAGATTTACAAAATATATTAAGGAGGAGACAGTTGGAGTCACAATTTGAAGGTCCTATTCACTAAGTGGGACTGTCTACCTAGAGGTACTGTCAGATGCCACAATTTTTTTTTTTCATTGTTCCACATTTTGATTTTTTTCAATTCTATAACTGGAGATCCAATTTTCATCCCCAATCTCTCAATCATTCGCATTTACCACACCATGCTTTATCTTGAAGCCAAATTTAATAACTGAGCTTTAAAACCTGAAACCTGGGACATGAATGATGTCATAATTCTCAAAAAATGCCTTCAATTCATAGGCCAAGATTAAATAATATATTTACTCTAGGTTCTAAGTGCAGAAAAAGTCAATGGCTGTTTCAAATCATCTCTATTATCCACTCTATAAAGATGTAATTCAATACTATGTATTGTTGTTGTCTTTATTGTTTCCTTTTCATACTGTGATCAAAAACAGTAGCATGACATTTTCTTCCTGTTACTTGGTCATCTGGAAGCCCTATGAAATGACAAAGAAAACTCAAGATTTCCAATTGAAACAGTATATACAGGAGTGTATCCTTTAGACCTTGAGTTAATACATACTCTTCTTGATTTACTAATGAGATAAAGTCAGTGGAAAAGTAATAGCAAATATGCACTCAGAGTGTATTTCCATACTTTTCCTTTTCCCTTGGCTCATCATTTTATTACTGAATTAGATGGGAAAAAAATAGCCTTTGAGCCTGCATTAGCAATTCTATAGCTACTCAAAATACAAGTTGTCCTATTATTTTATTTTAGATCATAACCTTTTTTAGTATCTGAAATAAATCTGAGGTTCTCTCACAGTTGATGATTCAAGCTAGCTGAATCTTCCTGAAAGAAGAGAGTGCCCCAGAAACCTGGAGGTCAAATCACAGAGTGCACAGATAAGCAAAAGTTTCTCTGGCCAGTCGTAATTTATTACTTTTAAAAGCACTATATCTTATTGCAACTCTTTTGATTAAATATTAGAGAAACATATAGAAGCTTATTTAAACAAAAACCGTAATAGTTACCAGATGGACAGAGAGCTATCTCCTGGAATACAAGGATGGGGAGAGTCATTCCTCAAGACACACTTAATCTAGATAGAAAATCATTAGAATATCAGATGTACTTTCTTTCTGCTTTTTGGCTCTTTTCAATCTACAAATTCTTTTTGCATATTGGCTTTTCTTGCTTCTTGGTGATCTTAGCAAAACTTTGCCATAACACCACTCCTGAGTTTACAGACCTTAGTTCCAAACACCTGTAAAGACTTAGTTGAGTCTGAATCCTGTTTTTAACTGTGGCAATGTAAATGCTCTCTATTGTGAATACATTTGCCTTTTCAAAATAATCAAGTTTAATTTATCTGAAGACAGTTTATTTAGAGTTATGATATTCCGGGATTTAGCATTTTGATTCATGTAATTATAAATAATAAAACAATTATGAAAAAAATTCTACTGAAATATTTGAATTGGTTCTAGTTGAGCAAGGTACTTGAACAGTGTGTATATATAACATAGAGTAAGTCCTCACTTAATATCATCTATAGGCTATTGGAAACTTTGACTTTAAGGGAAATGAAGCATTTTACCATAAGCTAATTGATATAAACAAAAGTTAAGTTCCTATGTTCCTATGGTATATCTCTGGTCACAAAAACTTCTCCAAACTTATAAATAAAGTCCCAAAACACTTCTAATATTAAGCATTGAAATACACGTGAGCTATACATACTTAAGAAAGATTGATAAAGACAAATCAGATCATTATTTTCCAACCTGCTTTATTAAGTTCAGAGTCACAGGTGGCTGAAGCCCATCCCGGCAGCTCAGGGCACCAGGCAGAAACTAACCCTGCACTGGATGCCCTTCTGTCCCTGAGAACACTCACATGCATATCCACATTCACTCAGGCTGGGACAATTTAGACACGCCAGTTCACCCAATGCTCGAACACAAGCACTGCGATACCACAACTGATGACGACATAGTTGTGATGGCTGCTCAGTGACTGATGAGTGGGTAGCATATACAGCATGGATACATTGGACGAAGAAAGGGATGATTCATTTCCCAGGCAAGACATGGAGCAGAATGGCTCAAGATTTCATCATACTACTCAGAATCATGAACAATTTATAATTTATGAATTATTTCTGGAATTTTCCATTTAAAATTTTCTTACTACAGTTGATCACAGGTAACTGAAATGAAAGAAAATAGTACATGTGATAGAAATGTTGAGAAGACCCTAAGCTGATCCCTAGACTCAATGCAAGCAGAAAATGAAGACTAAGGCAGAATTTTAGTGGGCTTGGCTAAGTGCTGAAGGTGTGTCCCAGCACAGAGCCAATTTGCAAAAGATGGGAGAGTATTTTCTTATCCTTCCTTTCGATTTTGCTACAGGTATTTAAGTTCTGTCAAACTCTTTGTGTGTGTGTTATTTTCTCTCTCTTCGCCCCCTTTTTTGTTCTTCTCTTCTCTACTTCTCTCTCACTCTCATTTTATCTCTTTCACTCTCTCAACTTTTGGAATCCAATAAAAAAGCTGTAAAAATACTAGCTGACAAAGGACAAAGGAACAGCTATTTCGGAGACCACACATGGCAAAGAATACAGACTTTACAAAAATGACTTATGAAAATTAGTTAAAGATACAGTCACAGTTTATAGCAACCAATGAAAACAAACACTGAATAGAGGAGAATATGATTTCCAAAGTCACCATGTAATATTCAAATGTCTAATTTTAAATAAAAATAAATATGAATCGTGCAAAGAATAAAGAACGTATAGCCCATTCATGGGACAAAGTAACAGAAACTGTTCCTGAAGAAGGACAGATATTAAAATTACTAGACAAAGCCTTTAAATCAACTGTCTTAAATATGTTCAAAGAACTAAGGAGACCCTAGATAAAGATATATAGAAAATCAGGACAAAAATATACAAAAAAGTAGAGCATAAAGAGAAATAAATTATAATAGAGAACCAGGGTCCTGGGGCTAAAAGTTTTGATAACTGAAATGAAATCACTAGATCTCAGTAGCAGATATGAGCACACAGAAGAAAAAACAAGTGACTTCTAGATAGGTCAATCAAAATTATTCAGTCTTAGAAACAGAACTAAAAAATCAAAATCATGAATGGATAGTCAAAAGTAACATAACCAAAATCTCAGAAGGAGAGAAATAAGGAAGAAAGAATATTTGATGAAAAGATGACTAAAAATATCCCAAATTTGATTGAAGACATGTATCTATTATTTGAGGAAGCTCAATGAACTCCAAGAAGGATAAATACAAATAAATCCATACCGAGGCACATTATAATCAAAATGTTGGAAGTCAAGGATGAGAGGAGAATCTTGAAAGCACTATGAGAATAATAACTCATCACATACAAAGAATCCTCAATAATAGTAACAGCAGATTTATTGGAAGCCACAGAGGCCAGAAGACAATGGAACAGTATTTTTAAAATGTTGAAAGAAAAGGAGGGAAAAACTGTCAAGCAATAATTCTGTATATGGCTAAACTATCCTTCAAAATTGAAGGAGAAATTAACCCCCCACCACCAAAAAAAAAAAAAAAAAAAAAAAAAGCTAAAGAAGTTCTTTGCAAGTAGACTTACCTGATAGGAAATGATAAAGAGAGTCCTTCAGGCTGAGATGAAAGGCGGTAACCTGAAACGACGTGAATAAATAGAATTCTGGTAAAAGTAACTACACAGTAAATTTAAAGTGTGGTTTTAGTTTGTAACTCTTCTTTTTATCTTCTTCATGATTTAACAAACACATACATAAACCAACAGTTATAAATTTGTGATAATGTAAAAGTAATGTATAGAGTTATAATTTGTGGCAGCAACAAAATAAGAATGTGTATATGAAATAACACGGATAAACCTTAAATGCATATTTTTAAGTGAAAGAAGATAATCTGAGAAAAAGGCTTCTGTATGATTCAAAATATATGACATCTTGCAAAACTGTTGCAGCGATACAAGAATTACTTTTACTGTGGTTACCAGGTGTTAGGAGAAGGGAGGGATAACTGGGTAGCACATAGAACATTTTTTTTAAGTGGAACTATTCTACATAATACTATAATGGTGGATGCAAGTTGTTAGACATTTGTCAAAACTCAGGCTATACAACACAAAGAAAGAACTCTAATGTAAACGATGGATTTTTGGTGATAGTGATATGTTAATGTAGGTTGATGAATTGTAACAAGTGTACCACTCTGGTGGGGACTTTGACGTGGAAAAGCCTGTGCACATGTGGGGATAGGGGATATTATAGGAAATCTCTATACCTTCTGCTCAATTTTGCTGTGAACCTAACACTACTATAAAATACAAGACATATTCAAAAATATACTACATAAAGCCAAAACAATGCTTTATGAAGTTGAACTAAAACTATACAGACAAATAACTGTTATATTTTATTTAGAGTTTTTGTCACTTTTTTTATAACAAAAGTGAGGAATTTCATGCAGGCTAAGGCTAGGAGAGGAGGAGAAACAATGCAGAAGCTCTCTCACAGAAATAGATGATGATTTATATTCACCCAGGGCAACAAAGTGAAAGGGTTATAATGCAGCTTCCCTAGTTTCCACTCTGAAAGCCAAACGTAGGTACCCTATTGCGAGAGAAATAAAACAATCTTGTCTCTCAGCACTATGAACCTTCTTTCTGTCAAATCAACATCGAGTTGAAAATAGAGGCATGTAAAGTTGGAAGATTTTGAGGATATGGCCCTCTTCCACAGCAAGACAAAAAACATTGTCTCCACTGAGTTATCCCTGGAAACAGCATATTCTCAATAAGTACCACAATGATATGCACCCTGTCCTTTGTTTTCAAGAAATCAAGTCATTTCTAAGAGGCTAACCAGCCAGAGATAAATTCTTTTGTCAAACATCAAGTCAGAGTGGTAGGATTTGAAGATATAACCTTTGGTATTTACCCAGTGATTCCTTTTCAAGCTACAAGTGTGTACTGGGTCATTATAACAGCAGTAAGCTTAAGAAAATGTGGAAATATGTAATTAAGGAAAAAGCTGACAGTTATCTTTCTCTGAGATTTACACAGCTGTTTTCTGGAGCAGCAGAGGACCTTTTGCATCAATTTGAAGTTGATTTCAATCAACATTGATTGCCCAGCCTGGACCATTAAGTGCATAAGCTGATTTCAGAGAAATGAAATATGATGGATGTAGAAATCAGTGTAAAGAAACTAAAGAACAACAGGAAGAAATCATGGGTCCTGAAGTAAATAAACCCATTTACAACTGTTTGCTAATTAGCTTTTTTTTTTTTTAAGTTCAGCAGTTTTCTTGATTGTTCTTTTCTTCTTTACAGTCTGAATTTAGAGATTACGAAATGCAATGCATCCTAAGGACTATATAATGGTAAAAAAAAAAAAAATCATCCTTGTAGCATTCCTCAAGTTAATGAAAGGTGCACATACACAGGGAAGTAAGAAGAATAAGTACAGAGAAGCTGAAGTATCTCAAGCACACAGAGGGGTACTCAGAGATTTGGAGGCCAATGAAACTCTGTTCGCTTCAGCATAATACTTTTCTTTTTCTCACAATCTAAAATCTGAGTGTCCATTTTAAAGCAAGTCAAGTTTCCTCCTTCCTTATACACTTACTTTCTTCTTTAAACAATAAGATGCAATTGTTTAGCTATTCTTGAAACTCATCATCATCTTATTAATTTTATTATTAATGGAAAGCATTAGGAGTTTAGAATTTCTTAAGTGAAAGTAATATAAGATTATTAGTACACAAGTTATTATAGTTAAACTATATACTTTGCCCTGTTTAAAAACAAGCTTAAAACAGTAATAGAAGAAGACAATCGTGGTCCACAAATTAGGTAAAAGGCAGGAGCAAAAGGGAGAAAGATATTTAAAAAGAGAGAGACTGTATAGATGGCAATCTTTATATTTCCAACTGAACAGGAAATTAGTATTTTATCTTACACAAGAAATAGGAGATCGATTCTTTTTTCTTCTTTTTTCTTCCATCAAAGAACTTTGAAACTATTTAGGAATTCACAAGAAGCCCTTTTCAATGGTTTTTATTTCTGAGGTTTCTGTGTTTTATGGGCTATTATATTCTTCTGGATATTTCCCACATGTCATTAGAAGAGATAGTGATTATTTGTTTCCATGAGAATATGCAGTTCTTAATATACTGTTTATAGTCCTCAGATCAGTAAATGTCCTTAACCTTTGAGTTCTTATTTATGTAATATGGAGCATATGTATTTATCTAAAGCCATACTTTAATTTTTATGTTGCATAATTACAAAAGAGTAATGATTTAATTAACCATAAAATCTTGACTATCATAAGGTATAGTCATATTTTTGCAAAATACATTTACGAATCTTCATTGAAAAAGGTATGGATTCAAAAATTGCAGTAGAATTGTAGCTCTACTGAAATGAACTCAGATATATACCAAAAAAGAAACTTTTCTCCAAAGTTCAGTTTATCTCTTTTGTGAGATATCACAGAGCTCTATTTTGGAGAAATATGCCCCTGCCATTTTAAATATCTTTTGATTGAAATAGTCTTCATTCACTATAAATAATTCTTTTAGATAACTGAATATGTAGTCAATTTTTCAGAACTCCATCCCTTCCATTTCTCCAAAATGGCACTTAGGTATATGAAGTGAGTCACATGACTGGTGACTGGTAGTGGCTGTTGCCTGGGAATTTAAACGAGGGGTTATCAGTCAAAACACTTCCACCTGGCCTCTCCACATAGCCTTGGCTCTCGTAAATCTTCATGGCTAGGTACAAAGCCATAGCCAGAGTGAGCTAGAGTTAGGTAGTTTCTTTCCCACACACAGAAGGCTACAGCAAGGTAAATTCGGGCATTTCCCTTCTCCCAAGTCAGTTAGATTCTGAAAAAATCTTAATAGTGTGTGCTCTGGTAAAACAGTTTCTCTTGAGAGCAGGTCTTGTTAAGAACAGAATGCTCTGGCATATTTCATAATGGTTCTTTCCTCCCTCCCCGTTAAAAACATGAGTGAATTTTTCTTTGATAGTCACTGTGAGAACTTTGTAGGAGTCCTGGAGGTAAATAAAAGTGGGCGGGAACCCCTATGACTGAGTCCCCTGGAATCTTTAATTCTTTAATTTATCTACATGAAGACTTCAGCAATTTGTCAAGCGCTGTTCAAGGTTCTTGCCCCAGCACTAGTTCCCATGGAGGTTTCTGCTCACGGGTTTCTGCTCTAGTAGGTTGAAATTCTCTGTATTTGATTATCTGTTCACTTTGGGGGAGGGGGGGGCAGTGTTTTTTTTCTGTGACTTCACTTCTTTGATGGATCTAAGGGCTGTTGAATTTTCAGTTTGTTCATTTTACCTAAGATAGAATGACAACTTCCAAGCTCTTTATATGCCAGGTCAGAAACCCTTATTTTTTTCTTAGGCTGCTTTTATTCTGCTGCTTTTAAAACACACACACACACACACACACACACACACACACACACACACAGCTCTTGTACTTTCTTCTTACACAGTGAACAATTGCTATTTAGTTTTCAAATGCCCTAGGGATTTTTTTTTTTAATTTGCAAAGATTGGTTTATTTCTTCTGACTAAAACCACTAAGTTGTCTATATCACAATGACCAAACCCTGTATTTATAACAGTTAAAAAATAAACATATGTATCACAACAAAATAATTGTGCGATAGAATATAAAGTATCAAAATTTAACTTTCATAAAATTACTAATAGTAATTTCAGTTTACATTCTGGCAAATAATAATATACTAGTAGGTCATAAATTCAGGCAACTCTTTTAAAAATCCCATCACTATATTTCTTTTAGATAATCTCCTTGTACAATTTGTTCCACACAATCTTCAAGTACACAATCTAGCCTCTCTGTGTCATCCCAACCCTCTGCATCTCCTCTTGGCCCTGTGTGCTCATGTTTCTCAGTAGAAGCTGTTTTTTTCTCTCCTTAGCATCCATCTGGAATCACCTCTTCTCACATAGGCTGTCCCTAGGACAGGCCTTGGCAAAATTCTACTGCCCTCAAGGAGGTTATACCTGTTCATCATTCGAAGTACACTTTTTCTAAGATGACATCTTTGTCCAATCATAAGATAAAATAGTCTCTCTGCTTATATATCTCCCCTTACATAATGTTCTTAAATTTTTATATATGCTGTAATTTATTATCAAATATTACAATAACTCATTTGTATAGGACTATAGATTTTATATAGTGCTTTCAATGCATTTTCTCATGTACTTTGAACAATAAATCTACAGTTTGTTTTGAAATTTCCACTTTAATAGATGAGGAAACCAAAGATATAAAAGGTAAATTAACTATTTTTAGGTAACAGAACTAAAATTTAGAGATAAAACACAATCTCGATATTCTGATGATCTGACTTCTGCAGATCTTTCTTTCTTTTGTCATTTTTCTTCTTTCCCCAGTTTGAGAAGTAACTGACATACATCACTGTTTAAGTTCAAGGTGTAGAGCATGATGATTTGATTTACATATATAGGCCTACCTCGAAGATATTGCAGGCTCAGTTCCGGAACACTGCAACGAAGCAAGTATCGTACTAAATAAAGTAAGTCATAATCTTTTATTGTTGATACAAAGTCTTGAAAATGCAATAAAGGACGGCACAATAAAACAAGGTAATCTTGTATTGTGAAAAGAGTACTTCTGTAAGTTAAGCTAATGTCCATCACCTTACATGCATATGATAAAAAGAAAAAATTCTTGTGATAAGTCCTGGGACTTATTCCCTTAATAACTTTCCCATACATATTATACAGCAGTGTTAGCTACAGTCATCACATTGTACATCACATCTCTAGTGCTTATTTATCTTATAACTGGTGGCTTTCGACTTTTGACCGCCTTCCTCCAATCCCTATTCCTCACACTTTCTGCGTCATCTAAATGTAACTAACATTAGGACTTACTTTCTGTTTAGTTAGATAGATGGATATTTCTATGGAATCTAAGAGGAAATCCATGAAAAGAGTGACATGTCAAGTGTTTTCTACCACTATCACTAGAGCTCGTTTGAATAAATTGTTTGTTCCAGAAATCCCTTGTTAAGTCATTTGACAGAGAATCCTCATCAATATAATTGCTATATTTAGTTGATAAGAATTAGTCACTAATTTAGTAGTGACTTAGATTGGGCTATATATGTTATGGTAGAGGGGAAGTTAGGTCCAGTTTGAGGATAATATTATAAGTGGCACATCAAAGTGAAGTTTTGTGAGCGTGGCACCTGGAAAACATCAAGTTCTGATTAGTAAGAGAAAAAATAATAAAAGGCATAAGAAAAAGTAAGGTTGAGTCTATGGCCATGCCACCCTGAACAAGCCCGATTCCATCTGATCTCAGAAGCTAAGTAGTATTGGGCCTGGTTAGTACTTGGATGAGAGAACACTTAGGAAGACCAGGTGCTGTAGGCGTAAAAAATAAAAAATAAGGGATCGTAAACGGACAAGGTCCTTGCAATCTGTGAGGTCAACCAAGGGTCGCCTCACCTTATAAAGAAAAAAGAAAAAAGAAAAAGAAAAAATAAGAATAGTATAACAGATCTTAAAATTCCGCCTAGGATTAGCCTATGATTGATATGCACACACATAAACAATGTCTTAATTATACATTTAACATATTTTAAATATGATTAGTACACAATTAATAGATGTATTTTATCTAAATTTATATATAATTATATATTAAATATAGAATGTATTTTTATAAGAATAAAGTGAACAGTTTATGCCTGTGGTAGAAATTTTAGCATATATTTGAAATTAATAAGGTCATGAAAAATTGGAGCTGCAAGTTTAAAGAGTTTATTTATCCTCATAATTTTCCAGAGAAGGATATGAGTATGACGAATAAAGCCAAGTATTTTTTTCAAGGTCAGAAACAGGATAAAAACAAAGAATTATTTTACTGCCTTTTATACTCTATATGCTAGCCATGTTAAACTACTTGCTTATCAATGCTTCATGCTTTTCACATTTCACTATAATTGTACTTGCCTCACACTCAAGTGCATGGTCCTCATGTGGTCCCTATTTATCCTTCAAAATTTAGCTCAAGTATCATTTGAAAAAGCCTTTCTGAGCTTGTTCTCTGTCTGAATGGAGGAGCCCCTTCAACTTCTTTTGACAACAAATATGTATTTACTTCCATGATCTATCTATCATCTATCTATCTATCTATCTATCTATCATCTATCTATCATTTATCATCTAATCTATCTCTCTACCAACTATCTACCTACATCTACCTATATTTATCTTATATCTACTTATTTAACTCCCTTTTCACTTTTCTGTTCATTCTAACCCACTTGAATTCTATGAGAAATAGAACTGTATCTTAGTCATTTTTGCATCCTTAGTGCCTCCTTCAGTGGCTAACTCATAGTGAGTGCTTAATATTTGAAAAATAATTGAATGAATACCTTCTAGAACTCTTATTTTATACATTATAATTTTCTAATATTATTTCTTTTAAATGACAAAGAGAATTCCTCTTCATAAATAATAGAATTTAAAAGACTGTCATTTTTTTTCTCTACCCGAATATCCCTGGCTTCATTCATTATTTCTTTAGAAGTTTCCATAAATTCATAGCACATTAAGAGAATTAGGCATTTTAGCTATTTTGCATTGAACAAAAACTAGTTCATCAAATTAAATGGACATTGTAAGAGCTGTAATGGAGCAATAGGAGGCTGTGCAAAAAAAAAAAAAAAAGACTAACTGAACTTCATATGGAAAAATATTCTTTATAAAAGTTCATTCTCATTTATGACATGAAAAGAAGATGCAGATATTTTATCCAAGTGTATAAGTATATCTCAACAGCTTTATACTACTGATTTCGTCTGGCTAGTCTACATTTATTTCTGGTATTTAAATAATATTCAATATTTTTATTGTTGGAAAATGCTATAAATCTACTCGGATATTGAGAAAACTTGTGGTATAGAAATAGCCTTCTCCCATTTTTTTAAATCATATATTATATCTTATGAGATCATTATTTCAGATTAGATTTATTTTTTCATCCATTCAGAGACACAATTTCAGTTTCTATGTATTTAATATTTCTTAAGAAAATGTGTTTATTAAGGGTATATAATTGCATACATTTATTTGGATTCAATGATATAAAATATATAGTGTGTATGAATGTCATTTTTGTCTTTCACATAAGCACATCTTCCCCTGAGATTAGATAATGTTCAGAGGATCCCTCTTTATTCCTAATTCAAAGAACCAAGTTGACTTAATTGAAATAAAATTGTTAAGCAATAGTCAGTACAGACTGAGTATATAGGAGTTATTGCTAGGAATGTGTCTAGAATCAGAATGTTAACAGGTGCAACAGGGAAATGTTAAGTATATTAATTTGAAATTTTGGGGGCCACTGATGTAAAGGCTAGGGCATGTAGACAAGTAGGCAACATGATGATAGTAGAGGCCATAACAAGCGCTAGATAAAGAAAATTCTTGAAGTAAAGAGAAAAATCAATATGGATATAAAGCTAAATCAGAAAAAAATATAGAAAAAATTATTGTAAATGAAAAACTCTAATTTATCCAGCTGCTTTTTAACACCTTCTGTATGGTATAAGTCAACCCGACATGAAGGTAGCCTTAGGTAGTAAGCATCCTTACTCCAGCAATGCATATTTAAATAGTTTTCTTCACAAGTCCTTTAAGGACCTCAGCCAGAGGACAGAATGAAGAAGAGATATATGCAGGAAAATTGTAAGTAATAAAGACTAAAAGGTAATCTGAGGTGTGTAAGGGAGGCATCTGATAGCAGGGGAAAGAAATCTAAGCACTGCTGAATAAAAAAGATATATTTCTATCTCTATTTCTCTCTCTATCTCTATTTGTCTGTGTCATATATATGAAGTGGTAGAAAGCAAACAGCAGAAGAAATGAAAAAGGGTAAATGAGAGGAGTGCTCTTTATGGGGCTCTGAATATGTATTTTTACAATCAGTGAGGCACTACACAGTTGGGAAAATAATTCAAATAGTGAAAATTGCTTCTAGCATCATGTCATTTTTTGAAAAATAGAGTTTTCTACTATATTAAACTGCAGTGCAAAGTCTTTTTAGGTTCATTGTGTGTTTATTGAGTTTTCATTAGATCTGAATTTTCTAATCAATTAGGCAACAAGCACAAGTAGGTGTAACAGCAGTGAGATGGTTCCTTCCCTAGCATTTGACATCTTATCCTTTCAAGGTATATTTGTTCTTTCTTTTTCTTTCTTTTTAGGTAGAATGTGCTCCTCTTACATTGTTGAACTGTTATCTGTATTTGGTTAAAATAATGGATTAGGGCAACCATGTTAGTACAATGATTCTGCAATATGTTGGCGAAACAAAACAAAACAGAAAAAAACCCTTTCATTGCTCAGTTAACTTTTCAATGTGTTCAGTAATTAACTGAGGGTAGGAGACCCAGAACAAATTATATATCATTACTGTATATAGCACTCTAAACCTTTTTCTAGGTTGTAATCGTTTAATAACATCATCTTTGAGTTTTGCAGTTAATATATCACTTGACCAAAACTAAAATCATTTAATGTGCTTAAAGATGAACATATTACTATAATAAACCACCTGTACACATACAACATAACACATTCCAGCCTTCTTGAACTTTTATTATAAATGTACCTTAAGAAACAAGTAACTGAGAAAGTATTTAATTTTATTAATTGTGTGTTTTTATGTTTTTATGTATAACATTACTTATAATTCCTTTTCATTATTTGGGTGTGCTTAAGAAAGTGAGGAATAACACAAAGTAACAGCATTAATCAGAACTTCCTGAAATCATTAGAATTTAAACACTGGACATGTTGATTCACTTTAAATTTGGAAAATTATTCAAAAACAAAATTCCATACAAAGTATTATGTACATTTAGATTACCTAAGTTAAAACTACAAAATATTGCATCTGACATTTTCTATTCTGACTACCTTTTAAAAAATATTCATAGCTGACAAATGTAAGTTTTAAGATTCAACATTATTCTGTAACTAAAATGAGAAAAAACTGCATAATGACTTCATTTTTAATTTTGAGGAAAAAATGTAACTAGATGGTTATGAACTAACATCTCCCATTAAATCAATGGCTTTACCTAGTTCTTATGACTGTAGAATGCAGCTCATTAAGCTTTAAGCTCTTTTATATTCATTACAACAGTACCTTGTGAATTTTGTGTTAATTTTCTTTATGATCCTTCTATAAATCATTTGATAGGTGAGGAGGCTTAACCTACTTTCCTAAAGATAAAAATCTCTTCAAATCAGTGGTCCAGTATAACCTTCAAAATACTATCTACTAAAGCCTAGAGGATTTTCATGAACATAAGGGGATGTCTTCATCAGTTTGGGCTGCCATAACAAAATAATCATATACTGAGTGGCTTTAACAACAGAAACTTGTTTTCTCACAGTTCTGAAGACTTGAAGTCTGAGATCAGGGTGCCAGCATGGTTGAGTTCTGGTGAGAATTCTGTTCCTGGCTTATAGACGGCTGCTTTCTTGCTGTTTGCTCACATGGACTTTCCCCGACTTGTGTGCAGGGAGGCGGGAGAGAACAAACTCTCTGATGTCTCTTCTTATAAGAAAAATAATTGTATCAGATGACTGCTTCACCCTTAGTATCTCATTTAACCTTGATCGTCTCTTTAAAAGCCCCACCTCTGACATAGTTACATCAAGAGGAAGGTGGTTACGTATGAATTCTGCAGACACAATTCAGTTCATAGCAAGTAACCATCCTAGCATGCATCATAGAATGACTGATATCACTGAGAAATCTAGATGTGCCTTTCTAGTAGTCCATTCTATTATTAGTGACCCCATTCTATTAATTCAACAAATAATTACTATTCTAGGTACTGTTTAGCGGGTCAGGTATAAAGTGATGAACAAAGGAGAACTAACTGTTGCTTCCTTATGTTTGGTATCATATATGCTTCTAAAGGAAAAGTTCCCCAAATGGAAAGACTATTGGATGAGAGAAGGTTTCTCTGAGAACATTAAAGGTGAGACAGGATGGACTGAAGAATACTTGCAATGCCCTGCTGGACATCTGTTCAGGTGGCCAGGCCAAAGAATTTCCTAGCCAGTGTCTGCTACTGCACAGCTGCAGGCGCCAAGTAGGAGTGGGAGAAGGTGGGCCGCCACCAGCAAGTGCCCTTCCACCTGCACATCAGTGCGGAGCAGCTGGAGTGTACTTGTTTATTTGTTGTCTGCAATGTTCCCAGAGATCCTGTACATGGCTGTTATGAATTTTGGGGAAACATAAGTATTCAATCTATAACAGCTAACTATTTGAAACTCCATCTAACCTATATAGGAAAGCAATACTGGATTTGATGCAATTTAAATTTTCTATTTTGGGGAGTTTAATACATAATATTTGAGTAAATGATAAATATCAAATTTACAGCTGTTTAAGCTAGATTACTGTGTGAAAAAAGAAAAAAACTATAAAAGTGCCAAAGCCTTACAATGTTTACCCATGATCTTTAACTAAAACAATTATAAAATGTATACAGAATATTGATATTTGATGTCTTTTTGCTTTTTTATAGCCATATTACAGAACAAACTGGAATTCCAAGGCACCTATCGTGAAGAACTTCAGTGTTTTCTGAATTTAGTCATTGTGAACAATGAAGGGTGTTGACAGTATATATTCCTAATCTACCTTTAAATTCTGTTAAGAAGTGACAATTGTGAAGAAAAGAAAATGAGTTCCATAAGATCTGTTACGTTTAACAACATTTACCTATTTGTTCAAATAAATTGATGAAAATAATTGGCTTACTGTTCACCTTTTACCTTTTAAAGAATAGTGGATAACTACAAAGTGGATGCAGTAAATGATCAAGACCTCCTTTAATTGCCTCTCTCCACCCATTTGATAGTGAAGAATGGACACCGGCCAATTTCCAGCCCGGAGGATTCTCTTCATTTTATATACTAAGTTTCAAACACCTCAGATCTGCTATTCAGAGAATAAGAAGCTTGACACAATAATTAAGGTTGCTACTTGGAGATAAATACACTAAAGCAGGTAGCCAAGGAACCCTTTAGGATTCTGTGGTTCTTATTTGCACAAGGAGTGATAGGGCACTAGACCATGAGTTCCAACAATAACCTCTTATTAAATATATATTTGGTTGTATTGTCCATTTCTAAGATTTGCTTTCTAGAAGAAAAATGAAAATTATATAATCTGAAACAGTCTGAAATAGCAGGACAGTTGTCTTTTAGTAACTTTCCATTAAAGAAGAGATACATATTGGACTTATAATCAAGGCTTCTTAAATGCAGATTCTGAAGCTCAACATTGAAAATAATAGTTCAAAATGTTACAAACTCCAAAGAAATGAGAAAATTTTTGTCCCAACTCAATAAATGAATTAATTGAATTACTCGCGCTTCAAAACATGAGTAATTCAATATATAATCAGTTCTGCTGTAATACTTGTTTTGAAAACAGAATTTGTTTCATTGCAATTGATATATTGGGAACAATTTAATGGAATAAATTTTATTTTTACTTATGAGATGAACATGGAAAACTGCAACAGGCTGAATCCAACGGCATACAAAAATATACAAAAATACAGGTGCCTACCAGCTACTTCAGTTTACCATGTGTGTTATGAGCTCCACCCATCCACATCTGGTATTACAACTTTTAGTCCAATTTCAGATAACCCTACTTCCACTACTTCATAATAGTTCAAGAACTTCATCCCTTCTGATGTTCAATTCCACAACTAAATTTCATGGGTTTTCAAGGCAAAGTGACATATTTATTGTAGTATTTATGTAGATCTTAATGATTTAACATACATGAAACATTGCTATCATTTTTATTAAGTTCCTATATTCCCACTCCCATAAAACCAGAGAATTTTGCTACTTGACTTTTCATAGCCAGTAATTTTCAGGAGTACATATAAAAGGTTATAGGAAAAGTAACTCTACTATATTGAATATATTAAACCAACATCAACTATGTTTACTAGAAAAAGTATAAACAAGGATAAATATAGTTTATATTTATTGTAAGGTTTCTTGAGAACAAATGATTAATTGGCATCATTAAAAATAATTTTATATATATTAAGTCCTTGAGCTGTACAGTTTTCTGTAAGTAGGATATGCTTTTGTACTTTTATTTATGAAAATTTATTTAAAATATATAATAGATCCAATTATCTGATATTTATCAATTTTTTCTGTTTTTGAGTCAAATTTTAAATAAATAAAATTTAATCTATATTAATAAAAATAATATTAAAATATTTTATTTCCCTAAACTTCTTTATTCCTTAACACCCCACTAAATCTTCATATATAAATACATATGTAACTCCATTAGTTTCACAACTGTCATTGCTTCTTTTAGGTTTGTGTGATATTTGTGTTTAATATTTCTGTTTCAGATATCAGCAGCTGCATAATAAACCATTAAAATTAGCGACTTAAGATAATAAAAATTTATTATTTCTTATGATTCTGAGGATTAGTTGGATGATTCCTCTCCTGTTTTGCCTGCATTTATCAGAGGATAATCTGTGCTGGAAAGTTTCTGTTGTTGTCACCTGTCTGGCAATTGTTGCTGGTCATCAATTAGTGAGGCTTGGTTCTCCTCCATGTACCTAATATTATCTTGTAGGCTAGCCAGTTTCCTTACACAACATTCTCAGTGTAGCATTCCAAGAGATCAAATAAAGAAGCTACAAGTCATCATATGGCCTAGGCCCAGAAAGTATGACTTTACTTCTGCTATATTCAATTAGCCAAAGTAAGTTAGACCATTCTACATTAAAAAGAAGATTGGGTTGACTCAACTTCTTAATGAAAATGTGGCAAAGTCACACTGTAAAAGATCGCAAAGGGAATTTTTGTAGCCATCTTGAAAACAATCTACCATGAAATGTATTTTGAAATGTATGACTGAAGAAAATTGTATGAACCTTTTAAAATCAGAACCAGAAGGAAAGATTGCCAAGTTAAAAGGGAGGTATGAATTGATTTGTTAATGTAAGCAAATCGAAAATAAGTAGCCGATCCAAATTGGAATTAGTATAAACTATGATGTCAAAGAATTATACACCAGGTGACAAAACAGATTCAAGTAGAACATCTTCTTACAAAAAGACATGGCATTAAGGGAGGCATGCATGCAAAAAAAAAAATGTATATCTAGCAATAATAAAATCTTCTGTTGAGTTATATGGAAGGGAAATTAGAAAGTCCTTAAAGAAAGCATGACAATTCCCATTAAAAAGAA
Organism: Rousettus aegyptiacus; assembly: GCF_014176215.1. Lineage (NCBI taxonomy): Eukaryota > Metazoa > Chordata > Mammalia > Chiroptera > Pteropodidae > Rousettus > Rousettus aegyptiacus. Next base: position 51,249,612 of record NW_023416311.1, on the reverse strand, counting down.
TCTATGAAAGTCAACCATCATGATAAAAAAAAAAAAAGATCCTTGGAAGTTCCCATGCACTGGAATATCTGAATAAATACAAAATGGTGTAAACAAATTGATGACAGAGTTTTGGTAGAGAGATGGAACACTCTCAGCTAGGAGAGTATGAAAGGAATTTCACAAAATTTCAGTGATCTTAAACAATATGTGAATTCATTGACTTCTGACACAAAGTCTAACAGTGTACAAATTTCAGGCAGTTTCAATCAGAACTTTTGTGTCTTTTTTCTGTTACTTCAATATTTCCTCTTTTGTATTTTAGTCTTACCATCAGACTGACTCCCCCATGGTCATAAATGGGTGCTCATAATGATTGGAGCTATATGCTTGTTGTACACATTTAATGAACACCTTAGTCAACTTCGGCCGCTATCATAAAATATACACTGGGTGGCTTAAACAACAAACCTTTATTCTATCACAGTTCTGGAGTCTGGTGAGGGCCAGTCCAAGGTGCTGGCAGAATTGGTACTTGTGAGGGCCCTCTGTGCAGATGGCAGCCATCTCACTGCATGTTCACATGATCTCTTTGTATGTGCACATAGAGAGAGACTTATTCTGTCTCATCCTCTTCTTATCATGAAGGCATCACACTCATGACCCCAAGTAAACCTAATTACTTCCCAGAGGCCCCACCTCCAAATATCATCATATTGGGGATTAGACTAACAACATTATTAAATTTTACACATATCACGAAGCTCAAATACAGACTTTTAAAATATCCATAAATTTTCTAATCCACTGTATAATTATATTTACTGTAATACTTACATAAACACACACATTTACCTAAATAATTACTATAAAATTCATTTTCTTTTCCTTTCTTGAGCCAATAAACTTGAATATCAAACAAAAGAAGCAGTTATTCAAAGCCAATTTTATTTTCAGCAATAAAGAATAAAATTTTTTTAAATTTACTGTAATTTTTGCTAACTCATATTGAGCTAATGTCTTTCAAATCTCTCCTATTTCCTTATTTATGTTGAATTATAAAGCACTTAGTGACTCTGGTCTTTACTAGTGATTGATGTAGGTCTTTGGTAAGCTTACTGTAGTCTAGTGTCAGTCTCAACTATGTTAGAGGAGATATATACTAGATATTTAATCATTAAACTATTCACAGATGATCAAGTTCTTGGTAATTGATTTAGAATGAACCAATCTTAAAAAATAATAATGTTAATTCTATTCTCAATTTTTTGAGGAAGCTCCATACTGTTTTCCATAGTGGCTGTGACAATTT